>NC_050179.1:18951139-19303639 GCF_008315115.2 Sander lucioperca
CACTGTCCCAGAATTCGCTTACTAACTAAATTTCATCAGCAGTCCATGGGCAGGCAAATCCACAGTCATGGCAACAAATGTTATGATTCCAGTACAGAGAATAAACATTATAGGCTACATTAAACAAAATAAAAAACACTTTCTATTTAAAGCATTACATCATACAAAGCATGATTGGTTAATGGTCACGTAATTGGTTATGTTTCTGACATGATTCTGAGGTCTTTGTATTTTATAGAAACAAAATCAATAGCCTATGGAGGACATGTTTCAATAAATTCTCCTTTACTTTGATTTCAACAACACTGACAGTAGTAGTTGTAAAAAAAAAATGCAGGTTTTTAAAAAGGAAGAGTGCTGAAATACCCAGACCAGATGGGGAATTCTGAACAAAGGAAGTGTTCTTGAATGTCCTGACAACTGCTAATAAAGTATCTTAGTGGACCAGGGGCCCAGAGTTGAAAGCTGACAGAAATGATGTACAACAACATGAATGTAAAGCAAGGTAATGCTAAAATAAACCAGCAGAATCTCAGAATGGATCAGGGGGGAAAACTGACAATGTATACAGTGGCTTGCACAAGTTTACATACCCATGCTCAAGTTGACTAAAAAGAGTAATAAAAAAAGCATATTTTGGAAATTGATCTTAATGGCTTAATTAAAAAAATTAGGAAAAATCCAACCTTTAAAATACACCAATTTTCTTTGTGAATGAATACTGTATCGTAAATAAATAAATGTTCTTCCTTAAAATACAGGGGGTATAAGTATACGGCATTAAGATCAATTTCCAAAAGATGTTTTTTTATTTCTCTTTTTAGTCAACTTTAGCATGGGTGTGTAAACTTATGCAAGCCACTGTATCGTGATTTTTAAGTGCATTTCCACTTGTATTTCTCCATGTTCAACAACAGGACAATCCGTTCTCACCAGCAGCTTGGTAAACAGCATGTTGAGGTTGGCCTCTAGCTTCTCCATGTCTCCACAGAACGGACTCATCTCAGCCAGCAGCTTCAGCACCTACACACACAAACAGACACAGCTTAGCAGATCCCCTCACAGTGTAAAGTGCATTGCTAATGAGAAACAGTGTTGCGTGGTGCAGACTAATGACCCATTAACAACATGCAGTTGGCTGACACCTCTGACAGGTGGCTGCCATGCTGACTTTGTTTACTACTACAACCGCTCACCAAATGTCAGACATTAGGAGTATCGACCTCACACCAGTGGCCATATTCATTAGGGCTCTAAGGAATGGAAGTGCTGATTTAGGTTGAATGGAGGCCAGTCAGAGGCGCAAATCAGACAGGTAGCAAATTCAAAACACTTTGTCGTTATAGTTGAGCACCATAGTTGCTAAATTCATCCACAATTGAACCAGTGTTAAAAAAGTGAATTAATAGTTGCAACCCACCCTTTTTGCACTTAAATCCAACATAAAATGGGGGAATTGTACTCGGTAAAAGTCAAATTTATGACGCGACTGACCATAGGTACAGACTTCAAATTTTAAAACACACTAAAGGACCATGGGAATTCACAAGTCTACTTTTAGATCTGACTTGTGTGATAAATAAATATAAAAGCAAGACTTTACCTCCAATTGAATGTCCAGCTCAGCCACAGGACTTGTCAGGGAACTGAGGTTGGGCAGGACGTGTTCACAGAAGTAGGTTACAAAACGTGTGGAATGGACATTTTTCTGCAAGAGAGGAGAACACCATGATTAATTCACACAAAAAGTAAAAAAAGTTATTTGTCATGACTGTATGCAAACATGATGAATACATGTAAAAACAGACAATGTCTGTCTGTAGAGTAGCAACGATTTGTCGATTAATTGATTATTCGATCGACAGAAAATGTAATCCTTTAATTCCCCTTTAATCAGGGTTCTTGCATGTTTTAGTAAGTCAAATGTAAGACCTTTTTAAGACATTTTAAGACCATAAAGAAAAAACGGGTACTTGTAACTAGGGTTGGGTATCGTTTGGGTTTTTTCCTGATACCGGTGCTAAAACAATACTTTTAAAACGGTGCCGGTGCCTGAACCGATACTTTCGGTACCCAACCCTACTTGTAACCAACAGCGGAAATCGCGGTGATCTAGCCATGTCTCGTTAAAAGTACACTTTTCCATTTTCCACACGTAGGCCTAGCCGAACTTTAACAAACTCTGAGGAGACGCAGACGTTATTTCGAGGGCAGGTACTGCGTTTTATCACCGCGTACGTACCAACACCAATACCCCCCAGAAAGAACTACAACACACCGAACCAATGTTCTGAGGGCAGCGTTGTGCTGGTTTTGTTACAGAGCACAGACTCTAGAGCTCCGCTTTGTAGGTTACGACTAGATACTTTTTCTTTCTGCGGCCAGCATTTCTGGAAATCAACGAGAGTAAAACCTTTTTTAGACCTGACTAAATGAAATTTAAGACCTCGGATGAAAATCTGGCCGTTTTTTAAGACGTTTTAAGGCCTTCAATTTAAAGTTCAGAATTTTAGACTTTTTAAGACCCCACGGGACCCCTGTTTAATGCAAATACGCCAAACATTCTCTGGCTGGAGCTTCTTTGCTCATAATAGTTAACTGAATATGTTTGCATCAAGCGATTCGAAGACGCAACTTTGTGCTTATAAAACTGACATTTACACCAGTTTTTAGACCAAGCCATCAATCGAAACAAATTACAGTGGTTAGTTACAGCCCTTAACACTAGCACCGCCAGCCCCGACGCCCAAGAGCGTCTGTATCCTTTTGTTTGGCTGATGGGCCATAAACACATCATCCCTCTACATCTCTATAGCAGCTGACACACAGCCACCTCCCACTATTCACAGCCAGATTGTCTAACAGCTTGAACCCACAAAAAACTGGTGAACTCTTAGCGGTGTAAAATGTGCTATTTCGTATCCATTTTTAGAATCACGCTGCCACTCAATGCAGTAATAGTCCTGTGACTGTCATTTGCGCTATATGTTGTTCAGTTCAGCACAAACTAAATCTTGGAGGTTTCTGTAGCAACAACTGCAAAAAAAATCTATTTGGATGTATCTGATACTGTTATGAGTTGTAAGTAGCGTAAAACATAAAAATGGTATAAACAAATGCTGAAACATTGTAATCAATTTCAGCATTTTTATTTTGGCAAGTAAACTAAATGGTTAATATAATCACGGTGCAAATGATAAGTCTAGTTTTTCACATTTTGCCTAAAAAAAGAACAACTATAACTTCCCTCAGCATTTATATTTTCAGTCAACACACAACTTGCCATATGATCGCGCACATCCACACCAACCTATAAAAATAATACAATTTAGAAACATTAGTTAGTGTTTAAATGAGTCACATAAATGACATTCCTAATATTATATAGTGCACATACGGGACTCCCGTGTCGGGACACAACTTTTATAGTCAGAAAGTGTGCTTACTCCCATTCATTGCCTCAATGCACTGTATGGCCAATATGCAAATGTGTTAATTCAGCTGCAGAAGAGAGGGCAGAGGAGAGTACCAACGTTAATGGGTGCTGCTCCTGGCAACTGAAAAGGGTGTTTTTGTGAAAAACAACACCAAAAACCCGTTTATTTTGGTTTTCTAAGCGTTTTTCTATCATTATGATGAATTATGTGCAATAACAATCACGGAGCAATTTACATTTTTTAATCACAAGGCCCAAAGGCTATGGTTCTGGCGGTTCTAGTGTTAACTGTTTGTCGTGTTTTAATCAGTGAACATGGTTGAGGTAAAGTTTATTGGTTGTACTCACAGAGAAGAGGGGCAAGGCCTGGCGCGTGCACTGCAGCAGGCGGTCAACAGTGTCAGGATCGGCTGGGTTGAGGGCCTGCTCCAGGAAAGCCTGCTCAACCACCAGCTCCACAAGCTGCTGCCGCCCATTTACTGTCTGCAGCACCCGCAGGCCAGACACTACACGCATCAACAGCACAAACTCCTCTCCCGTCACATCCTCCAGCACCTGAGAAGGAAGAAGAGAAAACAAACCCTTTATGAACAAGATGTGTCTTGCCTGTTTTTACACAGGCCAACATCCACCTCCATCTAACATAGTGTTCACATAAGTCAGTTAGAGTTAAAGAAAAGACACAAGGCAAAAGCTCATCTCCACTTTTTAAATGGTTACTAACCCCATTAAATCATATCGATTATACTACAAATTCACAAATCCGTTTCACTAATTAACAAAATAAATGCATGCAATGTTTAAGAACAGAAAATAAGTTTCAGACTGCACCTACATAGTCAGCAAAATTACCATCTAAAGCAGCAGTTTTAACACACCCTGATTCCAGTACAACAGACGCTGTGATGGGGTGTGATACAATTACCTTTGTTACATTCAAACTGACACAGCAAAATATCACTCATATATGATCAAAGAACACTAATCAAATCTGCACTACATGTTAACCTTCTTCGTCTCTGCAAAGACGTAGTCCTCCACCTCCTTTGTCATGACGTCCTCTGGCAGGGTCTTCAGTTTGGTTGAAAGAAACTTGATGGCCCTTTCCCGCACTATGTCTTCTCCCTGAAGGATCTGAGAGAAGAGGCCTCCGAGAGTACCTGGACGATAAAAGACAGCAGCAGACGGGATTGTGTCAATGCAAGTGAATAATTACAAACTCAAGAGGATAACCCCAATCGGAACTAGGGATGCAACAATCGTGAAATACACAGCAAGTTGATTTGATATCTCATGTTTACAAAACAGTACAATCAGAACATTTGTGAAGACATACAGGATTAAATAATATTCTGGTCCCAGTCCTAAATATTTTGAGGGGTTATTTCCAAAAATAAAAAGCATCCTTCAGATCTAGAATAGACTCAACTGGCAGATATACTGGCTGAGATAGATGAATGGTGATGTTAGTAGGGGCAATTTACACAGGCAGCTGTAAATGACATCCTTTGTTTCACATGGCCAATGAGACAGCCCTTAAAACACAGGTTACGACAAACCATCTCATCTCAACAAGCAAAAAGAAATCTCAATCTGGGATATAAGTATGCTCAAGAAGCACGAGTAAGAAAGTTATTTTTCACAGTGTCCCCTTTAAGAACAGCTCTGAACTGGGCTGAATAATTGACAAGCATACAAGAGCATTATTTTGGCTAAACAGTGCGGGAAAGCAACACTTACCTTTAGCATCTATCTTGAAGATAGCAATAAGTGATGCATTCACTTGGTTGAACTCTGCTGTATCATCTGAAAGCACAAAAATACAGATTCATCAGTAGTCATTCAAGATTTCTGTTTAAGATGAGCAAAAAAAAATGATCAAGAGACAAATATGCTGTTGGGACTGACAAGCAAATCTGATTTCCAGGATATCAAAGAAATTATACTAACTGAAAAACGGGTTATGATATTCACGATGGATCATAGCCATGCAAGTAAAACAAACAACATGGCTGTGTTTAGAGTATAAATACACAAAAAGGGACATCAAAGTCTCCAGTACCTGTCTGAAGGAGCTGGGTGAGAATATCCGCAACTCTGAGGATGTTCTCGCCAGTTGCAAACCGCGGAAGCTCCTTGATGGCCTGCCGTCGGATCTGGATAAAAACAAGCACACATAAAGACAGAGAGATTGATATGGTGGAATAAAATTCCAATTGTGAAATCAATCAAGCGAGAAACCTCACATCAACTTGGGAATATGAGGTACCCATGCACAGCGGTGTCCTTTAATACTTACCGACACATCCTCATCTTCACAAAGATCAAGCTGGGCATTAATGGCTGAATCGGCCAGTTCTGGAAAGCTGCTGAAGAATTTGGGAATAAACTGTGCTGCCAGGCGCTTCTCCTTCGGGCCACCCTTCACGCCATCCAAGATTACTTGGTAGGCATCTTTGTGCTGAAGAATAAAAGAGAGTACATCATAAACTTGTACAAGATATACAACAGTGGCATTACATTACAATTCATACTGAACCTCACTCTCTCTCTATATATATATATATATATATATATATATATATATATATATATATATATATATATGTTCCAGATTGGAAGTGCTTTGGTCCAAAGCACACTGTTTTGCAGCACTCACTGGTGGTGCAAACAGCTGAACCTTTTGACCCCCTGTACTACTAGAGTTACTACAGTGAAATAGGAATGCTCTGAAACTAGTCTGTTTATGACTTGATGCAGCTATGCCTGGTTTTTCAAATAAGGTGGTATTCCTCAGCCTATGAAAACAGTTGTATGATGTCCAATGTGGTTCTGGGTAAGCTTTCTAAAGTCTGAGAAAATAAGCCTGGTGGTGCCATCCAGGCTATAATTGGGAGACTAGAAATTGATCAAATGGTTTTGTGCAGGGTGTGCAAAAGCCCTAATGTGCTCGACCTAAAAAAAAAAAAAAAAAAAAAACAGTCAAAAGTTTCTATCAATATCCAGAGAACCATAGTCATGAATGAGAAGTTACGTTAAGTGAGAAAATAGCCGTTTGGTTGACTTAAAAATAATGAATGTCGAGTTAGTACCGCCTATCGTAAGGGTCGCTATGGGGAGGCCATTAACATTAGCATGATCACTACTTTAGCTAGCTACAGTTAGCCTAGCACGCACACAACAATGTTATGTATCTTACAACAAAGTTTACAGATGTAAAATAAGGTAATGCGGTAAAGAAACAAAGTTCTCGGCTAAATAATGCTTTTAAATGAACAAGTAGGCTTTTATTTACCGGGCTGAGGTTATCCTTAGCATCAGCAAGGACCCCGTAGCTCCGATAGAGATCCTCGATAGTGACCGCCATCAGCGTGCGTCCGCTCACAGATAAGACCGCCGATAAAACCACACAAGAAAACCCCTTTCTGGTCGCTTTTTGCTCCGTTTCAGACGACTGTAGCTCCAACAACACCGTATTATCGGGATATATATTCTTCGGAAAGGGGACGGGCAAGTGAAATTTCGAGAAGCCCGTGAATGAATACCCCCCCACAGTCTGCCTTCCCGCAATCTCTAGTGTGCAAGCTAAAATGCTACGGAACAATGAGTAGAACGCATGCGCATGTGCGGCGAATCGCGTGAAGACTCACAACACACGTGACCGCTAGTGTACGCCGAACTGGTACGCAGCGTACGCAGTAAAACCAACCTCTTTACAGACCATGAGTAAAACCAAACCCAGGTAAAACCACAAGTTTTGTTAGTATGTTCAAATGACATAAACACATGAAAGGGCGCTTATATTGACAGAACGGATTAGGAGAACGGGTGGTCCTACTTGTTAGATGCACTACTTTTATTTTTGTAGGATGTCTTTACAACACACACACACACACATTTAACTGCAACAGTTTTCAACAACGTCTCCAAGCATACCATATATTCCATGTCCACTGGTGCCAGAGTCAGGTACATTGTCTGTTGACGAATTTACCTCTTCACCTTCACTTGATAATATATGACATATTGTATGTTATACACAGTAATATGACCCGAGTAAAATCTGACTATGAGTACTGTATTTAACCTCTGATCGCAAATGATTACAAAAAAAAGATACATCAAAACAGAAAGTCAGTGCAAACACTTTAATTGAACTAATTAGTCGCAACAATTCTGTACAAGCAATTTCCTTTTCCAATAAAATGTTTGTGGCATAAAATTAATGTTGAAACACAGGAAGTTCCAGATCCAAAAAATGTGAAAGGTGGTTTCACAGGAACCTGATTCCTGCTCCAAACTGGACCCCGTCACATATCCTGCATGTAACAGAGAAAATTTGTTGAAATCAATAGCAAAGCAAACCAAGAATCAGTTTATTTCCAGTGCATGTTAAGGACACTATGCATGGGACATGTGTCTCTTGAAAGTGTTTATCTACATGATTGTACAGAAAAGATTTTCTCAATATTTACTAAGCAACATGCACATACAGTAAATACACAACTTTCACACATGTAAACAGATGTGACATTTACACTGCATGAGTTGAAGTCATCCACCTGTACAGCCTGTGGTTTTTTGGTCTATGCTGGTCTTTTCTAACTAAATCATTTATCTTCTGTTTGCAGGGAGAGCTATTGGACATAAAGTTTACCCAGTGTGCCTTAAATGTCTTTAAAGTAAGTCAAATAGGTGCAATTCCAAATCTTACCTAAAACTAGCTACCCTTATCAGCCCTACCTGTCTCCACTCTGGACTCCCATGGGAATGCAGTAATTCAGCTCCAGTCTGGCAATGTTTCCCAAACGCAGCACAATGCCCAGTCCATATGACCAACGGATGCTTTCTGCCAGTTTCTTCAAATGTGCTTTTGGCCCCTCACCTGAGTAAAAACAAAAGGGCATCTGCAAAAAATCCTTTCTAATAGAATTGAGTCATTAATGTCAAGGTCTGTTCCATACAACATTAACCTTTAACAGTTATTTGAGGTGCTTGTTCTGTTTCCAACTACTCACCATAGTTAAGGTTACAAAGGTTTCCGGCATTGAGGAAGAAGTGTGTTCTGAAGAGATCACCAAAGCCCCCCTTGCCTGGTCTGAAGGGTAGAGGGGTGTAAAGGTGGAGGCCTCCAGCCCAGTAGCCCTCTCCTCCCAGGTAGTCACCTGCCATATCAGTAATTCCAGCAAACAACATTTTCAATTAACCATCAAACTTCAGTCTGGTTACCAAGCAACTCAGCCAAGTTAATGTCTCACCTTCACTCTGTGGGCCCAAACTGTACATACTGAATCCCCTGATACTGGTGGGGCCACCAAGATAGAACCTAGAAGGTTGACAAAGACACATAAAACATACAATATGTAATACAGTTATGAGCTTTCTGTGAATACAGAAAGAACCCTACAGTTAATTGTGTTTTAAAAATGTTTAATTTAGTTTGCACAATTGCAGCATTTTGCGTCAAAAACTTCACTCCTAAGTCATAGCTCGGTCAAATCTGAACACACATCCATGATACACATATGTTTAGAATCAACGTGATTTACACTTTTCAAGGACATATATAATATCTGCATGTCCATCGCAAATAAACATATATATATATATATATATATATATATCTACTTAGAAATCACTGAAAAAAAGACACTCCTTCAGAACTTGCCTGAGAATGATCACGTTTTTAAGCATTCTTCAGCATTAAAGTAGTGATAGTTGTCTAGGCATTAGGATTGGACATCGTGAACCGATTCCTACTTGAAATCATTTCAAAAATTACAATTCCAGTAGAATCGTTACTTTATTGGAATCGTTTGGAACCGTTTAGAGGATTTGGTTTCAAATCCGATCATCGCTTCCCAATTTCCGAAGCGGCCGGGCGCTTGTTGCGTTGCAGCCTTGGAGCACAGTAAGCAGCGTTCTAGTGTGGCTTTATTTTACATTGAAAAAGCCCGGTAAAACTGCAAACCACCATTCAATCAAAATAAAACTTTCCTCTTATTTGTGAAAATAGACATGTGACCCGTGACCCAACTCCACCCCTCAAAGAATCGGAATCGAGAATCGATAAGAACCGGAATTGAAAGGAAGAATCGGAATTGGAATCAGAATTGTTCAAATCCAAACGATGCCCAACCCTACGAGGCATCCATGGGTACATTGCAAACAGGAACTGCCAATAGATAATTTGAAATACTTTTAATGGTGCCAATTTGCCAAAATGAAAACAAAATATAGGCGGGGAAAAAACAGTCTTAAGCTGTCTCAAGTCAAGACTTCAAAAACCCCTGGTCTTGTGGATAATGGTAATAGGGTGGTGCATTGTATTTCTGTACCTGTCTGCTATGCTTGTTGGCTTGTCACCAATGGGCAGGAGCAAACCACCCCACAATGAGGCAGAAAGGACCTGGAGGAATAAGTCAAAGGGTTTAGTCACAACAATCTAACAAAGAAGTGCGTGAAGTTGTTGATTTTTTTAACATAAAAATGTATTCCTGGCTAAAGAAGGACTACACCAAGGTTTTTTGGAAAGAAGTCTGTTGGTCATTTAGTTTAGTTTTCTGCTAACAGACCGTTCTCACAAAAGCCTGAGTATATTACTCAAATTCTTTACTACCATTCTTTACTTTGGCCCGGTAAAACTGCTTAAAGTTTAACTGCATTAAGTGTCTTTTGATGAGACTATTTGCTAAATGGCTGAAATGTCAAATGTAGAATCTCACCGAGTCCCACAAGAGTGTTTTGTTGAGCTGGATCTCAAAGTCCTCCTTCAGGAAACTGGCGTCTCCTCCAGTGTAACCAGCAAGTTCCTACACAACCACAACACAAAACGTCAACCTGGTGCACAAGATCAGTCATATTGTTTTCAAATAGCATTTGAAAAAAGCTCTGGATTAGTGTTAAACAGAAAACCTGATGGATCTTCAACAGGCCACCTTTCCTGGGAAGGATGGAGGAGTTTCTGGTGTCGATGACCATAGAATGCTGAAAAACAAAATGCCACCGTTCTCAAAACTACTGCTAAAAATGTGTTCACTAATAAAGTGTCTTTTTGGATATTCAGTCTTTTTGCACTATTCAACATTCCAACAATTCATATCCACTGTTCAATATCCCCCACGCAATGTTATCGGAATGTGTTGTGCAAACATTTTTGAAAACCCTGACTAAAGCACTGAATACCAGCTTGCCATTAATTCTCTGACAGCAGACTACATTAAACTCAACAGCTATTTTAAAGCCCATGCTAAAATCTTTAATGTAAAATAAGAGACAAATACCGAAAGTGAGGACTTTAGGGAATGGCCACTCTCCTCCCGGACGGCAAATGAGGCAGTGCGAGCCAAACAGCCCAGCTCTCTCCACACTCCCTCCCACTTCAGGGTTTGGTTGGTCTTCCACACAGGGAACTGTGGGTGGTAAATTGGTAATAAGACACCAGTTTATTACTTTTGTTTGTACAGATCTCATGCAGTAAATGAGCATACATTGTTTGTAACATAGCAACTGTTTTTCTGTCTCCTTAAAACATATGGAAAACAATGGCTCTGTGACATCTCAAAGAAGTCCAAACTTTTAGTTTCTAAGGAACAAAACTCAGCAGAACTGGACTTTCTGATGGAACCGGTCTCTTTTTTGATGCCTTCTATTATGACTCTTTTCAGCTCATTTTGTTGAACAAAACCTTAATGTGTTAATTAACTTCATCCATGTGCAAGGAGGCAAGATCATTTGTCTTGCAAACAACAGAAGAGGCAAATAAATAGAAACAAGTATTTACGCTCAGTTCTCCAGAGATGCCTCGATCCGTCTCCCTCAGTGAACTCCATGGAAACTGACCTGTTACTTTGTACACATTGAGTGAGATGCTTGAAGTGAAAAAAAGAGAAGAAGATATGTCAATACCCTGCTGCTAGGATTCCTTTGTGATTACAAAATATACCCATCTATAGTTACTGCATATATCGCTCAGGCATTTACTTGCTCACTGATGGACCCAAATCTAAAGCTAAAGTATCAGGAGAGTCATCTTATCTATCTAATGCCCAACTTCAACCACCCTGCAAAACTGAACTGCAGAACTTATAGCAAAAGAATAAGCCTGTGTAAACATAAACCATGTATCAAGGTGATTAGATTTATTTTATGAAGCTGCTCATATCTTACTTGCGTTCAAAGTTTCCTGGTTGGGGTTTGAAGAAGGACAGGCCGTATGATGTCTCTTTGGTTCCGTAGGAGAACTGAAAGGTCATTTTCTCTGCTCGACCTAATGCATTGGGTAACTTCAGGCCTAGTACCTGAAATTAAAGCAGGTAAGGTTTTGTATTTAGAGGCAACCAAACTAATAAAAAAAATAGATTAGATAGAAATTTAACTCAATCTGTCTGAAAAAGTAAATGCATAAAAAAAAAAAGCAAACAGACATATAGATGTGGGTCAAAGTCAAATAACTTAATCACAATGAAATATCTCAGTGCTACAAACTAAAGTTGAAGTCAACATTGGAAATTATCTTTACAGGAAGATATTGCTAAACCAGTGTGTTTAAGCCAGTGTAGTATGACACTATAATTGGATCCAAGAAAGGAGGTGGCCTTTCAGGAAGCACTCACCATGCTTCCTTCGTTGTTTCCAACCATGGTGTTGTAGCTGCCGGTCATCCGTCTCAGCT
Source organism: Sander lucioperca (assembly GCF_008315115.2). Taxonomy (NCBI): domain Eukaryota; kingdom Metazoa; phylum Chordata; class Actinopteri; order Perciformes; family Percidae; genus Sander; species Sander lucioperca. The sequence goes on from NC_050179.1 coordinate 18,963,250, forward strand.
CGGTGACTTCAAACGTCACATCGAGGCCGTTAGGAAGAGCATCCTCACCTAAGGAAAACAAAGAAAAAGAAAACACACAAAATGTCAACAATAATTTCATGTTTGGTTTAAAACAGTGAGACAGAACACAGAAAAGGCATCATTAGAATTTGTACATTTGTTAAGAAAGTCCATATGTGTAATCATAAGACCGTGCAGTGATTGACAAGTACCTCGTGACGTGTCAATAACAACTTCAACTTTTCTGAAAATACCGAGACGAAGCAGCTTCCGTCGGGCTTCATGGGACTTTCGCATCACCTGCACAACAAATTGAACCATGTGTTGATGCCAGTAATGGCTACTCACAAGCATCGATTGGTACAGCTGTATCAACATGCACCTACATCAATCAAGTTCCTTGCCCGGAAAACTTCTGCGATTTCATAAGTCAACAGGTCCTCCTTGGTTCTTCCGAGCCCATCTATGTGCACTCGTTGAACTACAACCTTAAGAAACAAGAAGGGACAGATAACTTTATGAACATTTGGAACACCCATAAAAATACATTATATTAATGTTATGAAGAAAAAAAAACACTCATTAGCCAAATATTATGATACAGTTTCTCCCTTCAATAAAATGTCCACTAATACTGCAGTTTCCTGGCATTTCGGGTTGTGTTTTAGATTTATTTGGTATGGATATGAGGCAGGGACTCACTTACTACTATGCTGGCAAAGCACAAACCTAGTGTGGAGAAAGGTGGTTTGGCAATATGTCCTAGTGAGAGAGACTGATGTAATTACTGCCTGAAACAAAACAAATCTTACATCCTTGTTTTCAAGAACTTCTTGCTTTGGCTCGTGCTCAATCCCGGGAGCCTCGATATCGTCAGGTTGAACTCCTAGCTCTGGCCCTCGCATGGGCAGAGGGTCCAGGCTCTGCAACACAAAATATGAGGGAAATATATATTATCACAATCAGAGTTTTACCATGGTTTACCAATCAAATAAATAGAAGGGGGGAGGGGAGGGACAATGACACAAAGAGGAGTTTAAATTCTATAATCACACACATTATACATGTTTGGTGTCTAAGTATTCTCCACTAACCCACTAGGGCTGCAACTAACAAATATTTTTTTACTATCGCTGATTATTTTCTAGATTAATTAATGAATCACTTGGTCTATACAATGTTTGTTTTTTAAAGTAAAAAAAAAGTGTCTATCACAGTTTCCCACAGTCCAAGATGATGTCTTGTTTACTGTTCGACCATAAGACCAAAACCCAAAGATATTCAGTTTACAACTATATAAAACAGAGAAAAGCAGCAAATCATCACATTGGAGAAGCTGGAACCAGATAATGATTGACATTTTTGCTTAGATGAAGTTTATATGACTACTCAATAATAATAGTTATTCTAAAATAGTTGCTGACTTGTTTTCTGTCATTGACTAAACGATTAATTGTTTAGATCTACACCACACCATAAAGCCCGGTGGTCGGTTAGTGTGCTGACTGCAGCAAGACTACAGTGAGCGGAGGAGCCACTAGCACCTTTCCTTACTGTCAATGATTTGTATCTAAATATACAGCAAGCAGAGTCTTTACGTTTAATTGTGGAGTTAAAAACTAACTAGCAGAGGATGACCTCGGTGTTATCGCAGAGCTGAATGCCTGAGCCATGTTGGACCTTGTTGAATGTACAGTATAGGCCTTTTCTTGTAGAACAGTAGCCGCTGTGTCAGATAACTAAATGAACACAAGGAGAGGTCAAAGTCCTAGCTAACACGTTCAGGGGACTTTTCCTTACCCTGGCGTGGACGGTGCCCATGCTGAGCTCCACAGGGCGCTGTCCCAGTAAATATGAAATCAAATTTGCGTGGTAAAAGTCTAATATAATCTACAAGTAACAGGAGAATAAGGCGACGAGGCTCCGTATGAGGAGGCGGCCATGTCACTTACTGACCACGCCTTCTCTGACTGGTGCACATTCAATACATCAACGCTGCGAAATGTTTAAAAATAATGCTGTTATTGTTATTATTACCAATACTACTGATGATGATGATGATGATGATGATAACATGTTTAACATTACATTGAAATTTGAAATTCAGATAGCGACTGCCAAAGATCCTGTCATATTTTAAAATGTCTTAGCCTGGTGAGGTTAATTTATTTATTTATTGAAATATAGGCCTACATTAAAAGCTGAGTTTTTGCAATAGGCACTGCTAATTATAAACAAAAGCACAAATAAAAGAATAAGACTCATGTTTTTTGTTTGGCTTTTATATAATAGAAGATACAGACTCAAAACCACTCCAACTTTCGGTTGACATTTATGGGTTGGATGGCAATATGGATTTATTACTACATACAGTATACTGTAGGAGAAAATGTATATGTATTTGCAAGAGTGTATATTATTTTTTTTATATACACTGTATTCATAATCATGTTTCAGGCAAGGTCATGGTGAGGAGTAAACCAAAGTATTGTCTTGTTAGGTGAAGATATACAGTATAATATATATATATATATATATATATATATATATATATATATATTCTATGAGACATTGTTAAACTGTCCAAGTATTTTGTTTTATTTCAATAAGAGTAGAAAGGGAAATATTTCAGAACTGGGAGGCTGAGTTGGGATGTAGACTTAGGATGCACAATACCTGTTGTACTCTGTTATCCTATACTTCTCTAAGAGCTCTTAATAAACAGTTGTACCTCATCACATATTGCACCTTGATGTGGTGATATTTCTTAAGTGCATAGGAACCTTAAGTTTTTAGAAGAAATTCCTCAAAAATATACCGTCAACTTTAGTGTAAAAAGGCTGGCGAATACTTGAATGAAAACTACCTGAATCAGAATACATATTAACATTAAAAGTTTAATAACAATACTTACATAAAATGTGCTCATTTTACAACATAAGACCCAGTCCCAATGAAAATTTCCAAATGCATATCAACATTATATCATGTATTAAATAACACATCAGCTGAATGGAAGAAAACATCAAACATAAGTTCACAGTTGTTCATATGTTGCTGAGCATCTCTGCAGGCCTTGAATCCTGTAACAACAAAATTAGACAAAATGTACTTTTATGGTATGGTGAATTTTAAAATGCTGGTGAATATTGCCTGTCATGTTGTTTCGATTTTACAAGCTGCTCTTACGCTTCTGTTTTGAAGGTTTCATGGGATATTCTGTCTTCATTTACACCTTCGGGACATTCATTAATGTTTTTTATGCCCAGTGTGGTCAGCGCTGTGGGGGAAAGGCTCTGTGAGAAGTTGTTTTATTTAAAAGTGTCATTATTCTGAAAAAAGATTCCTTAGATGATTTTAAATGTTGCTGTATGAAGCAATAATTGGGTGAATTAAAAGTATATAGGCTACTAAACTGAATTAAAACCTGATAAATATCTTGGGTGAACTTAGAATTATGTTGCTTATATAAACAGTTACATATTGAAAGTGTTGATCTCTCTCTCTCTGCCCAAGAAAGCCTAATATAGTGTATATACATGTCCTATGCTTACCCTGCTTGTATTGGGCAAAAGTGATGTATTTTTGATTAGCGGGGTCCAGTATCCCGAAGACTGCATCCAGGTTGGAGTTGTTGAACAGATTCGGCCCTTTCACACCATTCTGCTGAGACATCTTCAGCTGTTCCAGCTGCTCAACGAGAAACTCTCTGGGATTCTCTGAATAAAAGAATAAACCACAATAAATTGTTTCTGGTAATAAAGGTTCAATTATTGAACACCTTTGGGAAAGTTTGCAGCAACCAAATAACAACAATATCAACAGAATACAACTGAACAATAACTATAAATATATAACAATGCAAAACTGATATTTTATTTACATACACAAAACTTTGTAGACAATCTACCACTTGGGTATGTTCAAGGGAAGAACAGAATATTTGGGCAGGAACAGTTTTAAGTAACTTAGTAACATTGAACTGTGAGCCACATCACAGCAAAAGTCCTTTTTCAAATCACATTTAGGTTACTATAGGCAATAACCTAGCTATATGTGTTTATGGTTATTATGTAAGATATGTTTATTACAGTGTATTAGCTAACCTATCTTTTTTTATTATCTAGCAACAGAAGGGTCAATCCGAATCCAGCACAGATACAGTTAAAAAAGGCATAATTAGAGACTGAAAAGCTAACAAAAAACTTTAAACGTGTTATAATTTGAGTTAGTTAGCTAGCTTGCTAGCTATTGCAAAACCTAGCTAGTGTTTTTAGCAGAGGATGTTAGGTCCGTTGTGTCTACAACAGAGACAAAATAAGCTCTAACTAACCAGGTCTGTAAAAGAAGAGCATGCTGGTCAGGTTTTCCATGAGCTCGAAAATTTTGTGTTTCTCGAGATAATCAGCGGCGTCTTTCTCTCTCTGCGTCGCCATCTTTTCCAATTCACTTTTGATTGAACTTGTTGCCATGATACGCAAACACCGCGCGCGCGCACACGCACGTACGCTTGCACTCTCTCACACACACACACACACACACACACACACACACACACACACACACACACACACGCTAGTACTTGTAAGGTCACTCAATGACATGATACGTCCAGCCAGTCTACCCAGTCTACCCCTACCATCACAATTACAAGCCTAACCCCAACCCTTATGTTAACCTAAAACTAAACGTAGTCACACACAGTAAAGGTTACAGTAGGGCAGATTTCAAATCACCTCTTGTCATGTCAAATAAATACTGAAAAATAACCATTACAAGTTCCTAAAGCTAAATGTGATGTTTTGACTTAGCTTTTTTGTCTGACCAACAGTCCAAAACCCCCAAACAATTAATTTAGAACAATATAATACAGGGAGAAACAAAACACACATTTTAGAAGCTGAAAATGATTAATTTTGCAAGTTTGTCAGTATTTCCATAGAGAGCACCGACATCTACTGCAAAGTAATGGACAAAGGTTTAGTACATTTTTATTTCAAATTAATTTTGTCTGCTAGCGAACAACCAAAATATATACATTTGAATTAAATTGAATTATTTAATGACCTTAGCAGTTCCCATGTGTTCATGGAACGTTCTTTTACATATTTCATCACTCGGTCTGAAAATGCAAACACATTCAAAAGGGATGAAGAGATATAAGATGAGGTGTATTAACAACTGTTGTATAAACCAAATTATCTTGTTTCAGAGAAGATCCTTATCCGAGCAGCCAGACGCCAACAGTGTGGCATTTCAATCCACTCCTGTTTGCTCCATTAGAAGAAACCATCAAACACAGAAAATATCCATTTGCAGATGTCCCTGAAATGACTTTACTCCAGGCAAGTGGCAGCCGGAAAAATTGGCCAAAGTCTGCTTGATAGATAGATATAGATAGGGTGTCCATCGCAGGAAGTAAATGTCTTATCAGTCTGCCTTCTGTTCAGCTTTAAGCTGCTGTAACGCAGCAGCAGCTTCTTCTCTGACTTTGTAGCCCAGCAGATCTGTCTGAAGCTCCCCAGGCTTTGGTGGGATCTCTGGTATACTCTGAAATATTAAACAGCAGCAACGACTGTTACACACTGAAAAACTGGGCCTGTTTGGTTGGGTGGTGTTGTATTTATTTTTTACTTTTAGCGATCTAAAACATCAACTGTAAAAGTCTGGCTTTAATGTCACTGGTGTTTTCTGGGACCACTTCTGACATCTGACACAGTAGTGTTTGATAAATTAAAGCAAATTGGTTTAAAAAACCTGACTGGTTCCTCCGTACCATATATAGAGTATGTATGACTATAAACCCATCTTTGAGTAAAAGTAACACTTTTTACACCCGCCTTGTGGTGGCTGTCAAATTGCATTATAGGAAATGTAGGAAAATACTAACACATACGTGTTGCTATACAGTATAGCTGGAAAATACTAAAGCTGTATAACAACACATACTATCCTATATGTTATAAAAGTAGCACTACACAGCGAGAGACAGCTGCACAGTATGTACATCAGTGGTGCAAGATGTCTTGTATTTTCTTTTCAAAAACCTGATGATGATTTTCATAATAATTTTAATGCATCTGAATACTTTGCAGACTTGTTTATTGATTTCATCTAGAAATCACAGCCAGGCCAATGTGAAAAAATGGTTAATTGTGTCCCTCACCAGATCAGGTAGGTAGTACTGGTGGACGACCTGTGCTCCTGCAAACATTGCCAGCATACTGGCACTTAACATCCTCAGGTACCGAGGCCAAGATACACCAGCTGGCATCTTCACACACTTCCTCAATCTGGGGGGAAATAGGAAGACATTAGTAAATGATTTAAAATTATATGCCGCATTTAATCATTTGTCTGCTCCCCTTTTGAGGGCTATTCCTCATATAATTAGACAGTATGATTAACCACATCCACCACAAATACTGGTATCCTGTATGGGTATGCCTTACCATTAGGGTTTCTAGCTAAGTATAGTTCACCATTTTAATATCAGGCATGTACACATTTCAAACATGTACTGTATATGGCTAACCACCTGCACAGTGAATCCAGTGACAAGAAAGCTAATGTTGTTAGCCCCGACGATACAGTTAACGTTACCAGGGGTAAAAGTTTGAAATACAGAAAATGGGGACAGAGCAAATATACAAAAAAATAACATATAGCGATTCTAGTAAGACCTTACCTTGTTTATTTCACTGTGACTTAAATTAAAGGCAGCAATGTAAAACTAATTCCCACCATCGTAAACCCAAGTGCCTGTCATTGGGACTTACAAGCAGGAGAAGCAGGTCATGCTGCAGCTGTTAAGCTAGCTAACACGGAGATAATATAGGTAAAGCGAGCTCGCACTCTGCCTCTATTTAGTGATACCACAAAGGTTAAGATTCTGTTCCCTGTCTCCTGTTTGTGCATTCGTGTGCTTCGCTTTTTTGAATTCATTGGTTGGGGTGGATTGTAATTGCTTTTTAAGATTGAATAAAACTTTCTATTCCACCATTTTGAAGCTGATTATTGATGTAGGCTAGCTATCTTAGATCTAACATTAGCTTCTTCTTTTTTGCTAGCCACATACAGTGCTGTGTATGTCTTTTTAACTCACATTGTTGTGCCAATTTAGGAAGTTGAAGAGGGACGTTGAAAAAAAGAGTAAATAATACCCTGGATAATCTTTAGGGTTCGGATATGGGTTTTCACCATTTGTGTGTATTTTGAATTGGTCCTGTTCAGAGTCTGAGTTTTTACTGTGGAGTGCTGCGCTTTACGAAAACACAATCTTTGGCTGCTGTGTTCGTCGACGTAAATTCGTGCTGGTGCACTGCTTTCATGTATACGTGATTTGCCGCCATCTAGAGGTATTTCATATGAACTCATACCGTCTGTGTACCATGCAATATAACCCCCGTGTCTGTTTTATAATGTTTGAATTAACAAATAATCTGTACTGCTTTATTTAGTATTGTAACGGCCGGCAGGATGCCGTTGTGTTCTGCTCTGCAGTGCAAAGGATCATGGGACTATGTTATTAACGGTCCCTGTCCTAGCTAGTTTAAGTGTTTAAGATGTTCTGTTAGTGTTTTCGTTATGCATTTATGTTACCTGGGTTTTAGTCTTGATTTAGTGTTCATGATTATTTACATTTGTTGGGTTACCATGACTGAGACACTGGAGTAAGGTTGATGACGTATGTGTATCGAGTGAGTTTAGAGCATGAATAAACTACCTTAGATTTATCAATATCTAGCTCTCTGACTACATCCACGTAGCTCGCTACAGTGTTTGACGATCGTTGGTTGTAATAGTGTGCAGTACGCCTCCTAACCAAAGGGTGGCGGTAAGCCTTCACTCATCCTGCGCAAAAGCGTTTTGAGCGTTTAAATGGTCTTTGTTTTGGGAGGATTCCCAGCCCCCCGTCTCCTTATTTGAAAACTAAAGAAAAAATGTATGACAGGTATGTTAGTTTGCTCATATACCCTTATGTTTTGTTAATGTAGAGGTCACTTGCGGTTTGAAGACAGCGGGGCTCACTGTTAGCAAAGCCTTCCATCTTCCTGTAACGTTAGCAGCGTCCATCCGTCTTCTTTGTGCCAGCAATGTACCGTATGTGCTATAATCTCCACATAGCTCACATCTCCAGTTTGTATTGATGCATTTGGCAGCAGAATGAATGTTAATTTATTCAAATAAGTCAACAGTTAAGATGGAAGAAAACCAGTATACATCATTGACGGTTCCTACGGATTATTTTCAGCAGTGGTGAGTTGGTGTTGGAGGTGGCAGGGTCATGGGAAACTTCTCATGTTATCTCCCTGACGTCTTCATTTTCATGCATGAGATGAAGAAAAATAAACAGCATTTGATGCACGACATCATACATACCTGTATACTTTACATTTAGGCTTGTAGCAAGTGATAGTGTAATCATTAATGATAATAACCATGTAATAAAATGGTCATTGAATCTGGAGTACTCTAAATAATTCAGGTATGTAGCAATACATGTAATTAACTGGCAAATGTAATTGTCAGTTAATTTAACAATGTGATGATATTGCGTTATGTGTACTTTGTAGCTGGTTTGACACATTTACGGATTTAAGGGTATATCCTAAAATTTAAAAATTTAGACATGCTACTACACTATCCAGCAGTTATTAAACCATCACTTGCTAAAGGCTTCATAAATACACCTGCAGTGGCTCTTACTCGGCCTATTTGCCAATTGTATAATGGGCATGGCTGTAAAAGAAATCTTCACTCACATGTCTGACCTGTAGTTGTTTTCATATTGATCATAGTCACAATGTTTTTGGAAGTCCTATCAGTTGTTTGTATCTTCATATCTTCATTCTATTCTGGTCAGTCTTACCTGAGCGCACAACAAAGTTGGTGTTAAAGACTGTTTGTGGGTGCAATGTGTGAGTGTTTCTATGGCTCTAGGTTCTATGCTCAAAACCAACCAAACGCAATAAAGCGATGAAAAATACTTTCAGAGCTTGACTTACATACTCTAAACTGAATGAAATGTAGAGAATACAAACAGGTGTATATCAGCGCATGTATGTTTGTAAGTATTGTGTGTTGTAAGTTTGACATACCCACTTCTTCAGGCACCCCCATTGAGCACCAGACATCATTTCTCCTTTCTTGCTGTGTCTGGGTCCTGTTTCTACTTTTTCCCTTCTCTCTTTAACCTTCTTCTTCCTCCTCCTCCTCCTCTCTACTTCTCTCATGCAACCTCTCTTTTCTAGGTACCAGTCCAGCCAGCAGCACCCCGAGGCGCAGTATGTGATGCCATATCACAACACGGGCCATTACACAGAAGGTCCCAGAGATGAGCTTGTCATGGCCGAGCTGTCTGTCCACCGCGAACCACCTGTTTACCAAGAACCTTTTTACCAGAACTATAACCCCCCGGCCCAAAATCACTACCAGGAGCTGACCTACCAGCCAAACGTCAGGGAGCAGCAGCAGCAGCAGCAGCAGCAGCAGCAGCAGCAGCAGCAGCAGCAGCAGCAGCAGCAGCAGCAGCATCATCCTGCACACCTGCACCACCCTCAGCACCAACATACAATACAGCAGCAGGAGCCGAGTGTTCAGCACCAACCTCAGCCTGCTGGTCCACCTCAAGGTATGGGATAGATCAAAGTCATTTCCCCCCACACCAAAAACTGTTTTTTTTAAGTACGTTTTTAGTATTTTAGTATAGTAACATCTACAACATGTTCCTCCTCTCTCCGTGCTAGTTGTGACACCGGTGAAGAAGAAGAGAGGTCGGCCTCCTAAGCAGCAGGCGGAGGAGGGCAAGACACAGGAGGAGGAGAATGAGATTGAGGCGGCAAAAAAAGCCAAGAGGGCTCTCAACCGCTTCAACGGCATGTCAGTGGCTGAGGTTATGGCCAAAACCCTGCCAGACGTTATATCCTACAATCTTGACATTTTGATAGTGAGTTATGTACTGGAGACCTATTAAGAATTAATGTATTTGTTTATTTGAATAAGTAGTGAATTGGTGCCAGTTATACAAAAAAAGATGTAAAGACAGTGTGTCTATTTGGCAAGGTTTCAGTCACAAAAAACTGTAATTTTCAGGTCTGTTGCCATGGTAACACCTTCATGTTTCTCCTCAGATTGGAATTAACCCAGGACTATTGTCAGCCTTCAAAGGACGCCATTATCCAAACCCAGGAAACCATTTCTGTATGTTGAAATTCAATTTCATTGCTGACTTCAGGGAATACACGCCAACACTTATCTTAAAAGCATCAGGCTGAATTACAAAGACATTTTCTAAAGTAATGTAACTTTTTATTTTGTGCAGCCATATAAATGGTGTCTTGGGTTTGAATATTTCACTCTATATATAAGTGACGTAGCTTCAGCGTTTCACCGCAACAATCAGACAACAGAATGCACATAATGCTTGAAACTTGTACCATATCGAAAGATGTTTTTTTTTTTATATATATATATATATATATATATATATATATATATATATATATATATATATATATAACTTGGAAGTTTTGAAGTGGTCATTGAAAGGGAATATCAACATTTAAGGGGTCTGTAGAAAATGAATGAATGCCATTTTAAAATGTATTATCAATGGAGGTTTTTGCCAGACAGGATTTCAAAGGGCGAGGTTGCTGAAATCAGGGTGCACAATGATTTTTCAAGCTCCCCAAGAACATTTATCACACTGAATATTTATCACTCCAGTATCACTAGAGCACATTGTTTTATATTAAAACATGTTTGTGCTGATGTAGTCCTGAAGATTCAGTGCAGCTACAATGTCTGTAAAGTTCTGTAATTCTGGGTCCAGTGTTTTAAAATGTATTTCATGTGCCTCGATAGCCACTAAGCTAACTAAAATGTCAACTCTTCTTTCCTATCCAGGGAAATGTCTGTTTCTTTCTGGTCTAACTGACGAGCAGCTCAACTACATGCATGACCAAAGCCTGCCAGAGAAATATAGCATCGGCTTTACCAACATGGTAGAGAGGACCACACCTGGTAGCAAGGACCTCTCTAGGTGAATACAAAACGACATTCATCTATTAAGCTTATGGAAATGCAGTAATTTTAGTTCACGCCTTCATACAGAATGATTTAACCCTTGTGTTGTCTTTGGGTCAAATTTGACCCATTTTCTAAATGTCTATATCAGAAATATGTTGGTTTTTTTTAACTTCCTAATTTTAATTAACCAAAAATAACATGGATGGATGATCCCATACAACACGCTTCGCAAGTACAACAAAAGATCGGATCTCTGATTTCATTGAATTTGGGGTGCTTTGTTACATTCTTTAGCATTTGAAAAAGAAATTGAAACGTATCGAAACAGTATCCCAACTGAACGTTGACATATACCAGTCTGTGATTATCCTTTCTTTAATATTAAATAGTTCATAATTTTTTAACTCAATGATTAGGTATAATTTCCTATAAATGAGGTTTATTGACCATGAATTCCAAAAATAAGTGTAAAACTAGTAATAAGTTGATGTTAGTGGTTTTTATACATGGTAGTGAAAAGAAGTGTAAAACGGCAACAACAAAAAAGTGCCAAAAACATTGATTAAAGGGACAAAAACGTCGTTGTTTTGACCCGGGAGGACGACAAGTGCATGGTTCAACGGAAGACAACACAAGGGTTAAAGTTAGTGCAACAGTAGACTAAGACTGAATTCTAAGCTCTAATAAGTGAGAACTTTCTGGGTAAAAATCACCACCAATGTAATTTTGTGTGTCACTTGAAACATAGATAATCATTTTCTGGTTGTATGTTTTGTCCCAGTAAGGAGATTCGTGAAGGAGGTCGACAGTTACTTGACAAGCTGCAGAAATACAAACCATTAATAGCAGCTTTTAATGGAAAAGGTACAATTATTAAAACACTTAAAAACTACTTCACTGTGTGAAAGTGTTTAGATGCCTTATTCATACAGCCATTGGGTAAGTTTAACAGTGTATTGACATTTGTTAATTTTGTCAGGTATTTATGAAATCTTCTGCAAAGAAACCTTTGGTGTGAAGGCAAAGAATCTCGACTTTGGTCTACAGCCTTACAAAATCCCAGAAACTGAAACGGTATGTTAAAACAGTACCTGGATTACTCTTAAAATATACTCCACAATACAAACGACAATACTCATAGCAAATTTCATTTTACCTAGGTGTGCTACTTGATGCCGTCATCAAGCCCCCGCTGTGCCCAGTTTCCACGTGCACAGGATAAGGTTCATTTCTACATCAAGCTGAAGGAACTGCGAGACCAGATGAAAGGCCTGGCACCAAGGCCCGAGGTGGAAGAGACACAGTACTTGTTCGATCTGCAGCTAGCTAAAGGTAAACGGTACAATTCCCTTTAGCTGTAGAGTACAGTTGAAACATCAGGTGTTGGATTGCAATTCCTTTTGTGGCTCGTTTGGATACAAAGATATACCTGCTTATTGGGATTTTCCGAAACATAAGCAGGGTACATCTTTGTCATTTTTACAGATATATTATGTTTATGTTTACTGACATATTTATGTCTTAGATGAAGATCTAACACCTTGATGTTGCGTTTGTTCTGCAGAGGATGCTAAGAGGATGGCAATCAAAGAAGAGCAGGTGGATCCAGAGTATGAAAGCTGTAGTGGGCTGCATGGGGATGCAAAGCAAAGCAGCAACTCCTCCAACTAAAAGAAACAGATGAGAGGAGGAGAAACAGGCCTGTCTGCTGTAGCGCACAGGTAGTGTAGTTACCATGTAGTTCTAAATATATTTAGTTGGAACTAGATGGAATTGGACTTAGTTTTAGGTGCATATGCCCTAACTGTAAATAACTCTAAACCACTGTGACTGTTTACCAAAGCAATTCAAAAAGTCTGTTGATTTTCATACAACCATGACACGAAGTGAACCAATGACCTCAACCATACTGGAAGTAAAAATAGATTTGTCAGTCCGAAAAACATTTTAAGGCGCGCACTACATTTTGGCTAACACTGCATGCAGAAAACACCACAGGGCACCTTTTACGTTTACATAATTTGCAGTAAGTGACAGAAAACACATTAAACGTTGCCATGGTCCTTTTTAAAATATCTTTTTGGTGTTTTCTAGAAATAAAATAAATTGCTGAACTATTCCAACATATTGGTTGATGACTTATAAATGCCTTCTGCAAGCAGCACAATCCATCTGTTTGGTTTGTATTGTGGTATCTTGCAGAAATGGACATTGTAGGCCATTCAGCGGACAACATGAAACGGAACCACTGCAGCTGGAGAGGTTCGTTCAACAGAAACCAGATATCAGCTGTACTAGTAGCATGATGCATCAATGAGGGTAAGAAACCCTCTGATGACACCACAAGAAAAGAGGAGTCATACAGTTTCCTGAGGCTTCGCAATGTGACGCACAAGGGAGAAAGTGCCCACAACAGTTACATTTTCTAACTCTCAAACAAACTGTGCATGTTTTTGGTGTTCTTTTTTATCACTATTTATTGCATTTTGTAAGGTACGTGTCCAGTGACTTATTTTTGTATTTTGAAAGAATGACATTTTATGATTTATCAGCTGTATAAAAAGGGAATTGTACTCTGGAATTTCTAATCTGTAATTACAGAGTTATTAAATCTCTTCTAAAGATGGTATGTTTATTGTGTTATTGTTTTTAGCATTCATGTGAAGTTGTTATATATGTATATAACCTGTAACGTAAGGAAACACACACAAGCCCAGAAAGCGTGATTAATGCTTTTTCTTGAGCAGAAAGTCCTATTTTCAGAGCTCCGTGATTCCCAGCAGCTGTTTATTAAATACACTGATGCATAGTTCAAATAAAGCATAGCTGCAGACAAACAACATTTAAAAAGCTAGAAAAAAAACTGTCATCAAAATGTCAATGACACATGGTTTTAATGGATCAATCCATTTTTGTCTGGGTACAATGTGTACAGAGCAACTGCTATTTAAAATACAGATTTAAAGGACACATTCCCTATTTTTGGACCCAGGCAACATTAAAGCGTTTGTTATCCTTTAGATGTAATTATGCGTTGCAATTCTGTTTTGCACTAGGCTTAAACACAATGCTATGTGGAAATTATTTAGGCCTTTAAAAAAAACTTTATATCTTTGTTGTTGCTTGTTTATGGGGAGCTCACAGTTTGGTAAGATATGTCCTCATATTACTGCTGTAAAAAGTAACACACACCAATGATGTCTTATCAGGTTGTATTGATTTATTTTGCAAAGCCTCTGTTTGTAACATGGGTTACCAAAGAAGAAATACTGGTCAATAAAATTGCCCCATTTTAACCTTTAGGCTGTGTAAGATGTGGCAGTAACGTGTTGAAAGCCTGAAACCCAAGCAATAAGTGGAGTTGGAGCTGTGTCATTATTATTTTTTATATATATAATCAGGGTTCAAAATTAACTTTTTCGTCCACCAGCCAAATGGCTAGTGAATGTTCAAATTTTACCAGGCACTCAAAAGATTACCATTGTTTTTTGCCTGGTAAGTGAAGCAAACCTACCAGCCAATTGCATATTTTACCAGCATTTGGCTGGTAAATGGTGCTAATTTGGAACCCTGTATATAATCCTGTGTTAAAAACAAAAAGAACACTGAACATATACTTTAACCTGCTATATTTTCTATTATAGGAGTAACAGTAATAGATGTAATAGTTGCAATACTTAAAAACTGCACCAAGCCGCAAACATAACCATCACAGACTATCAGCCAATAGAAACAGGTCTCACAGAGATTTAAACTCGAGCAGCTCATACCAATGCTAAAATAGGTGCGTACCGTTTTGTTTTTTCTGATTTTATTATGCAGTTTACAGAACAAACACCATATTCAAACAGGCTTATTAAATAAAAGGGTCACAATATCCAACAGTCTAAAATATAACCTTATTTTTACTTAATTTTTATTGTTTAAAGTCTAAGAGATTTTATTTTTAGTCTTTTTGTACACCTACGTTTTATACTTAAGATCTTCCGGTGTCAAAGTTGACCGGCAGGGCTGTCAAGTCTTTGTTGCCTCTGTTGCACCTCATATGTTGTGAATAGAAGAACGGGATAGATGGAAACACAACAGTCATATGTACAGAAGGAACTAATTTAAACCTTACCCACAACAGGTATGTCTAAGGTTTTAAATACTGGGAAATTGTATGCAATTTCTTTGCGAGGAATCTTAGTGGAAGCGAAACCATTCATCCATGCTAAGTTAGCTGAACAGCTAGCTTTTGGCTAACATTAGCTGCACTTGTGGCACTGCTACTGAATTGCTTTTAACAAGAACATTCATGTTTTCACCCGGAATACGAAACATATATGATTGAAATGAGATCGCTACAAACTCGTATTTAACCTGCAAACAGTGTATTTTAAAACATTCTAAAGGGATAACTATTTTTCATTCGGGTTTAGCTTTTTAGTTAGCATAGCCATGGTGCAGGTGTAGATGTCTTGTCGCAGAATTGTGTGTTTAGGATATCTACTGTTATACTTTTCATAAAATAGCGTCTGCATAGGAGTGTTTTGACGTCGTTTTATTGTGTAACAAGCCATCTAGGTTAATCTTTTTGTTTTTTTGTTTATGCCATGGTTTATCTTTTGTTGCTAACTCCACAGTTTGTCTACAATGCACATGCATTCAGTTTCATACACTGCCAGACTCTTAATATGCTAAACTACATGTACATCGCCTAGCTATGTTTCCTCAATATGCATATTGATCTATTTAATAAAGTCAAACCACCCAAAAGATGGAAGACAAGCTGAATGGATTCCCTGTTGTCTCCCCGGAGTATCTTCAACAGTGGTGAGTCTTCCTCCTCACCACAATAAGACGAGATAAACCTTTACGTAGCCATGAGTCAGATTATATCTTCAAACCTCTGAATGGCAAAGTGTGATGAAAAAAAAATGAAAGCATGTGCGCCCCTTTTTGAGTTTTGTTTTACCATCGTTTTCATAATATGCCATTTGGGTTGTGCACTGTGAATGATGATTTACAGTGCTATGTACAGTATATTGTCTTGTTATAGCTCGATGGCATTTTACTTTGGTTTAATACAGGGGAAACAAAGAAACATCTGGTTGATGAAATGATCTTTGGCCTTAGTATGATGTAAAGCTTTTCTATCTACAGTTTCTTTGATTCACTAACCTTTTTTAACAGGGAACCAACAGTGTGTGTTTTCCATGTGGTGTGGAAATAAGTTGCAGACAACTCTGCAGAGTTTTTGAATCATAGACATGCACACATTCCACATTTTTAGAACTGGTATACACTCAAGTTTATAGGTCCACCTCGCTAAAACTAATGCAAACTTATACAACAGACCTGCAACAAATTCTAACTTTTTTTCTTTAAACAAATTCTACCTTTATCAAGGTTATTATGTTAGGCTGTGATTTGGGAGACGAAAAAGTGTTTCTAGTATATACTTCACTCTCATTGACATAAAGCTCCACAAACATCTCTCTAAAACGCCTCCTAAATTGGCAAACTACATACAGTTTGCCAGTTTTTATTAGCTTCATCTAATAAACTGATAACCTAACTATTAGGTCTGAGTTGTTTATCATAATGGAACATATCCTTCATGAGGATTAACTGACTCTTAACAATTGTAGGAGAGTGCATCAGTTATGTTTATTTTAACAAACTAAATTATGCATTATCAATGTGTAACACTCAATAAAATCCAGAAAAAAGCACAGTGTGGTTACATAACACAACACACTGACACTGGTCTAACTCAACTTTCCGCCTGCAGCACATCCTGCTGCCATTTTGCTTGTTGTATTAATACTTCACCGTGTCTTTTTAAATTATTCTTCCTCATAGGGTTCAGTCTGCACAGCAGTTTCAAGCTCTCCAGGCCCAATATTCAGGCTTCAACCACAATCACCAGTCTCACTACCCAGAGGAGCTGACAGGAGAGACAGCCATGGCACACATGGGTTATCCAGAACCCATGATGGATCAGCAGGAACCAGCCAACCTGGCAAAACGTACTATGATCCCCTTTGAACACCCTCACTGTATATGGGTTCTGGGTCAGGTCCCAGATTTCTTAATGTATCAAAGTGCTGACTCAGTGTGCCAACAATAGGCTGCACAACTGTACTTAATGATAAGATCTGATGCAAGTTTTGTAATACTGCATGACATTAGTATGCTTGCTAGTAAGCATGCTTTTTGAGAAAGCTAGTTAGTGTCAGCCTTGTCAAATATATTTGGCTTTCTAAAATAATTTTGAGCAGTATTGTGGTATGCAAGGAAGTTTAATATGCTATATTCGGACACTCCAACAATTTAATTAAATGGATTGGATGGATGGAATATTAAGTCATAGCAAGAGATAGATGGAGACTGTCAAAAGTTATACAAAGTGCGAGGGCATGTTAAAGATTCGGACAGTTCTTCCTTTTAATATCGCCTCTCTGAACGTTTCTTGTAGCCCCAGCCAAAAAGAGAGGCAGACCAGCTCAACCCAAGGAACCCAAGGCTCCCAAACCACCAAAGGTCCCCAAGGCACCAAAGCCACCTAAGGACCCAAATGCACCTAAAGCCAAACCTGGTCCTAAGCCCAAGAAGGCCACTGAGGCTCAGGCAGATGGCAAGCAAGAGAAGATTGATGAGAGCTTCAAGAAGGTTAAGAGGAAAATTGACCGCTTCAAGGGAATGTCAGAGGAGGAAGTCATGACAAAAACTCTACCAGACCTGCTGGAATACAACCTGGACTATGTCATTGTAAGATTCCCTGTTCAGCTGTTTAAAAAGTGGAGCCAAACACTGCTATCAGGAATGAATTGTGGTTTGTAAGCTTTAAAAAAACATGCACTGTTTTTTTCTAGATTGGTATTAATCCAGGACTGATGGCAGCTTTCATTGGACGGTGGTTTCCAGGTCCTGGAAATCATTTTTGTAAGTTACATGATAAAAATGAGTTTGAGTCATGTGATTGAAAAAAATGGATCCTGTGCTGTTCTGCAAAAATGACAAAGAAGTTTTATAAAAAATCTTAAGAGTTTGTGGGAAGGACACGTGTGTGTTATCCTGTACAATCTTTGCAAGACCCAGTTTGAGTTTAGACCTTAAGTGTGAGGGCTTTTTTTGTGGAGTGAGGTTTTACAGGTTCAAAGAAGTTAACATGTATTGGCTAGAATCAATTTTTACCTCACTCTTCCCATGTTCTAAATGAAGAATAAGCAGGATGCTGTGACACCATTAACTTGTTGTTAGCCAGAGAGATGTATGACTGGCTTACTGTTAAATTTCAGGGAAGTGCCTGTTTCTGTCTGGATTTACTGAGGAGCAACTCAACCACATGCATGACACCACTCTGCCTGTCAAATACAAAATGGGCTTCACCAACATGGTGGCCAGGGCGACACCAGGGAGCAAAGACCTCTCAAGGTAGGCCTATAGACTGTTTGGGGGGGGGGACATGTAAGACACATCAGTTGCATCCATCGCTTATAGATTTTGAGTTGATTTCTCACCACCATGTTTTCATCAAGTTGGATGAGCAAACGGGAATCATAACTGACTGTGTTAGGCTGAGATTCCTGTTAGCTTTATTGGAATTTTGTTGTATCACTGTATCGTAACCATTTTTCTTTTGTTTTCATCTCAACAGTAAAGAGTTGCGTGAAGGTGGCAAAATTCTTGTAGAGAAGCTGAAGAAATTCAAGCCTCTAATTGCTGTTTTTAATGGAAAATGTAAGCACTTTTCTACTACAGAGCAACAGTTGCAATACAATTATTTGTTTAAGTTAATTACAGTAATATTTTGTTTTTTTTCCCCCTCAAAGGCATCTATGAAATGTTCTGCAGAGAGATGTTTGGTAAAAAACCAAAGAAACTTGATTTTGGTTTGCAGCCACACAAGATCCCCGACTGTGACGTGGTGAGTACCCGACTGCTTTATCGTTAGCCTCTTTTTCCTAATTAGCCTCTCAAAATGGATTCATTTTCTACATTTTTGGGTGAACCCAGAGAGTAATGTTTCAAGTCCTATCTGTTTAGTAACATGAACGGATGGATCAGATCAGTACTTAATGCCATTCGAAAACCGTATCAACGGATAAGTAATGTAACGTAAATAAAACGGGAGAATTTACCAGAACTTTTAAAGGAGTGCTGACGGGAGGAGTGTATTTGTTTGGGTGTTTAGTTCAAATATTAACAATCTTTCTCCAGAATCGCTGACTTCACCTTTTTTAAGGGTTGAAGCAGTTTCATAAATGAAGTCAGAAAAATGCATGACAGTCATTTCCCCTCCACAGGCTCTGTATCTGATGCCTTCGTCCAGCGCTCGTTGTGCTCAGTTCCCTCGTGCACAGGACAAAGTCCACTTCTACATCAAACTGAGGGAGCTCCGAGATGAGCTAAAGGGTCTCCAAAAAAGCACTGAGATCGAGGAGGTTGACTACAGGTTTGACCTGAAATTGGCTAAGGGTAAGCACAGTCTTCATGGATGAATGGAAGCGTGTCTGTTTAATTTGAAGTTATTTAAACACTAAGTAGCATGGCAGTTAACAATCTGTTTTCTTAAAGGGAAACTAGACAGCAGCATTGTGACATACAGAAAAAAATGTATGAAAAAAACATTTCCAGGTCAGATCATGTTTGGAATTTACTCTTCCCCTTTTTTTTTTTTTTTAAACATCAACAGAGGATGCCAAGAGGATGGCGATAAAGGAGGAGCAGTACGATCCTGGTTATGAAGATGCCTACGGTGGAGCATATGCAGAGAGAGGACCTGAGGAGGGTCCAGCCGTTAGCCAGACCAACGGTCACTGTACATTCTCAAATGTAGAAAACACAGGTAAAACACACACACACACACACACACACACACACACGGTTGAAACGGTTTGCTTCTGCAGAGCGTATTCCACTCTACATTTTCTTCATTCCATTTTAGGTTGTTATAATTAAACACCTGCTGAAATGATCAGGGTGCAGCATGATGTTGTATTTCCAGACACACATTTCTTTTAAAGTGTTTCTAAGTTCTTGCTCAGAACATACAGTGCGTTAATGCCCCAAAAAAATAATCTTTAAAAAATAAATAAAACCGCTTTCTTAAACTTCATATATGAGGACATAATTGAGATTCTGTAATCAGGGGAGGGGATCAGAGAAACCGGATTTCCCCAGCTAGATTTCTCCTGGAGTTTCTAATCCGCCATCGCACTTTTCATGTTGACACTGATGTATCCTTCTGAAGGGATTCAGTATCTTGAACATGATACTGTATCATTGCTTATCATTGGTGCTTTTACGTATATGACAGATTAAACATAGCAGATATCAGTTGTGTCCCATTATCCTCAGCACAGGGCTTCAGTCTGTGTGTTGTCTGTCTTCAGAAGGAGCACAGGAGGCGACCACGTCACAAATACCAGGCCAGCTCCCAGACGGACAGTGGATGACCCAGTCCTTTGCAGACGAGATCCCAGACATCAGCGGTGGAGCAAAGGATGGCAGCGTATAAAGAAAAGACTTATTTTGTCGGGTTTTTTAGATCTTTTTCCTTTTTAATAGTGTCCGAGTGGAATATATACACATAGATGGACTTTTTCTTAGAGGTTTTGCAGAATATTCTTTCTGCACTTTTTATTTTGTTTGTGGTCTTGATACATGTATGATCATCTTCATGGCAGTCTTTTTAAATATGTGAAATCAGGGACTTGACAATGATGCTCGACTGTGCTTGGGGACGGTCATGTATTTAAACGTTTGTTTTTGCCTTTGTACTGTACTGTACTGCACTGTGATGCAGTAAGTGTATACCTTCACGTCTACTGTTTTGACAGTAGATAATACTCAACTCCAGATGGTTATTTTATAAGCTTCATTGATCTGTGTGAAGCCTGTATGATCCTCTGTGAATTGAGGCTTTAGCTAGCAAATAATGTTTTACATTCATGGTGCTATGAACTGACCACAATGCAAAGTGATCACTCGATGAAACCAGACTCGATCATGTACGATTGAGATTCCACAGAGGGAATTCCTGGCAAGCCTTTCAATATAATGTTACAAAACTCAAACAGGTTATATTTTAATCTTTTATCATCACGTTTTTTGATTTAGGAATTTTAGAATTATGTTTTGTATGTTTATGAAAATGTCATTCACAAGGAATTTTATGAAACATCTGTCCATTAAAATGTCTTGATGATGCTTTTTCTATATTATTGGATTACCTTTCATTACTTTTAAGTGTCATACAACGTCGTGGGTAAAGGTAGAGGTGTTTTATTTTGTAGAGAATATACAGTATAAGAAAAGAAAACAGTAGAAAATGGAGCCCAACATAGAAAGAGAAGGGCTGACATGCAACAAAGGTTGTGCGCTAGGTTTGTGGAACTGGATTTCATAGTAACAGTGCCCCCCAAAAATGCTTCAGCAGAGGTAAATTGACATGATTGACAATGTTAGACATAACCTTTAACATCTTATGTCATGACCAAGCCACCTGAATGTTTCTGTACCAACATTGTTTACTTGTAATACTGCAGTGATGCTGTACACATATTTGTTAACTGAAACCAGAAAAGGCCCTAAACTCTTTTTCATACAGTCTAAAAGAAAACCAAATATTGGCAATGAAATGGCTGCATTCAGCAGATAACCCTGGATACCAACTTTGCTGCGGTTTCCTTGTCAACTCTTGACCAAATTGATTTTATGCACTGCGTTCAAAATGCTGGTCATTCAACAGAAAGGTGTGTTCATTTCATTTGATTAAGGTCAGGCTAATTACACTTTAAAAGTACGATCACTGGGAATAGTTAGGTTAAGCTTTTGGTCACAATGTCGGGTGGTTTTTGAGTCGATACATAGGAGTCCGACAAATCCAAACAAGCATTTCTTCTACACAGAAGTACACAAGTGTTCCGAAATTATAAATAAGCTACTCTATTTCTGATAAATCTAACATACAGTAGGTGATAAATATATTTCATTCATAAAAGGTTTTACATTTGCAATGATAAACTGTCTTTTTCATGCCTGGTTGATGGGTGATGAAGTGTCTGTTTACATCTGTGGTTTAAAGTCACCTCACCATGCAGGTGTATTGGGGGTGGGGAAGTTGGAAGGGCCTATACAGGTAGATGTGCATTAGAAGAGGTCCAGGTTACCGTTGTTGTCCCAATGAAGAGTTTGGCAGAATTTGGGCTAAGTGTTGAGGTCAAGGGTTTAATGTTTTGGTCTACTCCGTTCTGAGTTCTGAGGTCTGAGTTAGAGGACTTTCTGCTGCGATGCTGCTCTGACAATGCACTGGAGAATACAAAAATGAGAACACAGAGACAAAATAAGCATCTTCATAAATAGGGATTTTGCCATTACATTTAAGTGTTAGTTTGGCAAAGACGTTGTGTAGGCCTATGTATAGAATAATATTTACGGTAATTAATTGATTATTATTAATTTGATAAACGTCAAATTATGAACTTCCAAGCACACACCTGTTGGGGTCCTTGGCTCTGCTGCGCCATGTCTGCCTGCAGAGATCTGCAGTCGATGTCAACAGTGGTAATATCATGCTGTCACAATAAAAGACCAATATAGAATAAGTGTACAAAATCAAAGTGATGCCACTAATTAGAGAATGGAGTAGGATATTAAGGGACTGTAATGATCTTGCTTCATTCCCTTGTGGTCGCATGATCAAACCCTTTACCTTTTGGTGAGTGAGAAGGTCAGCTCAATGGGCAGCATGAGGAGGGCCAGCAGATCCATAACTGCTTTCACTGGAAGGAACTCAGTGAGCTGAGACCACTGGGTGTCGCCACATTGACTGTCCCTGCACGCCTCACACAGCACTAACACACACACACACACACACACACACACACACACACACACACTGTACATTACACCAACTTTAATGTCTGTGTCATATTATTTTCTGTGGTTTATTTAGGTTCAGTTCATTCATCACATCATAAATTAGTTTTTAATGAATTATTGAGGTAAGTTAATTTTGTGAGCATCATCTAATCATTAAACATGTCTTATCTTTTTTTTTTTTTTTTTTTTTTTCTCGTGTGGTAGATTTAATTTTATGCAAGAATGTGCATTTGTATTTTATTTTTCATTTTAACCTTGAATTTACCACTTACAATGCACATCTCCAGGGATGATCCTGCACTGAGGAGCTTCACAGGAGCGTGTGGTGGTTAATTGCTTTGCCCAAATGATTTTTGTATCCTGCCTCTGGGCATTTAAACCAATGCCCTTGCAGGAACAAGTTTGCTTCCAATAAACCCAAGGGCGTAACTTTGGGTTCAACATCGGGGGGTTGAGAGAGAGCTCAGAAATTTTAAGCATATCAAATCATTAAATAATTTTCTGCATTCTGGTGAATTTTTCTGCAACAATTTGTGCCTTTTCTGCATCCATTTATGCTGCAAATGTCTTTATTTATATAAAGGAAATTATAATAGTTTTTCTTTTTTGGGGGGGGGGTTTGCACTGGCCAGTTTTGATTTTTGGGGGGGTTGTAATCTCCCCATCCCCCCTGTAAATTACGCCTATGAATAAACCTAAACCTTACATTTA
The DNA here is from genome assembly GCF_008315115.2 of Sander lucioperca. Taxonomy (NCBI): domain Eukaryota; kingdom Metazoa; phylum Chordata; class Actinopteri; order Perciformes; family Percidae; genus Sander; species Sander lucioperca. The sequence continues at coordinate 18,986,866 of NC_050179.1, forward strand.
ATTGTACCGCTCACCCTCTTTTGAAGCCAACTAAACCCTTTCTTTGACTTAGAAACGTGCCAACTGCTGACACCTGCCCCCCCCTTACCTTTCTTGAAGCTAACTGGGAGGTGCTCTATGACTTTCACATCCAGCCACCAATGATCTTCCTGATGAGGGTTTTGTCCATTCAAAAGTGTCTTCACGGGCTCACAACAAGCAGGTTTGACTGTGTCCGTCTCTACCATCAAACTGAGGGGAGGATACTGTGTTCCAAGCAGATCTATAATAGACAGTTGACTGATAGCATGTATTAGTTGTCACTACATGGTGTGAACCAGAAAAATCAAAGACTCAGTTATGAGGAGGATGAATGTGGAGGAACTTACCTCTTTCTCTCAGGAAATGAAGAGCATCCACGTAGCCGTTGTGGCAGATCTCAGCCAGCTTCTGTCAAAAACGAAACATTAAATTCATGAAAGTTTGTTTGCTCTTTCTTTACATTACAGAGGACTGCTTACACATCTCAGGATACATTTTCATTTTTATATGTGTGACAGAAAGGAGAACTAGAAATTTTTCTCTACTGTGAAAGCTCTAAGTTAAAAAACAACAACACTGTTTTAAAGAAAAAGCACCCACTTCAAGTGTGGGAGGGAGGAAGGATGTACAGATCCGATGCACATTGCCGGTGTTGACCTGGATGCTAAAGTTGCTATAGTGCACTTCGAAGAAGTTGAATGTACCCTCTGTGGGGCAAATGTCGCTCTCGCCAGAGAACGGGGCCATAGTGATGGTGTTTCTCTGCTCGAACAGAGGCATGTTGTTGCTCAGGGCTCCATCCATATAGTGCTAAAGAGAAATGAAGAGAAATGACTGAATGTAGTCTAATTCTGTACCCTGATGAATGCGTATTGCATGAACTGTATCTTTGTCTTCATATAAGAGGCATGTCTGAATGGATTACCAGGCGTAGTTTAGACATATTTGTTCAGTGCATTCAAGGAATTATTTTGACATTCAACTTTGTTTGGTTTGCTTTCCCCTCTGTCTGTGTAATCTACTTCAATTACTGATGTTCATACATTACCCAGAGTACCTTCTGCAACTCCTAAAGAAGGAGCGTGAATATTTAACTATGACTTTAAAGCGTCATTAGAGAGAAAAAAAACGCTTGATGGTGTTTTTTTGCCCCCAACTGCTCCTTCCAGGCAGCGCTGCGACCGCTGCCTTCAAGGCACCTAACCCTAACCTTAACCTTAACCCTTGTTTTGCCATTGAGAACGAGCTGCTAACGGTTAGCCCCCTAGGCCCCTCGTCTCGGCTAGTGACGTAGAAAGTCGTGCAGATTTTGAACAGCTCACCCGGAGACTGAAGGCAGGACACATTCAGAAACCGTATCTCACTCAAAACAGCATGGATGTTTTTTTTTCAAAGTTTGTATGTGTGTGGAAGTACCAGAGACACAAAATAACACCCCAAATCCCAGAAAAAGTGATTTTTTCATAATATGGGCTCTTTAAAGTAAAGAACACACCATATTGTATAACCATTTCCTTCTAATCCTCTCACAAAAACCTAACTTTGGAAATGTACGGTCGGTATATCTACTCACCACTCCACGGTATGAAGGTGGGATGGAACCACAGTAAACAGGGAAAAAGCAACTGCACATCAGAGCCTGCAAAGGTAGACAATGCAGAACAAAACTTTAGATATCAGACCCTCAGCTCCTGGCATACTATCACAACAGATGCTGTGACCAGACTGCAAACCTTTCCTGTCTCTCTCAGCTCTCCATTCTACCTGAATGAGCTCCTCTCTGCTGTCAAACTCTGACACCAAAATGTTCTTCCGATCAGCCAGTCTGGTGAGGGACACGCAGAGCTTTCCAGAGGCACGAAGGTGGGCGTCTGCTGGAAGCTTCTCCAGCAGGGTGTCCCGTACTGTCCGCAGCAGACTGAAGGTCGGGTGGAAAACTCCCAGCGTGTGTTTTCTGGCCTCTTTCGCCACGGTCAAAACATCAACACAGAACTGCTCTGAGGAGGAACATGTGGAGAAATCAGTCAGAGTCAGAATTGGTAACATTGGGTGCCTGGGTAGCTCACCTGGTAGAGCATGCGCCCATTTATAGAGATTTACTCCTTGATGCTGCGGGTTCAACTCTGACATGCGGCCCTTTGCTGCATGTCATTCCCCTTTACTCTCCCCTTTCATGTCTCCTATAAAAATAAAATGCCCCAAAAATAATCTTAAAAAAAAGAAAGAATTAATAACATTAAACCTTTAATAAAATTATCTTTTTATATTTTTGTCATATTTTCTTTAGCTATTTTTAATCCTTTTGGATCTTTGATGTATTGAAGAAATGAAATTTGTACCCCCGACTAACTTGGCTCCTTCTTTTAGAGCTGAAAAATGCATTCTGGGTAATAACTGACTCTTGTTTATAGCTGATTTGTTTCTCATCTCTTCTTTCCTTGCTGTTGCTTTAATGGTTCTAGTAATTTTTGTCATTATAATTTAAGGTTGTTACATTATTAAAATAGTTTTTATTGTTTGTGTGTTTGTGTGTGTGTGTGTGTGTGTGTGTGTGTGTGTGTGTGTGTGTGTGTGTGTGTGTGTGTGTTTGGCCTCCCTTTGCTTTGCTAAACTCCACGACCTCTGGAATTTGCTCTTACTATTGCATGAACTCTGTGTGTCAGTAAATTTGCCAAGTACAATATTTACTCCAGGTATGGTATCAATAACAGCACTTGCGATAACATATGGGACAACACCTGAGATAACATATCCCTGACCTTTTCAGGGCACTATAATTACTACAGGAAGAAAATGTGGCAGACATAATTAGTGTCTGTAAAATATAAATAGATAGATACTTTGTTGATCCCCAAGGGGAAATTCATATCATAATAATATCATATAACTTTTATAACGTTTGATTTAAAAAACACAGGTTTTATTTGTTTATATTCACCGCCACACTGTCAATAAAGGTTGAATAAAAGCAAAATATATGCAAGGAAAAACTTTTTTTTAAATAGGTGAGACACAAGTGTTTAGGCAAGATGACCTTAAAAACAGTAATGGTGGTTTAGTGGCAGTATAAGGGGTTGTTTGTGCAAAACTGCAATTTATGTAACGTTTTAGTCTAAACTAACTAATAACTGAAACCCACGAAGAAATAACTTCTTAAGAAATTACTTATTTATCTGCAAATGTAGGGTCAGATTTTAGCTTAGTGTGTAATGGGCTATGAACTCTAACCTCAAAGCATAAAGAAAACCATTTTTCCCACCTTTCGTAGGAAAATGGTTGTTGAGGCAGTTGTTGTGCCATGTTTGTCATTTTCATGTGATTTATGTTATTTATTAGACACGCATCGTCTACCGCTATATGCTATGTATTTAGTATATTTTATATATGTATATATAATATAATTAGGCACAGCTCACTCTAAGGTACAGTGGCACTCCTAAGTTTATGAACCCATGCAAAAGTTGACTAAAAAGAGAAATAAAAAAAAAACATCTTTTGGAAATTGATCTTAATGCCTTCATTAAAGAAAAGAAATGAGGAAAAATCCAACCTTTAAGGACACCAATTTTCTTTGTGAATGAATAATGTATCGTAAATAAATAAATGTTCTTCCTTAAAATACAGGGGGCATAAGTAAGTACACCCCTATGTTAAATTCCCATAGAGGCAGGCAGATTTGTATTTTTAAAGGCCAGTTATTTCATGGATCCAGGATACTATGCATCCTGATAAAGTTCCCTTGGCCTTTGGAATTCAAATAGCCCCACATCATCACATACCCTTCACCATACCTAGAGATTGGCATGGTTTTATTTCAGTTAGCCTGATAGCTGGTTTGATTTGCATTGAGAGATGATTTTATGGAAAGTACCCCATACCAATCTCTAGGTATGGTGAAGGGTATGTGATGATGTGGGGCTATTTGAATTCCAAAGGCCAAGGGAACTTTATCAGGATGCATAGTATCCTACGGAGCCCCCCTGGTCCCACTTTGTCAAAAAAATTAATTATAACTATCTCGTGGCCACAAGTTACTATCTTGAGGCCACGAGATACTATCTTGAGGCCACGAGATAGTTATAATTAATTTTTTTGACAAATAACTGGCCTTTAAAAATAAAAATCTGCCTGCCTCTATGGGAATTTAACATAGGGGTGTACTTACTTATGCCCCCTGTATTTTAAGGAAGAACATTTATTTATTTACGATACATTATTCATTCACAAAAGAAATTGGTGTCCTTAAAGGTTGGATTTTTCCTCATTTTTTTAATTAAGGCTTTAAGATCAATTTCCAAAAGATGATTTTTGTATTCCTCTTTTTAGTCAACTTTAGCATGGGTTCATAAACTTATGAGTGCCACTGTATATGTCTAACTTTCATCGTCTCTTTTAAAGTTAACTGGGCTGAGCGCTCTGTTGTGTTTTGACAAGAATTATTTCACAAGAAGGAGCTCATGCCTTTGAAAGGGTAATTGCTTCAGTAGCTAATGATTAACTGGGCTGTATGTAATATATTTTGTTTTTTTGGCTTGATTTGCAAATAAATTAATGAAAATGTCAACAGAAAAAAAGAAAGAAAAAAAAGACACGCATCCTCTTTAACTCTTAAACCTCTGCACTCAGTCCAGCACTCTGCCTTCATATTTATTATTTACCGATGATGTGGCACACATCATTGTATTTTTATATTATAGGGTTGGGTGTTCTTTTTAAAGCCCTTACTGGAAAATTACCAAATTACCTTTCAGATTTCCTTTGTCACTCAGATGGGCCGAATCAGACACACTCTAGACTGACTGGCTCTTGCTTCATGTTCCATGAGCTCAGTCTGGTAACTTGGTAAAACTGCTTTTAATTTAAGTGCATCTGACTCCTGGAACAAAATACAGCACTTCCTTAAAATCAATTCACTTATACCTTTTGGACATTGACATAAACACACTTTTAATCTTAAACCGCCCCACCTCTACTTGTAATTGTTTTAGATAGCTGCATTTTATTTTACATTTCATTTATTTTAATTTATCTTTGAAATGACCTACCATATTTTTTTTTACAAAACTACATTATTTTACAACTTAATTATCCTAATGTGTCTTTCAAATTATTTTTCTCCAATAGGAACGTTTTATTGGCATGGTATGCCTTTTCTCTGTTAGTATATACAGTATCTGTTTGTTGTTGTTTTTGCTTTTCTTTGTTTTTGTAGTTGACTCGGTCATAAGGGTCATTCCTCTATGATCTCTCAAGTACAAATACAGGTTAAATGAATGAATAAATTCATTGATCATTGTGAGACAATCAACAAATGTCAGCCAAATGTACAGTAAACTTACCGATGGGAATCCCAACAGCCAGAGCTGCAGCCACGAGACAGCCAGATGAAGCTCCGCAGATCTTAGAGGCTCCATGAACCAGCTGTGGGACCCGCTCCAGGATACAGCTCAAAGCTCCCAGGTAGTAAATACATCTGAATCCACAGCCTGCAAAAGAGATGTTCCACTCCTCGTCCCAGTTAAACATCTTCTCTGAGGTTTCCATCAACTTAAATCCATCTATCCGAGTTCAGCTGGTGCATTTGGATTTCTTTCAATATTCGCCAAGATGTAAACACTGTCTTATCTCTACTACATTCACAGGTGAAATTTACAGCGCTTCAGTTGGCTGTGCTATAGTATTGCACAACTTACTTGGCTCAAATGTCACATGTTTCAAAATAGAAAACAGGCTGGTCACTTCACCTTTTTAAGTGTATTTAGGCCAGCTGCATGACATGTGATACTGTTTTCATAACTTACTTTCATAACCAACTTCCTGGGTACAAAGAGGGGCATGGGGGACAACAATGTTATTCAGAGGGATTGCTGTACTTGTACCTTCCAGCTTTTGACTTGTTGCACATCATCATACAAAGAGAAACACAAGTACAAGTTTTAAATACAATATATGAAGCTACTTACTGTATGGAAATAATTTGTGTCCAGCCTGTCCAGGTTTCCCATTTACTTATTATTCACTGGATTATTATTATTATTATCATTTCTAGATCCTGCTGCTTTTTTATATTTGTTTTTAGAATTATTATGGAGGACTTGGGCACGGTCTCTGCAGATACAGACACTGTATCAATGATTGAGAGGGATTACTTTTGTAAGAGTGTACCAATTGTTTTTTTAGGAAGGTCCTATATGTTTTTGTAATATATATATATATATATATATATATATATATATACATACATTTATGACCTAGTGCTGTTTTGTCTTTGTTCTAACAGCATCTGTGACTAATAAGACGTTTTTGTTTTCTGTCCGTACTATCTATATTTGAAGACCTACGTATTTTAGCTATTTTTTTAGCATCAGGTTAGTAATCGGTAATAAGACCTTTTGTCTCACTGGAGCTTAAGTTCTTGAATGCTAAGGCAATTTGTTTTGTTGTTCTTTGTTAAAATGACAAAGTGCTCAAATTCTACTATAAGTAGACACTCATTTCACCTTGAAGCAGCATTAATAGTTCATTGTTTTGTCCACTTGGGGGCAGCGGAACAAAACACTGACATATTAACACCTTGTAAAGTTATGTAGAAAAGTTAGCAAACTGTTGCCCATTTACAAATCCAGCAGACGCAGAGGAACATTCATTTAGAGTTGTGTTTCTGTCCACCCAACGAATGTAAGTCCAGTATTCTACCACCAGCTGAGAAAAATATATGGCTCTTTAGCTGCTAAATGCTCCACCATGCTCACCAGCTAGTCTCTGACTTTGTCTGTCTGCTGTTTGGTGTTGAGCAGGTCATGTTTAGCTGCCTACTGCTAGAAAGACCAAAATAATGAGCTAAAAGATGCTAAAAAGTGCCAAAGAGCTGACAGGAACTGCAGTTGAGTAATGATTCTCAGTGAGATACTGCCACTTACACAGTGCCTGAATTAGAACAAAAAAGGTGCCAGTACTCTAATTCAGCAGTTACATGACATGATCATTGCATGCGTCTTTGCTATAGTTACTGTATATTCATACATACATCTTGTATGACCCTGAATCAATGACTATTGAGACTCTAAGGAGCCTGATTCGACAGCCAATCTCACTGCTGAACAGTCTACTTTTATTTAGGGAGTGAGGAGTTGCAGCGTTCGCCCAGACCGGCGGGGGAGGGTATATACTCCAGACACGGCACCCCTTCTCTTCTCTGCTTCTCTTCATGGTCATCAGATTCCAGTGCTGAATGTCTGACTTTACATAAGAAAAGAAGAAGACCTACTTCATTGATCCCACAAGGGGAAATTACATTACTTCACTCTGTTACAGTTATTACATACAGGCCTGAAATACACATGCACTAAACTGACAGATGTCAGAGTGAGGGGGCTGCCCATGAACAGACACACCGAGCAGTTGGGGGTTCGGTGCCTTGTTCAAGGCATCAAAATGGCCCCTCTACACCAGTCCACACTTCATACAGGGACTCGAACCAGCAACCTTTTCGTTCCAAAGCCAAGTCCCTACGGACTGAGCTACTGTCACAGGTATAAATATTAGCCATAGACTTTATATACAGTATATGATATCAGCCCATTAATAATACTGTTATCTTTCAGAAGTAAGGGTACTCATGTGGACAAAAAAAAATCAAATGTACAGGCCCATTTCAGGCACTGCACTTGTAGAGTAAAATAAGTCATTGTTAATATAAAACTATGGATTAGTGAAGCTTTAACAGACATAGAACCTTCTTTTTTTCAAAAGATAAACTCATGGGAGAGAGCTGTAGGATTTTGCAGGACATAGATGTCCAGTAAGTTAGTACTACTGTACATACATTTAAGAAACCCACTGATTTTCTTTGATAGTGACACCACAAAACACAGGATCTTTTTGCAATAATTTATTCAACATTTTTTGCTTTCTTCTTTCAGTGCAATATCCAATAGAGTTACTTGAATGCAGAAAAGGACACTGAATCATCAGTTTTCTTGAGGTCTGAAGTTTGCTCGAAAGTAATATTTCGGATCCACCCCACAGCTCTGCCCAAACCCCAGCCTGTACCTGCGCTTTCAGGCAAATCTGTGGCAGCTTCACCAAACCCAGAGGTGGGGCTGACAATGGGTGTGAGAGGTGGAGTCAAAGGCATGTGGTCCAACTCCTCTTGTGTGTTCCAGGTGAGGGTAAGACTGGAGGGGAGAGTGGTTTCTGAGGCCGTTGGGAGAGTCTTTGCGTCTTTTCTCTGATTCAGGCTTAGTGGCAGTCTTGACGACTCCCTGGAAAAAGCACAGGGTAGAGACAAGCATTCATCTTATGAGGAATGGCAGGCAGCTATTGTGTGTCAGTTCTCCACTTTGCTTCTCCAGAAAGTTTACAACAGTGGCATTTAGCTCGAAGTACAGCCAAGCGGGAGGTTTTTTTCTTCTTTTTCTCAAAGGCATTTAATTTGCACAACACAACAATGATTACACCGCATACCTGTCCTTGTCTTTCCAAGCATTTTTGCACATGTCTCCAGCCATGCCGTAGAGCCAGCTCATGTCCCTATGTACATCTGGGATCCAGTCCACAAGTCTAAGAAAGAACAGCCAAAGTCTTGGAGAGTCAAATAGCAAATAACGAAAAGTTGTAATTGCGAAGAAAAAAATGGACAAAAACAAAAGTAAACAAAAAACGTATTTCTGGCAGGAAGGAATAGATAGACAGAAAGAGATGAAATGCTAAAAAAAAAAAAAGCTGTCCGAGAGATGTAGTGGACTACAATATTTCCCTCAAATATAGCAGAGTAGAAGTATGAAGCCTCAGTGTGCTTAATTGTAAGATACTGAAGAGACTTAACGCCCTAGATACTGCAGCAGACTATCCTTGAAAATAATTATAATAGACCATTATCATTACCTAAATATCCATCTGTGGTTCATAGTCAATTATACATCTACGCCTAAGAGTATTTGCAAATCATGTGTAGCATTTGTTGTAGCCCGTTTGGATTTCATGATCACAGATGAGATAGGCTTGCAGCCCGTTTAGCACTATTAGAAATTATTTGGATGATGGTATTGTAACAGGTTGAACAAAGCCTGGCTAATACACTACCTCTGGGCTAGAGAGAAGGCTGAGTCAACGGGTCGAGCACAGGGCATCTGCAGATAGGAAGTCACCTTCTCTGGCAGGTACTCGGTCATCTGGGACAACAGACCAGCATCCGTAGTATGCGCCTCCCTGCAGGCCTCACAAAACACTGACACAAATACAGTGAAAAAAAACAAACATTACACATTTAGTTTTACAGCATTACATTTACCTTACTGGCGTTGGTATATTTTTTTTTTAAAGTATGAATGAGGATGTCCATGCTGATCACAACCATGTCAGCCACCCTTCAATGTCCTGTCCTTACCTTTTTTGATGGCAACTGGGAGGTTTTCTATGAGCTGTGGATCCAGCCACCAGTGTCCTTTCTGATGTGGTTTCAGTCCATTCTGTTGTGCGTTCTCATTGGACTCTTCAACCCACTCCATCTTACACTCACAGCAGTTTGTCTCCAAACTCTTCATGGGACTATTGGTGCTGATCAGATCTGTGATGGGCATTTAAATTGAGGCATTTTCTGCAATAAGAAGCACTGGAATACTGCTGCTAGTAGAATAAAAAAAAAACACTTCTTCCCCCATTTTTTCCCCTTCTCCATTAATATGTCCTTACTGTTATCTTGTAGGAAGCGGAGAGCATCCATATAGCCCTTCTGGCAGATTTCAGCCATTGCCTGTAAAATTTAAAAAGGTGCTGGGTGAAGATGCAAGCTAAATCTGCTTAATCTATATCAGGGGTCTTCAACGGTTTTTTTAAGCCAAGGACCCCTTAACTGAAAGAGAGACAAGCAGGGACCCCCTACTACATATATTGTATAAAATGAAGTTTCATATTAAACTGGGCCTACAATAACGTGTAAGGCGGTCTAAAACCTTTATACATACCTTTTTTGCATAAAATACTAAGCTATTAAAATAACCTATAATAATACTTGTTGGCATGATTTTATAAATCATGTTTTAATGTTAAAACATACATGTGGCACAGTGAATCCTTAGGATGATCTGTATCTGTGGATGGCTATCAGGGGCGGATTTATATTTGTTGATAATGTTATATTCCTGTTAGGGCTGAACGATTAATTGCATTTGCGATAATATCGCGATATGTTAAAACGCGATTTCCTAATCGCAAAGGCTGCGATTTGGTCACATGACTCGCGAGAGCAAATCAGTCTGCACTCAGCAGAGAAAGCATCAACTAGCACGCTAACGCTACGCCGTACCTTGAGCTGATTTCTGTCATTCAAACAACTCTGAGTTGTAGTTTAAAACTTTTACAGCCATTTTAATAAAATGAAGGGTTTTATTCAGACTCGAGTCCATACATGCAGTTAATGAATACAGGCACACAGAACTGAAGGCTCGGTTGGCAACGATTAGCTATTATTATCCGGTTAGCTCCGTTATAAAGATATGAGTGGAGGAGCTGCCACTGAGAGGGGTAACAACCAGACTGATAAATGACGTTCGGGGTGCTTTCACAGCAGCGTGGCCGCAGTGTTTCAACAGTTTTATTAGTACAATTAATCCCACGGCAAGAACACCAGCAACTAGCTAACGCAACGATAGCCTCTCTGAGCAAGTGCACACGGCAGCACGCAACTTCACGAGGGGGAGGGGCTGGAGACACAAAAATTACACTTATACTATATTTTTACTTATTTAACTGTCTAGTGTGTAATTGTGTGTTCATACTATAAATTATATTATTATTCTTTGTTGAATAATACAGAAGACTAAGAGCTTAAAAAAATAATCGAATCGCAATCGCAATATTTGGGAAAAAAATCGCAATTAGATTATTTTCAAAAATCGTTCAGCCCTAATTCCTGTTAAGACTTTTAAGTTTTGAAAAAACTTCAAACATTAAGACTAATTTGGAGACCCCCCCTGCATTGACTTTGAGGACCTCCTAGGGGTCCCAGAAGCCCTGTTTAAGATCCCTGATGTATATACAATATTGCAGGCGTTCACAGTCCATTGGTATCAACATAAATGGAACATGTTTGTGTGCTGTACATTGCAATAAGCAATTTCTGACCAGCAGAGGGCATAAAGGAGACATTAAAAGAAATTTGAGTAATTCAGCCAAACTTTGGATCAGGGAGGACTTAACAACAAACTTTGGAAACATGTTTTCATCTCCTTCAAGACACATGGGCCACCCGTAAGTGTGGATATCGGTTAGTGTTAAGATTATCAAATAGCATATTGTCTCACTGTAGAGGAATCCTGTACTGCTTTGACTCCTCTGCGTCATCTCTGAACTTTAATGCCTTTTCTACGCTTAGAGATGTCTCACATAAACAAAATAGTTGCATGACAAATACTTACAGGTTTAATGTAAACAAATCTAAATCTTTTAACTGCTGCAGCTGAGAGTCAGTAGCTTCTGTGTCTCACCTCAGGTGGCGGGGGGAAGAAGGTGCTGGTGAGTCTGTACAAGTTCTCTGAGTTGACCTGGATGCTGACGTTGTTGAAGCGCACCTCGTGGAAGATTAGCGTGCTATCTCGAGGGCAGAGATCGCTCTCGCCGGCATACGCAGAGAACGTGATCGTGTTTTTCGTGTAACACTGAGGCTGGTTGTCACTGATCGCACCGTCCACATAATGCTGAGTGGAAAACGAGGATGTTGATCAGTGGGAAAACCAGAAATGTGTTAAGGCACACTATAACCATTATAAACACAAGTTCTTATATAACAGAATTATGAACATCATAATATTGTACACCGTTATCATGAAGATGTAATAATAAAACATATCATGCAGTGCCTAAATCCACCTGACAGGTAATATTGAGCAAGTATAAAGTTTGAGTGGAATGCAACCCCCCTTAATAGATTAGAATAAAGTCACACAAAATACCTAAAACTATGTGACACTTTGTAATTGTTGACGCTGTGTCTAAGAGCTGTAGGTTGAACTTTAGAAATATTCGAGGCAGTAGTTTGTGGTCTAATATTTTGTTGTATTTTTCCGTAAGGTATTGTAGAACTTGTGCATTTCCTTACATGTGCATTCACGCCTAAACCTTTCCCTATATGTCAGAATTTGAACATTTAGGGCTGTGCACTCTGGTAGCAGGATAGGTGTACTACACCAAGACTAGTGGCCACAACACAGATACGTTGAGGTTAAGAACATCAATACCGATTAAAAACAGTTAACATTTTGCTTTAATTTAAGCACATGAGGTGGCATTAAACTCAGTCTAGATGCAGTTTCAAGGTAAACTGTTCCCCATAAAGGAGTACTAAATTATGCTGAGCTGGAACGTTGACCGACTGAATGAAGCTCACTATAAATGTCCTGGCTTAAGAGAAAACTTATCATGTCCTAGCTTCCTGGTTTACTCACCACTCCACGGTAAGTAGGTGGTATCACACCACAGTAGAAAGGGACGAAGCAGCTGCATAAGAGGGCCTGGAAAAGGCAGACATTACTGCAAATTATTTACAGAAACAAAAACCTCTCTGTGGTTACACAAACACTAAAGTTCTTTAAAATTTCGACAAGAGTTAATCCCATTTTAAGTATTACTTTAAAAAAAGACAGGGCTGGTTAAAATTACAAGATAAAATCAGATATGACCATAAACTATTGGAAAATCACTCCTCCCAAATTGTAAAATATACCTGAACAAGCTCCTCTTTGCTGTCAAACTTCGTCACTAGTTCGTTCTTCCCATCAGGCACTCTGGTCAGGGACACACAGAGCTTCCCAGAGGCTCGAACATGGGCGTCTTCTGGAAGGCCCTCCATCAGAGAGTCTCGTACTATCTGCAATAGATTGAAAGCCGGGTGCAGGGGCCCCAGTTTGCGCTTCCTGCCCTCTTTGGCCATACGCATCAAATCAGCACAGCATTTTTCTGCACAAAGAAACACAGTAATTAGAGTGCATGTATTGTAGAAATGCTGAACTGGAAACTTGGGAATTTATTTATTTTCTAAATAAAAACTATTAAGGATCTGTTTGACTGCAAACATTTCTACATGATTAGAAACTCACAGCTGAAAAGTGTCTTTCACAAAACACTGCGGATGCACTTTAAAAATAGAAATCCTGATTAATCGTGACTTTAGATCTTAAAAATAGAAGTTATTCTGTCAACTAGTAGAAACTAAGATTACCCAATCTGAAAATGAAAATTTTGTAATATCTGGAGCAGGTTCACAGATTTCATGGATACATTGAATCTTGGCATCTTGGAATATTTTATAAGCCACTCAATACATAATATAACACTAATGCTACAGTTTCGTACATAATGTTTCCCATCTCACATGTACAGATTCTGCCCATCCAAGTGTTAAGGAGGGTTTTTTCTTTTGTTTGTTTTTGTGTTGGCATTTCTTGTTTTAAATTCCGTCTGTGTCTGGCTAGTTAAAACTCTGTGCCAAAGTGATGGAAGGTCAACTAAAGCAAAGAAAATCTGTTAACTGTGCACAGGTTTGTTACCTTTTTTAACTATTGAATTCAGAAAATCTGAGTTGTCCAAACAAGATGCAAACCGCAACAATCAATTCCACAGATCAAAAGGCTTTCTGATGTATGTCCATGAGGAGACTAATGATGTCCATGTGGGTACACGCACTGTGTCGTATAAAGTGCATTACATCTATGCCGAATCATATAATAAAATGTAATGATTTAAATAGCATCTTGAACATTGTTTCATTCAACCCAGCAATTTGCTAATTACCAACGCTGCGTTAAACTGGCAGATTTGTGAATGACGTTTGGTCAGTCGAGAAGGAACGTTCAGCTCACCGATGGGGATTCCAACAGAAATAATAGCAGCCATCACAGCACCTGCAGACGCTCCACAGATTTTAGAGGCGTCTTGTATTAAGCGAGGGAACCGTTCAAGGATACAGCAGCAGGCGCCAACATAATAAACCCCCATAAAACCGCATCCTGCAAAGGAGATGTTCCAATCTTTCGTCAAATCAAGCATCTTCTCAGTTGCAACTCCACCACAGAAACTAAAGTAGACAAAATCTCAGCTTGTTGAATTGTAAAATGATGGGGATCACTGTTGGCCAACTGCTACCTTTACTTCACCTGCAAACAGCATCCAAAGGTGACAAAGATACCTGTTGTGTAATTTCCCATTTTATATAGCTTATGGTAATTTAGTTTGATTGGGAACTGTTTTCCTATTGGCTGGAGAAGGTCACATGATAATAGCGGAACGAGTTCGCAGTTTTATATACTGTCTATGGTTCGCAGCCACTGCTGGCAACTTCTCTGCTTACTGTTTGTTGTTATTATTATATCCTGTACTTTACAGACCTTTCAGAAATACATTTTGTATTTTTAAAATGATCATTCCAGTGGTGGACTTTGGCGCATACAGCCTGAGTAAGGAAGATGTTACTGACGACCAGATGCGGAATTTAAGCAAAGAGTTGAAAACAGCTTTTACAGAAGTTGGTTTTGTTTTTCTGAAGAACACTGGGATCACTCAGGAGGAGGTGAGTAAAGCAAATAAAGTGACATTTTTGTATGACGTTTGGTTTGTTGCAGTGGTGGAAAAAATATTCAGAAAAGCTGTAGTTCCACACTGTGAAAATACTCCACTAGGCTAAAGGTAAAAGTCCTGCATGCAAAACCTTACTAAAGTAAAAATGTCAGCTATGCAATAGCCTACTTAACCCTTGTGTTGACTTCCGGTCACATGATCCCGTTTTAAATTTTTGTTTTATATCAGAAAATATGGAATGTAGAAATAAGCGCTGAAAATGTGTAGAAGAAAAATTTAAAACAAAAAAAAGCCAAAACAAACTGAAAAAAGGCGTCAAAAACGTCGGGAAAAAGTGTTAACGTATGTGAAATGTAAATGTATGTAAAGTATGTGTAAGTGAAAGTCAGTGTTTTAGTATTATGATGTTTTGGGTTAATATTACTGTATGCTAAGTTGTGCTAATTTGAATTCCTTTATACTGTATAGCCTACTGTTGGTAATCTACAGCAATGCAATATATTCTAGACCATCCTGCGTTTGTATCTCTAAATTCAACTTTTCATGGTGTCAGAAAAACAGCCCTGTTTTCAGCTTTGTAACGATGCATTTTCCAGCTGATCCAATTTTTTTCAAAATAGATTATTTAGCTTAATTTTCTCGACACTTTAAGGAACAATTTATCCTTTTGTTTCTTCAAACATTCAAAGTCAAAATCACTAAATTTGGAGATGCATGGTTTTCACTGGACAGGAGGGGTATGCAATATTGTAATCTGAAAAGTAACTAAAGAACTCAGACAAATGTAGTGCTTAAAGTGGAAATGCATCTTTTCTCCTGGTGTGTTTGGATAGGTGGATCGTGTTATGGCCCTATCCAAGACATTCTTCCTGCAGCCAGATGAAGTGAAACAACCTTTCAGCAGGAAAAGCTTTGCCAACAATCCCAACCACGGCTGGGTGTCTCTGGAGATTGAGAAGTAGGAATCAGAAAATGAACACAACTTAGCGTGTGCTTGCCTGCACAATTTACTTGTTATACATTTAAATAACTTCTTTTTTTCAGGTTGAATCCACGTCGGCCTGGAGACCTAAAGGAGGCATTCAACTGTTCTTCACTACACCCTGACATTGTAAAGATTCACTATCAAAGATTGACAGACTTTGATCACATAAAAGAGAGAGAAAAAAGATAACTTTATTCTGTATTAGTTTGGAGGTCAAAGTACAAGTTACTCTATAGGGGGTTTATTTGACCAGAGAATGTTCTGTTCTATTTGCAGCCTGATTGATGAATTAATCTGCTAATGTTATCAGCCGACATTGATTTATCAAAGATAATCACCCTCTATCCTTAGACCTTAGATTCAGATCAGGGAAACTCCCCCCATAAAACTGACAAGTTTATTTTTCAAGTGCCCTGCTCAGCCCATATTTCAAAACTGCAGATAAATAGATGTTTCAACTTTCAAATATGAATATCAGTGTCATCCTCAGAAATCCAGTATCTGTCAGGATCTAAATCCGTTCTCTTCTGCTGTAGAAATGGCCATCTGTAAAAGGGTTCCAGGAGATGCAGACGTCTTTCTTCCAGCACTCTACAGAGCTAAGTCTGCGGGTGCTGAGGGTGATGGCCCACAGTCTGGGTCTGAACCCGGAGGTGTTCCTGAGTGCGCACCGTTTAATAGGAAGTATGTACACTCACTACTCTCACTTTGGAGTGTGTTATTGTTGCCTGGGTTCAAGCTGAGGACCGTCAATGAGTCTAGATCAGCTGATGTGTGGCAACACTGTGATCCTTTGTGTATCTGAATGGAGTCTCCTGAGCATGTGTGGTACATCTCACATTCACAAAATTGTATTCTGCTGAGCAGGTGAAAACAAAGAGATCTGCTCACAGGCACAGAGCTGATCGTTTGTAGGGAAGTATAGCATTATCCATGCAGATCCCACTACACAAAAAATTCCCAGCTGGTTTAGTGATTTAAACATTCCTTTAGGGCTGCAACTAATGATTATTTGCATTGTTGATTAATTTGTTGATTATTTTCTCAATTAATCGATTAGCTGTTTGGTCTAAAATAATGTCAGAAAATATTGAAAAATGTTGATCAGTGTTTCCCAAAGCCCAAGATGACGTCCTCAAATGTCTTGTTTTGTCCACAACTCAAATATATTCAGTTTACTGTCACAGAGGAAAGAAGAAACTGGAAAATATTCACACTTAAGAAGCTGGAATCAGAGAATTTTTACTTTTTATGTGTTAAAAATGACTCAAACCGATTATCAAAACAGTTGGCGATCAAGTTAATAGTTGACAACTAATCAATTAATCTTTGCAGCTCTACTTTCCTTGCTCTAAAAACTAACTCACTAAGTTGCAGTGAGTGAGTCTTCTCACTCAGCAGCACAATGTTTGACTTCCACATTGGCTCATATTTACTGGAACAGCACCTCTATTAAAGATATTCTCAGACAGCCAAGCCTTGGTGTACCTTCTTGTTCTTGATTCTCAGGCCCAATGTAAACGCTTGTGATATTAATATACCAGGCAGGTCTTAACAGTGTTGTTGTGTCTCCTCTAGCTGATGAGAATGGCACAACTCTGCGGTCTCTGTACTACCCACCAGTAAACCATGAGAAAGTGAAGGAGGGTCAGCTGCGATGTGGAGAACATTCCGACTATGGCAGCATCACCCTGTTGTTTAGCAGCTCTGAGGGTCTGCAGGTAACACTGCTGACTAGGGCTGGGTATCGTTAAAAAAATCCATTTTAACAAAAAGAAATTACAACATTACACATTACGGCACAAATCTATTTATTTGTTTTTCAGCTGCTACCGCGTGAGCCCCATCTCTGTGCATAACGTAGAGTTTTTCCTGCGTGTCTCTGCGACGTGTAACGTTAGGCAATCACAGAAATGCTACATTTTTATTGGCTGACTTACACTGATGAGATTTATTCCTAAGGTATCGAAATTTGGTATTGAATGACGAGGCATTTTTTTATACTCGATACTAAGGAGGCAATTTGGTCGGTGCATAAATAGTATCAAATTCGGTACCCAGCCCAACCGCTGACATCTCCACTTCTGGATGCAACACAATTACAAACTACCACTTAACCATTGTCTTTAAAGTCGAGGATTACTGTACCAGACAGTTGGAAATTTGTTTTAATATTTGTTACTGTCAAAGAAATCTTTAGGCATGTAATCCACCTGACACTTGTTAACCTTCAGGTGCGAAAACGTTCAGGTGAATTCATCTGTGCTCCCTCCATCCCCGGAGCGGCCCTCATTAATGTCGCTGACCTGATGCAGCGCTGGACCAATGATCAGTTTGTCTCTGTGGTAAGTGGAGAGAAATGTTTTGCAGATGTATATCACATCTGCATAAAAAAGCTTTGGTAGTTTGTTTTACAACGATATGAGAATGAATTAAAAACAAAAAAAAAATGTAAAAGAAAAATGAATAAAAAAAGTATGTGCATGGGATTTAACAAGACAAGTTCAAAGCCTAACTGGTCTACAAGAGGTCCTCTTTTTGCTTGTGAAGATGTCAGCCAAGTAAAGGTGTTTGATAGAATTACAAAGCCCTGTTAGTGCAGCAACAGTGCTTTTACAGTCATTCCTCGGCTGCAATGACAGTGCAGAGACTGAGGGGCAGATGTACTAACGCTTTTGCGCCCACTTCAGGCGTATTTGATTCGCAACGTGCGCGTAAAAGCATGGCGAGGTATGTACAAACAGGCTGCACTGAGGTAAAAGCGCAGACTGCCTGTCGCGGGAACTGAAAATGGCAAATTGTGCTTTTCCGTGTCATGCATATGCATTCACGGGAGGGTCAAGGGGAAAGTGGGACTTTCCCATAAAGAGATGGGAGGGGAAGCGTAAAGTGCACTGTTTGGAAGTTTTCAGCTCTGTCCTGCAGTTGCCACACCCCCATTTTTGGCCACTCATTTCCACAGGTAGTTCACCACACCTTCAACTAATTAGCCTCAATCAGCCACAGACTTCATTAGACAGCACCTGTGCACACAGCCCCTTCTCTTTGTTCAAACCACATGGAGGAATCCTTGCTGCTTGAAATGCTGTGTCTCCTGCCTTGTGTGTGTTATTGCGTTATGTAAGTTTCATACATTTTTACTTTGATGAAATGTTGCTAATGTACTTATAAGGTGAGCGCTAATCTTGCATTCCTTTTGTTTATCTGATGTTTAAAGGTGCTGTTATATTGAGCAGTTGAAATTGGTTTACATTACTCATTTGAGTTACCTGTGTAGGAAATGTGCATTTGATTATTTATATTCATTGTTAGTTTAATAATAACAGCAGATAACTTATGTATTGTTTGTCAATTAAATTAATTATAGCCTTGTATTGTGGCATTGTGAAGCTTATTATATCCCATATCCCTTTTCCCCCTCAGAAACCACACACCCACACATACACCCATACCTTACCTTGATATTACTTGGAATAAAAGAAATTGTGGAAATAAGTGACTGGACTGAACTGTTGTCACGACACCTCCACTGGTCTCAAGCCAGCCACATACACATCCCTCTCAAACCTCCTTTTCATGCACCTAATTATGTATTCCGCGGTATGTACAAAAACCGCCTGTGAAAGCGCGCACATTCCATTCCAGCAGTTGTTAAACTCCCCACTTCATTACAAATATTGGCATCAGGATCATTTCAAACTGTCATAGCATCAGCTGTGGGAATATTGCAGTCTGCACTCAGCCGTATCATAGCACCAGTAGTTAATGCTTTGCTGCAGCGCAATTTACGGTATAGTGGGCGGAGGAAAGCGCTGATTACTCGAACTGCAGGTTTGGTAAATACGATGTAAGCTAAACTATCACAGCATGTGCTTTCTGCGGGTTGGCCATGGCGCTGATAACGGTACATTTGCAAATGTATGTACATCTGGCCCTTAGAGGGCAAATTTGGAAGACCCTGACAACACACTGACCAATCAGAGCAGACTGGGCCTTTTGGGGAGGGGGACTCAAAGAGACAGGTGCTAAAATGGAGCGTTTCAGACAGAGGCTGAGTACAGGTATATTCAGACAGTATGAGAAGTTTTTTTTTTTTAATAAACATTAAAGGTCCTATGACATGCTTCCTTTTGGATTGTTTTATATAGGCCTTAGTGGTCTCCTAATACTGCATCTGAAGTCTCTGTTCCCGAAATTCAGCCTTGGTGCAGAATTACAGCCACTAGAGCCAGTCCCACAATGAGCTTTCCTTAGGATGTGCCATTTCTGTGTCTGTAGCTTTAAATGCTATTGAGGAGGAGAGAGGGGGGGGCATGGTGGAGGGTGGGGGTGTGGTCTTGACCAACTGCCAACTTTGCTTGTTTGCAAGCCATGATATCTCTCTTTCTCATGGGTGGGCCAAATTCTCTGGGTGGGCAACACAAAGGGGAGGTAACCTTCCTCCTTATGACATAAGGAGGAGATTCCAGATCGGCCCATCTGAGCTTTAATTTTCTCAAAGGCAGAACCGGATACCCAGGGCTCGTTTTACAACTATCGCCATTTCTAGCCACTGGGGGACCATAGGCAGGCTGGGGGAACTCATATTAATGTTAAAAACCTCAAAGTGAAATTTTCATGCCATGGGACCTTTAAAGCATGTAAACATGTTCTGGCAGAAACCCCAAATACAAGTATGAACCTTTTAAAAGGAGCATAATATGGGACCTTTTAAGAAATGCTAGGATGATACAAATCCCAGCATAACTACAACTATTAAAGGAGAATTGTGCCGTAGGAAGAAAGAAATGTTTAAGTTCAGCATAATTTTAGTATTTTTATATAATTTGCAGTTGTCTCCTCCCCCTCAGCTCCACAGAGTTGTGCTGCCCCCTGCCGGAGACTCCGGCACACGTCAGTCTCTGGCTTTCTTCGTCCAGCCGGATGATGAGGCTCTGATCACCTGCTGCGACGGCTCCAACAAATACCCCCCAGTTACAGGAGGCGACTACCTCACGGAGCGCTTCAATGCCGCGTATGGAAACTGAATCTCTACCCCGCCCTATTCTGTAGCTAACAGGCAGCCAGTGTAGGGAGGCAAGAATGGGAGTAATGTGCTCCCCTCTTTTTGACCTTGTCAAAACTTGCTTTGAACTAGTTGGAGACAAGATAAACAAGACTGGGCGATACCAAAATATAACTGGTTGCAATAATCAAGGTAGGGAGATATAAAGGTATTATTTGACTTTTTTTTAATTGTAAAGTGTCTTAGGATCTAAAAATTGATTGATCTATACCTGGAATGTATTGTTTTATCATGTTTTGTCTAAAATAATGTCACTTTAGATCCCACACTGTTTTTCCATTTTAAATATGGTGTCAGTGACTCAGTTAATGTGTATGATTAAAAGAGAAGCAAACATCAAACCTGCAAGCTCATTCGTTTTATTGTTCACATTCAAACCTTGTACAACAGTTTAATGAATTTCTCACACAGGACGTGCTTTTTGAAAGGGACATAATATCAACCCATCTACTGTACCTCAATTGCTCAAAAAGATTAACTATCTTTGAGACCTTATTCCATCTGTTGTATTAATCTCTAATGAACATAGTCTTGACCATGTGACTATCTGTAATTTAATTAAAGTTTCCCATCACCTATGAGAGAGACGAGGCCCAATTCAACCCGCTGCAGTTTCGTTACAGTAGCGTAGAGAATAAATAAATTAGAAATGATTCTACCATGAAAAACAAATCAATATTAACACACACACAAACTCACGGTACACATAAAACCACTTTGGAATCCATACAATTATCACTAACACCAGCACACTTAAAGATTTAAATATAATTATCTGTAAACTAAATATGTTCTTCAATCATCTGGTCCACAGGACATACGCATTTTATCTAGGTACAAACTTTGTAAAAAAAACAATAGCTCAGGAAATTTTCAGAGTTTCACAAGAAAAGGTCTGTAAAAACAACTAATTGATAGCTGATAATTATGGGTAACTGCTGCAGTCTGGATCCATCCCAAGATCTTATATAAAACAGAGGTATTAGAGAGCAAAACCAACTGATTTCGAAATATTGATTGATAGTCTATGTTTTAAACCCACATGGTCACATTTTAAAATGAAACCAGTGTGAAAATTAACATGATGAAATGCAAGTTAAGAATACAATATTTTATGGATCCAGAATATTTGCTCTTCTAAGGAAATGTGAGGAATGTCAAATTTTTATATTACTATATGAAAAATGTAAATGGGACCATTTCAATCTTAAGCTAGCAGCACTACATATTATCTAAAGTTAAGTTTGACATTCATTTCTATCAGCTCTATTTAATGAAATAAATAAACGATTTTCAAAGTGTCCTCTAAGAGACAGTGACAATGACCTACAGTGTGCACTAAAAAAAAACATTCACTTTTCAGGCTCCGCCGTTTCTCCCCAAAGCACTTCCCCAGGAGAACAAAGTCCTCGCTGTGATAAAAAGACCAAAATGACAAAAACAAAAGGGTTGATTGTTTACAAAATAACTGGACCAGCTCCACAATTCTGATTTATGCAGCCCCAATGGGCATAAGTGCTCTTAATATTTGGGCACATTTTTCTCAAGTGGTGTTTTGAAAATTCTAAACAAAACTGGAAAATTGGAATCATTACAAGGTGAACACACACATGCACGCTCACTGGCATTCATACAGCACACAGACTAGTGAGGCCCGCTAAGAGTGTCCTGGCACTGGTACATCTGGCTGCTGGTGGCCAGGGGGCACTGGTTGACTGTTTCCTGGTACAAATGGTGCTGGTTCACCTCCAGCTACAGCAGCGCCCGGCTCTGGAAAAAGAGAGTCATATCAGTACAAGTTAATGAGTTGCATTTACATGATCGTGAAGGACAATTGTCCCCTGCCCATTTGCAATTTCTCCTAATGGCAGCTGAGTTTTTGGAGGCTACTACTGGGGGGGCGCAGAAGTTGAAAATGTCTCAATACTGCACCTTTACAAAAGGGGCACCCCACTGATTTTACAAATAAGATTTAGTTTACCTGTCACAAGGAGGACTATTCACCCTGTGAAAACAGTTGTATGATCTATTCTGTGGTTCTAGAGGGAGGTTTCCAAAGTTATGGGAATTATAGGTTCAAGTATTTTTCATATATTCATACTAGGGACTAAAAATCAGGATGTCTTGGCCTCTGCTACTTTGATTGTGACTGTTCTTTTTAAATATCTCTTGTGAGTTCCCGAACTTTATAGAAATGTAATAATAAATGACAGAAGCACCCCTTTAACTGTGAGTGTTATTGTAAAGTTCTGTGCTCTGTGTAGGCATGGGCCGGTATACAATTCTGATGATAACCTTCAGCAAAAATATCACGGTTTCACGATTACAGCTTTAACATTTTTTTTTTTTCTTTTTTCCATTGAACACAATGTACTTTTTTGGGGGGCATTTTTTTAGGCCTTTATTTATATAGGACAGCTGAAGACATGAAAGGGGAGAGAGAGGGGGGAATGACATGCAGCAAAGGGCCGCAGGTCAGAGTCGAACCCGCAGCCACTACGTCGAGGAGTAAACCTCTATATATGGGCGCCTGCTCTACCAGGTGAGCTACCCAGGTGCCCAATGTATTTTATTTTTAAACACACTTCACACTGGCAGGGAGACGGATTACTAAACTGTACTTTCTGTCCTTGACCACTCATAGAAAACAGCTCATACCTTAGGAACGGTATGACAGAAAATGTTAGTGGTTTTGAAACCTTGACTTTTTTTTATACCTTGAAACCGGTAACCGGCCCATGCTTAGCTCTGTGTCAACGCTCCTTGGTTAAATTAAGTTTAGACAACTGTCTTTGCAATGTTATACTTACGTTTGGTCTCAGTTTTTATCCTTTCCATTTCTTCTACTGCCTGAGAAGAGAAAACAAAATGGAAAACGTTAGGGCATCACAAAATACGTGGGAACCTCTGCTCAATTTATTAACGTAAAAATGTTGTAAGAACACAGCAGGACGATAACTGCACATTTACATTTTGACATGCCTTTATATCCCCTGAGCCATGATAAAAACAGCTGAATCTGGGTTTTGTTTGCTTAAACCTGCTCACACATCTCAGACTTGGCAGCAGTAAATGGTGCTGTACATGCACAGAATCTACTGAATTGCATCATGTTTGTGTGTGGTCAACCGTGCTGCTACAAGGAAGTGTCTATCATGCCAACAAATCATGTGAATCATCAATTAGAAATGATTTAAAATCATTTGAACTATGGGTCACTGTGCGGATATTACTCAATCTACTACACCAGCCAAGTGACTGCAGACTATTGATGGAAAACACCTGATTCCTGATTGTATTTCAACTGCAAATAATTCATTTTTTAGTGTACCTGTTGTAGCCCAAACTTCTGAGCATTAAGTTCTTCCTGTTTCCTTTCCAGCTCCTCCCTCTGTTTCTGCAGCTCCACCGACTTCTGGTTAATGTCGAGCTCCTCGTTGACCAGATGCTGTTCGTACTCTCTCAGCTCCTCCTCAGTGTAAAGGGGTTTTTGTTCTAAAGTCTGTGAATGGCGGGAAATTAATTACAGGATGTAATGAATTTGTGTAAACGAAATTGTGTCTTAAATTAGGGAATCTGCAAAAGAACTGTTTACTTCCTTGCATTTGAACAACTTTCATTTTATCATTAAACCAGCCAACTAGTTTTAAAAAGAGAGTAGCTCACAACTTGAATTAATTCTAGATAAAATATGCTAACATGACAGCAATGTAAACCGAATTTTGAGTCAATTCAGTAAACATCAGGCTTGTGCACAATTCAGAAATGAATTGAGAATGACTCCTAAATTCTCGAATTTGAATTAAAGGAAGCAGAATTGCAATTCAATAAAAATTCAGAGAAATTCATATACATAATTTAAGCGAAGTGTTTAACAATGAAGCTTTACAATGTATGTCAGATAAGATTGCATTACATATTCTATAAATGATATTAGCTTGAACTACTTGTACAGATTACATTAACAGGAAATGTTTCCCCGAGCAATGAATGGTAAAAGCTTTAGTCACAGAACAAATAATTAAGTTTGATTTATTGTAATTGTAATTTTGTGGAACATGATGGAACATGACTCCATTTCCCAGAATGCTTATCTATATTTTGGAACAAAATGTATGCAGGGTTGAGGAGTGACTACAGTAGTTACGTGTAATGAAATTATGTTATTAAATTACAAAATTAATGTAATTGTATTTAGTTGTATTACTGAGGTAAAATGTGTAATTCAATTAGTTACTAATCAAATTAAAAGGAAATTGCTTTGCATTGATAAAGTAATCCAAATAAAGTAATCCAAACCACATTTATAATGGGTAACTTATAACAGTAAGCAATTACATTTCCAAAGTAACCTTCCTAACACTGAATGTAGAGATTCAACACATTCTTTCTGTTGTGCGACTGTGTGGAATTTCTTTGAATTGCCATGAATTTAATTCCACTTCCTGTCATTCAAATTCAAATTCAACTTCCTGTGGGGCGGAGTCAATTCAAATTCCAATTCATGAACTGAATGGAGGCCAATTCTGAAATTCTGAATTTTGCACAAGCCTGGTAAACATCATCTTCTCAAGAGAAACCTCACATTCCTGTCTGCGCCTATCAGACGTTTCTATAAAATCTAGCTCTTACCTCCCACTCGTCTTTTTCCAAGAACTCCTCCTTTTTAGTGGCAGCAATGAACTCGCCCAGTGACACAAGTCTGTCTTTATTGGTGTCCACCTGAACATCAACATATGAAGCTGCTTTAATCAACGTGAGTTCAATACATGGTCTACGAGATTAATTGTTGGCCAAAGGAAAGCTTTGAGCTTTCAGCTCCCTGCTAAAGCACTGTCTCTGTTACTGTTTAGCACATCTCAATTTTTCCCATCTTGCACCACTGATAAAGTCTGCAAGTTTGCGTACCATTTGTAATAGAAGTGTGAATCTTTACTGATTTCCCAATTCGATTACGATTAGGCTATCATGTCAGCAATTCGATATCTCGATGCATCTCAATGCATCACGATGCGTCAAATACATGTTTCTATTAAAGCCATATAGGATATTTAATTCATAGCTTTTCAAGCTTCAAAAACTAAACAGTCTGCAGTGCTCTAATACTAAATAAACTGAATACATAAAACTACAGCACTGAGCACTGGCACTTCCTGAATGTGCAAAACATAACAGAATATGTAAACAGAAATAATCGATTATGGCCCGGCCGATTATCGATGCAGCATCGTCCATATCCACGATTCGATGCATCGATTATTTGATTAATTTCAACACCTCTAATTTGTAAAAGTGTCCATTTCTCCATAAATGACAATTTGAGTGATTTCTGACACACTACTGTCCTGATTTTGACACTGCTTGGACGGATAATGTAATTTAGTGTTTAAAAAAAATGGACTGATTCATCATATAGGGGGGATATAACTGAAAACATAATCTTTCACATACCAATGCTGCACTTTAGACAAAACATATAGGGGTAATAATTTTGGAACTATGTTTTGGTGCTAAATAGTCAAACTTACAATAGAATCATAGTCTGAATCATTTTGCTGACGGCAATCAAAGGATGCCTGTATCATTTGTGGGGCCTGATCAGGGCTGATCATTAATGTATCAATAACAGACATGGGGGAGCCTGATGTGTTATTGTGGTGGCTCACCTCATTCATAACATGCTCTCTCATTCGCAATCTCTCTTCCTCCATCTCAACCATGTCGTCTTCTTCATTTTTGGGGTTGTACACCTTCTCCAGCTTGAAGACACACACAGATGCAAATTTAACCTCAAAGGCTTCTTCATTATATATTACATTATCCTAAAACGTGCAGAACCAGGGCAGTTAGCAAAACACATTCATTAACATGAATACCTCTTTAGTGAAAAGAGCCTCAAGTTCATTCTCATCGAAGAAGCCATCTCCGTTGCTGTCTGCAACACAAAACACATGACTGCAATGAACACGTGATTTCATCCATACATAGTGTAGTCACAGGCATATCAGATTACTATTATGTCAACAGTGTGGTTATATGGTGCTCATTGTATCACTGGACTATGCACAAACACATTCAGCAACAATGGTCCTTTTTTTGTCAAGGGGAAGACTCACTAGATTGTAGAATCCCAATTCAATGCTAGATTCAGAACGGGCCGTTTATTTATGATAGATAAGAGTAAAAGATAAGAGTTCATGGCAGACACGTATATTGTCTTTGGTTACCATGGATTTTGAAAAAGGTCTTGGGATCAAAGTTCTCTGGGTCCAAACCGTCTGACTCCTGCCACACCTCCTTCAGCTGGTCTTCACTGCCCTACACACACACACACACACACACACACACACACTAGTGTCAGTTCATCTTCATCTTCATGCACATCATTTCACAGTTTTCTCCTTTAACTTGTATTTTGTGGTTTGTTTTTTATCAACCACCCCATGACCATTCAATTAAAACCTGCTCAACTGACTCCTGTTTTTATTTGTACTTAATTTCAATGTTTCCTAAAACGTCCATACAATTTAAATAATCAACTCATAACTAGTGAAAGTAATAAGAATTCCTCCTAGTTTTCGAAATGAGCTGTAATCTCTATTTGCATCAATGAACAGCAGGAGTCTTACAGGGTGGTTCACTTTGGGATGGTCAGCGTGTTTCTTTTTCATCTCCTCGTAGTGCTGCGCCTCCGTCTTGCGAACCTCCTCATTCATGGTCTTCAGACGTTCCCTCCTCTCATGCTCCTTCATCATCTCATACCTCTTGAACTCATCGTGGCGGCCCTTGTCAAAGGTCTCCAGGTCTTTGGTCGCCTACAAATAGAACAAAAAGTTGAGAGGGGGAAAATTCACACCTGGATTGTACAGTTTATACTGTTACACTCACTTTTCTGGAATTGATTCCAACACAATTGGTGCAATCAGAGTTGTCCTGGTCACGATAAAGCAAACTGCATGGCTGAATGAATATCAGTTTTATTGTTCACCCAGGGTACATGGCATTTAATGAAGTAATGTTCCAGGCAGGATCAATACAACATCGTCCTTGTGATTAGCTCATGCAGTGCAAATTACACAAATGGTTCAGCGATTATATATATATGCAGTGTCTAATGGGAACTGATCATGTACAAATACACCCCTGTTCTGCCATACAAAGCCACTCAGCAGCAGCAATAGCCTGGGTGTTAAGACAGAGTTCTTTATGTCTTGGATAGACTGGTGATTCCTATAACTCTGAAACTGTTGTTTTGGACTGATTTGTGTTACAGGAACTCACAGGTAATTATTTATTCTACAGCCCTGCCGGTGCTCGACTGGTACACAGATAGTTGAGTTTCAAATAAAAGTCTCACAAATAAAGTCCTTTATCAGTATTGTTTGCATTTCACCAAGCAGTCCTAAGGCATAAATAGTAAATAAATGACAGTATACACAACTACACAAAATATTGTCAGACTGACACAGGAAAACATGTCAGAAAACATGTTGCTCTCTCACCGTCAAAGGACATAAAGCTGTGAATGCTTCTAAGTTATTACATCTAAAATCTATAAATTACCGGACTGGTTAATAAAGCTGAAATGTGAGCGGTCCTGAGAATCACAGCTCACTCTTTGAAGCCTGTAATTCTCTTTACGCTCATCCATCCTTATTATAGTAATACTATGTGTTCTTTATTGTGATTATAGGTGTGACTGTGATGCAGTTACATATAAGCAGCAGCACGGTAGTACACACTAACAGTGTAGAGGAACATGGTCAGTATAAGCTTATAAATCGCCTCATCCATCCAAGGGTCTAAGAGATCTGTATCCAAGATAACCTGAGTGTGTGTGGCTGCCATGTGTATATGTGGGAGGTTGTTCAACAACTTCCAGCTATTTGTGCTACTTGATCAGTCAATATGCTCTGGGGCAACAACAGTTATTCCTCTGAGATGAGTCATTCTTTATTTTGGCTGTGTTTGCTGCTTACACTGCCAAAAACATAAACCGCCTGTTATTTTATCAGTGGAGTGTGAAACAACTTCACCTGATGAATGTTCCCCTTTTTAAGTCAACTTTTCTATTAATGAGGAGCCAGAACTACAGCAGCTGAGTAAAGATTCTTCATTAAAAAAAAAAGTCAGATCTGCTACAGTAAAGATCTATTTAGTGAACCGTGTTCAGGTGTTTTTTCATCAGTGCCTGTACCGATTGGATGAGGCGGTCGAGGTCATCCACCTCGAAAGTGTTGGGGTTCAGGTGGTTGAGGTGATCAAACTGTTTCAGCAGGGCCTGGTGGTCCACTGTTCGGCCTGCAAGGAAGGGAATAATTAAAAGTTCTGTTTAACTGTAAAGCAATTAGATGAAGTATTTTGCAGTTGTAGGCACATAAAATGTGAAACAGATCTTTTACTTATTTTAGATAGCAAGCAGTAAAGACAGAGCTCGTGTCATTCAATAAACTAACTTGTTGCTTACTCTTACCCATGTGCTTTCCAAAGATATTTCGTGCTCCAGTAGTTGTTCATCATATAACTGACATACAGCCAGGCTAGCATGCTATTCATGTTTTTAAAGGGTGATGTGACTTCAACCTGTACTTTTGTTCTTTGACTACATTTAATCTAATTTTACAGAACCTTTCACACAGCAAGACAACTTACACTGGCCACTAGAAGTCACTGTTAGCTGTATTACATCGTCTTCCTGTGTCTAAGAGCCACATCATGTACTCAATGACCCAACTGCTGATGTGTATACTATTACAAAACATATTGTGCAACTTCAAGAAGCACAATTGTGCAATTGACACATCAGCAAGCAGGGTCCAAAATTAACTTTTATTTGTCCACCAGCCAAATGGCTAGTGAATGTTAAAATTTTACCAGCCACTTAACCATTGATTTTTGGCTGGTGAGTGAAGCAAAGCTACCAGCCACTTGCATATTTTACCAGCATTTGGCTAGTAGATGTTGCTAATTTTGGACCCTGTCAGCAAGACATGCAGGACACTTACCATTCCCCCCCTGGATGTCATGTTTGACTTTGATGAGCATCCGCAGCCTGTTCATCTCCTCCCTCTTCAGCTCGTCCAGCTTAGTCCGAAAATTGTGGTGGACAAAGTCCAGCTCTTTGGAAAGTTTGCCTTGCTGCAGGCAGAAAATCAACATGCCACAGTTCAATACAAAGTGTTCATGTCAACAAAGAGCTTGCAAAATAATGGCATGTTTAGTGAATGTGCAGACAAACCTTGATGTCATCCATGTTGGCATTTTTGAGCTTTTCTTTAAAGTGGGGGTCTTTCTCGAGGTACTCAATGACTTCCCTGAGGTAGCGGTCATAGTGCAGCCCAGTCTCCTGAAGCAAAAGTCCAAAGCAGTCATCAGTGTTTGTTGAATAGAGTTAGATTTAACTTGTTAATATCTAACTTGACTTCGGGCCATTACGGAAAGCTTTTGTGTCACTTAAGTCTCGCTAATGAACGTTGGCACCTAATTTAACCTGATATTGCTCTTATTTGTTTTGAGAAAATACTACAAAATACACTGAATGTAATTTTCAACCTTTTACCCACAAGCAAGTGTACTTTCCATGTGAAATAGCACTTCCTGGGACATTGTAAGCCCAAATAAATCCCTCCTTTGAATGACTGATGACTTTTTATTTTGGTGTAATTAGCTGTAACACCCATATTTAAATGTGATATTGCCATATAGGACATTGCCCATCTGACTCACAGCACTCTGTGGTGACTCCAGTTCCTCCACTTGAGGCTTCTCCTTGGCCTTGTCCACACTGATAGGCACTGACTGGATACACAGCCACAAACTCAGCAGAATCAGCCCACAATGGACCAAGGATGTACCCTTCACCATCTGGTTAGATACATAAATGAAGAAAAATAGGGCAAATCATAATTTTGAGATGTGACATGAAAATGGTACGTCGCTCATGGAGTTTTTTATATATATATATATATATATATATATATATATATATATATATAAATAAATAAATAAATAAATAAATAAATAATTGTACTGAAAATGTTCTTAGGCCAACATGTAGCTAGTGTGGGCAGATGCTCATTACAAGAGACAACACCCTCAGTTTCCCAAGCATTGTAAAAGTGGTATAACTTAACCTGCAGACAATATGCGATCAGGTTATGCAAGTTACAAAAGCAACGAGCAAAAGACTGTGCAGCACACGTGTTTAGTGGATAAATACGCAGCGAACTTACTTTAAAACAGTTCCTCTATCATAGCCTTATACACTGAAAGAGTGTCGACTCACATGATAAACCCACAAGCTAACGGTATCATTTAAGGAACAGGTTGTTTAGAGAAGATGGTTGCTAGTTAATTCATTATCCCATAGCTGTAGAAAAGCTACAAAACAAGCCTTAGCATATGTAGTAAACTGCAATGATAAATTACATTTCATGTAAAATACCATTTACTTGTAAAGTGACACTTACTTTAAGCTCTTCTTTTTTACTCTTCACGCGCTTTAACCGTTTAGTTCTCCTCAAAGTGCCTGAGCTTCATTAGAGCTTGTTTACAGCTGTCATCTACCGCCAATACAAGCTACAACCTACAGAAAAAAAAGGTTGCGATCACCATGGCAACGCCCCGCCTTTGACGCTCCTGATTGGGCAGAAAAGTATACTTTCTCTGTAAAACAGTCGCGTTGAGAGCTGA
This sequence comes from Sander lucioperca, assembly GCF_008315115.2. Lineage (NCBI taxonomy): Eukaryota > Metazoa > Chordata > Actinopteri > Perciformes > Percidae > Sander > Sander lucioperca. The sequence continues at coordinate 19,018,200 of NC_050179.1, forward strand.
TTGGGCGCTCGACCTGTAAGTCAAAGTGTATCAAATTGTCAACCCGTGGCTTAAGGTGCGTTGAGCCAAACTGTACGTGGCGTTCATGAACCCTGAGGGCGGAGTTAGTGTTTGATGGAAAAACCTTATTCATATTTTAAAACACATACCTAATTATATACTTGTACACGACAGCAAAGGTCCAGTGCAAATTAAATGAACTGAGATGGAAAATACTTATCATTTCAATGGGATTGTTGTGATTCCCTTGGTGTTGTTGGCCAAAATTAGTGCGTGCACCAGACTATAATGCTGCGATTTAGAGAAATTATATCTCTAAATATAAGCCATTATTGTTATTTACCATTATTTGCCATTATTTATTTATGTTACTTAAAATACACAAAACATACAGATGTATTTATATCCATAGCAAATTGTTATTTTGTATGAATTATTATTTTTTTCTTCATATTTTTGACATTGATACATTTTGTGCTACTTTTTATAACAATTTTTATGGCTGGTTACAAACCTAATGTAATGTCAAGATCATGTAAACAGTACTGTAGCAGTATACAGTAATTGTGGGTAAAGTAGGGCTGAACGATTAATTGCATTTGCGATAATATCGCGATATGTTAAAACGCGATTTCCTAATCGCAAAGGCTGCGATTTGGTCACATGACTCGCGAGAGCAAATCAGTCTGCACTCAGCAGAGAAAGCATCAACTAGCACGCTAACGCTACGCCGTACCTTGAGCTGATTTCTGTCATTCAAACAACTCTGAGTTGTAGTTTAAAACTTTTACAGCCATTTGAATAAAATTAAGTGTTTTATTCAGACTCGAGTCCATACATGCAGTTAATGGATACAGGCACACAGAACTGAAGGCTCGGTTGGCAACGATTAGCTCCGGTTAGCGGTTAGCTCCGTTATAAAGATATGAGTGGAGGAGCTGCCACTGAGAGGGGTAACAACCAGACTGATAAATGACGTTCGGGGTGCTTTCACAGCAGCGTGGCCGCAGTGTTTCAACAGTTTTATTAGTACAGTTAATCCCACGGCAAGAACACCAGCAACTAGCTAACGTAACATAGCCTCTCTGAGCAAGTGCACACGGCAGCACGCAACTTCACGAGGGGGAGGGGCTGGAGGCAGCTCCTCTCTGTGCACTGTAAAAAATTACACTGTTGTGTGTGTGTGTGTGTGTATGTATATATAGATATATACTATATACTATATTTTTACTTATTTAACTGTCTAGTGTGTAATTGTGTGTTCATACTATAAATTATATTATTATTCTTTGTTGAATAATACAGAAGACTAAGAGCTTAAAAAAGTAATCGAATATCGAATCGCAATGGCAATATTTGGGAAAAAAAATCGCAATTAGATTATTTTCAAAAATCGTTCAGCCCTAGGGTAAAGTGTGATCTCTAGTGAAAAATGTTTACAAGAGAAACAAAAAAATCAATAGTACATCAGAAAAATGATTATTACATTACACATAAATGAATGCTTTAAATGGTAAAGGCCGAACATTAGTTTGTCTGATAAATAAGTGTTAAATGAACCCTGACTTTCAAATTGCATATATACAGTAGCCACCCACACAGAGCCCATTTTACTAGTGGTGAAAAAAGTATACAGAATGTAAAAACTATCCTGTTATAAGTCATGCAATAAAAATGTTACATAAACAAAAGTACTATCATCAAAATGTACTCAGAATATCACATAGAAGTACTCATGCAGCAAAGTGGCCCCTGACATTGTTATATTATTGTCTATGAATTGGGGTTGTTATCACTAATAAAATAAACTGCATTTTAAAGGCATACTATGTAACTTTTCCCTCTTCAGTCCCCCTACAGGTTGTCTCATTGGAACTACAGTCGCGTGAGCTGTAGTTCCAACTAGACAACCTGTAGGGGGACCGAAGAGGGAAAGTTACATAGTACACCTTTAAGGTGGTGTTCAGTGGTGAAATGTAACCGAGTACAGAAACTCAAGTACTGTACTTTTGTATAATTTTGAGGTACTTTAGTATTTTCATTTTATGGAAGCCAATATAGCACTTTTTACTCCACTACATTTATTTTAAAGCTTTAGTAACTTTACAGATTCAAATTAATAATACAAAATAAAAATCGAGTAATAATTAATGAAGTATTATTATAGTACCCAACAGTATACAAAGTAGTTTAAATTAGCTCCACCTTCAGCAGCTGCAACATTAGTGATGCTACAGACTTCTGCATTGTGGTATTGCTACTTCTGAGTACTTCTTCCATCACTGGTGGTGTTGTAGGGTTGCATAAAATATGCTGAACTTATCCTGAACTCTTGTGTACAATCTTTTTTGTGTGTTATTATTTATCTTTATTTCTTTGCTTTGCTTCTGTTTTTACCCTTTTTTAAGCACTTTGGGATTGATTTTTTTCAATAAAAAGTGCTCTACAAATAAACTGTATTATTATTATTATTATTATTATTATTATTACATTCTACATAAACATTATTTATTTCTACACTAAGTACTTTAGTCCACACGGTGGCGATGTTTTACCATTTAATCTTCAGTGAAGCGACCCAGCCAAGCAGAACCGCCAACCGTGTCCAACCAAAACTCCGTGTAACCACCTCAACAGGAACTGACGTCTCTTCGGTGCAAGTGGATGGAAAAAAAATGCAGCTGCAGGAAAAATGGCTCCAAACACCACACCGCTAAAAGGTGAGACATTTACCTTTTTACAGTAGATGTCTGCGTGCTAAAGTTTTAGCTTGTAGTTGCCTGAAACCGGTAGTTGCAACTCCGTTGTATCCAGCCGTTCCCCGTTTGATAAAACCTGCATTTCTTCCTTGTTGTGGGCAGGACCGAAGCAGTTGCCTTGGTACTTTTAAATTAATAAATCAGTGCCCCTCAAAGTACGGAGTAGTCATGTAAGTTATCTTTGTGTTGCTAAATTCGGTTTACGTTTCTGTGAACGATATGTTTGTCTATTTTTGAGTACCGTTTTGTTAGGTTTAGCGGCTAACTTAGCATCAACAAAGTCAAAAGTTAAAGTTCCAACCGCTATCAAAAGTATCAAGAAGTAGCATTTGATCGGGCTAGCCGGGTTAACGTTAGTTTGCTTGTTGACTTTCTTATTATCTGTTGAAAGTCAGTCCTATCTGATATTAGCAACCAGCTAGGTCCTATTTTAAGATGTGTAACGCTACAATGTGAGAAAAACAAACGTTCATGCGACTTATTGACAGTTCACAACGCATCATTTTGTGTCAGGTGAGCATCAGCCGACAGGTTAGCTCGCTAACCGAGTTTTATTAGTTAGTAAACCTTTAACGTTGTGTTTTAAAGCCTAACGTTACTGCTCATGTATTCTGCAGCGTTAGCTTCTAACAGGCTGTGTTACTAAAACAGACATATCACATTTCCTTCGGTTGAATTTATATTGAATGTCTTCCAAAAAGTGATTTTACAATACTCCAGTGCTAACCATTAACACTTGGTATCAGATGAAACAGTGTTTAACCCCAAAGTCATTACGAATGAACATTTTAGATTTCTATCTAATTAAAATGCAGGGATTAACATTATATAGTCTGAATAACAAACGTACAAGTCTTCTTTTAGATGACAACTAACTAGAGATGAAAACTCACACACACAGCAGGAATTCAAACTGAATAGGACCTGCTTGTGTGTAGTGATCGCATGTTACTTTGCTTATGACAATCACCAAATGTGCAATTCCGTGTTCAATTAAAGGTCTTACAGTAGGTGTTACTTTAGATGGATGTGTGAATATAAGAATAGGACACAATTGTTGTCAGAATTAGCCTGCTGGCCAAGTGAACAACATTTGGGATTTCACTCCCCCAGTGGTCCTGTCAGTTTTTGTTTATTTTTATAGACTTAATGTTCTGCACAGGCGAGCCTTAGCAATAGACATTCCTGTACAGGAAAAAATAAGTTTTAGTGTATTGTTAACTTTCCCAACAACCAAGACAACATATCTTAGAAATCTATGAACTTGACCTGGTTACTTATTTTCCTTTTTAAAGATGTTGTACTGTACTTTGATCGGCTGTACAGTGTATTGCTAACATCGGCACTTTTGCACAGCTACTGGAAGGAAAAACTCTTACTTAGTCCCATTAGGTCTTGATAAGTCGACAAATTTGGTCTTATACAATAGTCAGATGCCAATATAAACCCTGAAACAGGTTTTGCTTGCTGTAATCATTCCTCCTGTCATTAGGAGATCCCGTCCTAATCCACAGTCTTCATTCTGTGCCAAAATGTATTCCAGTGTATCTGAAGCAGTCTGTGTAAGTATAGTCTCATATTGCCAGTGCTATCTCCACAGCGCTGTGGATATCTTTCAAACTTAGTCTTTTTAAATCCCCCCTTTGTGTTTCCTCGGGCAGTCTCTTGAGAGTAACACAAACAGGGGTTTGTATACTAAAATGACAAACTTTGCAAGATATCCACTTGATTTGACTTTGCATCAAGTTGGCCTGTACTTTGGATTGTATTTTTGCACAAAACAAGGACTGTGGATTTTGTCCCCCATCACTTTGAAATTGCTTAAAGAACACTCTCTTCAGAGTCAATATGAACAGGAGAAATTACTACTACAGCAAAACCTGTTGCAATGTATAAATGGACACCTAACTGTTGTTTTAAACTAGACTTGAACATTTTGGAACCTATTCTTTAATCTCTAATTCTAATGTAAACCCCCCAAGTTTCCGAATATATCCAATATGTCTGAATTTTGGCGATATATATAGATATATATTTTACATTTGATGGAATGATGCTGCCATAAAAAAGTGGAATGGTTTGCATATATTTAAACATAATTTAGCTTAATTGAAAATCTGGAACAAGCTGATAAAGAATGTATATGTGATGCTGTCAGACAGTGCGAAATAAGATGACTTTACAACCTTAAATCTACCTAAAGGGCAAATTAAACTAAACTGTTTGTTAAGGGGTTAACAAAACCATGATTTGTCAAACCATCAAGCAAATTATCTGGAAACTCTTCAGACCCTCCAGTCCAATTTGTTATTCTGACCTCAGCATCCTTAAATCTTTTCACTCAATCAAGCATTTTCATTGGAGGCTCATGGATTGGGTATCTGTTGTCTCCTGAATACTTTAAAAGTAGTAATGTCATGTTGAATTAAGCTCTTACAGGACCTGGACTCTGCCATCCTTTGCCATGGTGCAGTGCAACAGAGTATTTGTCTTGGCTGCAGTTGGCTTTTCTCCATAAGTGGGGCATTCCTCCTTTATATGTCTCCTGTTGCCATATATGGACTTTAAGCATATGGCTATCTTGATTCAGGATCTTATGTGTTTAGCCATGGTTTTGGTTATCTTAGTGTGGCTTGAGTCCCGTTGAATCTCTGTTGTTAAAACATCATCGCCCCCTTGTCGTTTTCTCAGCCTTTCTTGAATTGGAACTATATTGGATTGAGCGGTCCAATCTGCAATGATCTACAGTGCAAACAAAACAAAAAATCAAGACTAATGTTTATGAACTTAAATCACATTCTTTTGTTTCTCAGATTGACCCAGTGTTTACATACATACTTAGGAACTCTGCTGTTTATTGTCTGGCTCAGTGTGTTAACTGGACACTTGGCAGTAACAGTAAGGGTCTCTGACCTTTTGGTTATGGAACCGTGACTTAAACTACTAAGCGCCAGTCTGTCAGAGCACGCCTTCTAACTGTGTGCAAAATCAATAATATTCGGATGAACTACTTTGGTCAGAGCATGTGACATTTTTGCACAGAATTAAGTCATCAGTGACAGCAGGTGCCAAAAGATGATGCTCTTTTCTTTTATGCATTTAGTGTCCCAAAGCTGTGTTCTTGGCAAAGTTGGCACTAAGCTCTCCTAGTCAAATGCTTAATGAATGCAGCCACATTGTCACTGCCTGCTGGTGTTAGCACAGCTGATAATACAATCTTGGGCCATGGTGCTAACATAATGCTAACAGAGTGAGAGAAAGCCAGAGGAAGAGAGAGAGACCCTTTGGGCTGCTTAGCATGCCAAATTCCTCAGCTGCACAATAGTGCTAGGCTAGCCTGAGCCCCAGCACAGCCAGCCTTCTCTACCACAATGGGAGGGGAAGCTCAGGAGAGGCCGGTGACGCCTGGGGAGGGAAGGAACTCACTCAACCCTGAGGCTGTGATCGGTCGATGAATGGTCGCTTTGAGAAGGCGCTGTGTCATTTTAGGACCACAAGACACTGTTTTTCTCATCTTATAGACATGCGGTACCCTTGGCACCTTCCTGTTGTGGGCTAACCATAAATTGTGAAGATTATCAAGAATGGAAGATGCCCTCGTTTGGCATCAACTTTGGGTTTTTGAGGGTTAGTCGGAAAAACCAAGCAGTTTGATGACATCACCTTGGGATGGGAGAAAATAGTTGGCAGATTAATTGATAATAAAACAATTATTGTTTAGTGACTGTCACACAGCTTTGTAAGTTAACTGCATGCCAATAAGTGGTGAGTCATTATGTCAACTCCTTGTTATAAATCATTTGCACAATCGTTTGATTTAGTCTTTTTTTGGTATGTGGTCAGCCCGGCTCCTTGGTTAAACAATTGCACTGTGCACCTTGCAATGTCAGAATCAGAATCAGCTTTATTGGCCAGGTTTGCGTAAACAAACAAATTTGACTCCGGTTAATCTTTGCTCTCAAAGTACAACACTCGCTTAACATATATAGAATAAAAACAGAAAGGACAGTAAGAGAAATATAAAAAAAATACTGTTAAGTATGCAGTATAACAATACAATAGAATTTACAAAAAATATACAATAACAATTGAAGAGAGGGAAGGAATAGTGCAATATCAGTATGGTCTGAGATTTAAGATTGAAATATAAATATAGTGCAAGGCAGTTCAGTGCAATGGTAATATATTAATAACAATATTGTAATTGTAAGATTGAACTATACATGAAGTAGATGAGCAGAACAGTGTTGATTGACTTTGTTCAGTGTAAGGGTGGGGGCTATTTCTGAGCGTTCAACAGAGTGACTGCTTGGGGGAAGAAGCTGTCTTTGTGTCGGCTGGTTTTGGCGAACAGTGCCCTGTATCGCCTACCAGAGGGAAGGAGGTTGAACAGTTTGTGACCAGGATGTGAGCGGTCTGCAGAGATTTTTGCTGCCCTTTTCCTGACCCTGGACCGGTACAGGTCCTGGATGGAGGGAAGGTCAGCTCCAATGATCCTCTCTGCAGCCCTAATTGTCCGTTGCAGTCTGACCCTGTCCCATTTGGTGGCTGACCTTCTCCCCTGTCGAGGTGAACAACATAGAGGCACACAAATAGAGGAGAGCTTGTTGCGAGGGAGCTGATCAATTTACATGTCATGAACATGCTGAAAATGTAACATGTGCTTGTTATGTAAATAATTGATGCCCTTGACTCCAAAACAAGTAATTATTGGGTTTGACAAAATTGGCACCAAGTCAATAAGCAATTGAAAGCCTGGTAACAGCAACTTCTTTTGACATAGGCTAGATTCTGTCCACATCCAGTCAATAAAAATGTTTGTGTGACTGGGAATTATAAATAATATATTTGTGGTATGATTTGCTAGTATAACCTCAAAATGTTTCTAAATGATATACCGACTGCTTTGACCCCCTCATGATGTCAATTATCGAAATGTTTTTTTCCCCTTTTTAAGGTGTTTAAAGATCTGCCACGCAACCCTTTGAGCCACACTGACTTAGAAGCCGTCATACTCATGGCACCTTCCAGTTGACAGAATGGCCCAGATATCGAGTGGTAATGGGTTCAAGGTGGATGTCCCCCAGCCAAAGGGGGTTGTGGGTAAAGAGGAAGCCCTCCGCATGGAGGAAGAAGCTTTTGCAAAATTGCGAAGGGATAAGAGGCACACTCTTTCAGCTTCAACATCCTCATCTTCCTCTGCAGCATCCTCATCCTCCTCAAAACCGCAACCATCTAGATCTACCACTACTGCTCCTCTACCTTTACCCTGTACTAGTAGACCTGAAAGAGACCTCATTGTCTTCCCAGAGACCAAGAAGCAGGCAGAGCAGGACAAGTTCAGGGATATCGACGTGGACAAGCTGACCAATGAGGAACTTGAAAAGCTCCTGCTGGATGAAAACTTTGGGGTTAACAGCAAAGCGCCCCGTCCCTCATCGCTACTGGGGTTTAACCTCAGTGCCTCCTACCCTGGAGGCCATCCATGTAGCTCCTCTCCTTTCCAGAGTGGCCAGTGGACACCTGTTCTGTCCACACCATCTAACTCTAGTGTGTCCACTCCCACCCATCAGCCTTCCCCAATGTTCCCCTCTGCTCCATTCCCCAAACCAGGCACATTTCAGAATGGCTTCACTCCAACCATGTCGCCCTTCATGACCCTGACGGCACAGCCGACATCCTTCATGCCCTTCACTCCCATCCAGCCTGCTGCTGCCATGGTCTTCACACAGCCAGCAGTGGACCCAGAGATGGCCAAACTGTTTGACAAGATTGCCAGCACCTCAGAATACTTGAAGAATGGCAAATCGGCCAGCACTGACCTAGATTCCTCTCAAGCGGGCACAGCTTCTCTGGCGCCCAACCCACCACCCCAGCAGCCAGCAGCGATGGAATCTTCAAGCATCAGCCGCTTTGACTGGCTCGATCTGGACCCGCTCACAAAGCGTAAAGCTGAAAATGAGGAAGCATCCCTGGCATCAGGAGACACTGCACAGACGGTACCAGGAGTCGCAGGGGATCCTTGGGATGCAGTTCTTGAGACTGAAGGGAACAGTAGTAGCAGCAGCCCCCAGCTGGAGGTGAAAGCATCGCTGTCAGTTCGAGGGAGGAGAGCATCAACAGGAGCGGCTGTCACTAGGAGTCACTCGCTCAACATCCCAGGGACCTCCTCACAGCACAAACCAAACAATCAGGTAGGATCGCAGTAAAATGTAAATGTTTAAAAAATGGAACTCTCTTCTTACCTTTTACATTTCAGTGAAAGTCTGCAGAGACTTCTATAGGCCTTTTCACAGTACACATTTTTGCATGTCATAGCAGGAATATTATTAGCACAATTTTCTGCCAGTGCTTTTGTAATTTTACATCAGGAATGTCTGTCTACTGTCTTGCCAGTGCTCTTCTTACTGGTTAGAAGTGGAAAGGGCTCAGTTGGAAAAAAGACAATGTCACATACTCGCACCACATCAAGATTTAGTTGTGGGGTTGTTTGCTGATGTTGTCAGACCACTGTAAATCAAATCCGAACAAACCACACCCACAAACCACACTCACAAAGTTCTGATGATTGAGATTAGCGTCAAGTGTTCTGTTTCACATTCACATATTCACACCTTGAGGCTGCACTGTTCAGTTGCAGTCTTTTTAGCTGCTGAACCAGTGGGCTGGCTACCTTGCCACTTAGCCTCTACCAGTCGTTTGTCATCCCCAACCATGTTTTCTTATCCAGACCAGAGATTTTAACATGTTACCTGCTAGTTACAACATTCTGTTGCACACTATTGACAGCATCATTGCATTGCAGAATAAATTACTACATAAAACCATAAGTCTTACAACTTGAGTGAGTGGGAATAAAGTTTAGTCAGAACAGATGCTGGTGGATCTTCTTGTTCGCACAAAACGCCCATCAAAGTCTTGCTTACAACTGCATGTACTGTGTGTATACTCCTCATCCATTCACTAGCACAAGCAAAACATCCACTTTACTTCTGATCCCTGTAATTAAATTTTTCACTGTGGTTAGCTACCCACTGTTTCACCCCACAATTTCCTCTCAACCACATATTGTGATTAATTTTGCCATGCAAGACATGAGTGATCTAATTTCTTGTGATGAATATTTAGACAATTCATTTGGGACAGTGCTGTGGGCAAGTGGCATAGAATATTTTGCCTCTAACCCCCCTCCCCCGCCCAACACCATAACTAAACAACCATCTGTCATTTGGCTGGCAGGTCTGAGTTGAGCCAAGACGAGCATCATATGGCACTTACCCACTGCTAGTACCAGCTCTACTCGGCTCGGCTTGACTCGGCTCGCCCGCGGTGCCCCGTCCTCTTTTTCCATTGCAGATTTAGTCTGCCTCATGCGTGAGGCGAGCGTGGCTGGTTGTCATAGCGACGCCGCAGGAAACTGCTGTGACCTAACGTGACACACACACACACACACACACACACACACACACACACAGAATGTCGAAGGTGTGTTGTTTTTCTCAGCATGCGGCTTTTGCCACAGCCAGAAGACACATTTTATTTCAAAAAAAAAAAAAACGCCGTTGGCTAAACTATTTAAAAATGGCGGGTTTGTTCAGGACACCCCCGTCTGTCGCTAGCAGTGATGACGCAGTGATTAGTGACGATTCTCTCTGACCAATCAGTAGTCTGCAGGTTTTCACGTCACCTTTTGGTATCGCCTCAGCTCGCTTGGAACCTCGACGGAGGTGATACTAAAAAAAGTACCTGTTGGCAGGTACCAGGGACTATACAATACTTTTTTTTTTATGCCAATTTCATAAAACAAAAAGAAATTACAACATTACACATTACGGCACAAATCTTTTTATTTATTTTTCAGCTCCTACCATGTGAGCCCCGTCTCTGTGCGTAACGTAGTTTTCCCTGCCTGCCTCTGCGACGTGTAACATTAAACAGCCAATCACAAACATTATTCGATCTTGGTAGAAGCTTGCTGCATGCTTATTGGCTCACTGACGCTGATGAGATTTACTCCTTAGGTATTGAAATTGGGTATTGAATGACGAGGCATTTTTTAATACTCAATACTTTAGAGGCAATTGGGTCGGTGACTAAAAAGAATTGAATTCGGTACCCATCTCTAATTACCGCCCTCTGCAGTTGGTAGAAATGTGTATAGTCACCCCTGTACTTGAGGCATGCATATCCCTCCTAATACACATGCTGGCATAGTACAACATACAAACAATACTGGGACCCTCTCATTAAGATATTGCTTTACATTATCACCAGTGGTCAAAATCTCATAGAGTACTTTTAAGGTCTGGACAAGCTATTCTATTGGACAAGATGCCCACTTCCGGCTCATTGTGTTTCTCTGTGTCACGACCAAACAGTTGGTCTCTGTGGTATGTTTCTCATGCCAAGGTGATAATTAACCTTACAGCAATGTGCAAGGCCCTTATTTCCAACATGCCCCATGGTTGTGGAAAACCAGGAAATTTGGCACTATGTGAACTCGGTGTTTGGAAAGATTATGGTACAGTAGTACAGTCAAAAAGTGTAAAGAAACTTTGTGAAACAGCTCATAAACGTGATCAGCCGAGGGCAGTTTCAATGTACTCTTCCAGTAGGTCTTTCAAGTCCATGTGTGGAACTCACTCTACAGACATATACTTTGCTACTAACGCAACTTGTCAGGTTGAGCCTGTACACAAAGCTGTGTCTTCCATGGTTGAGGAATGTCTCTTCCCTTGAAAGGATGAAACAGTACTGTGTTTGTTTACACTAGCCTATATGTTATGTCTAGGTTCAAGCCTGTGTTTGCTGGCCAGACCATCGTGTTGTGTAACTTGAGCCTTTTTAGCTTGGTGTTCTTCACATACGTCCCTCTACGCTCTCACTTTGTAATCTGCATCCATTATCTGCAATCTTTGTGTATGTGAGGCTGTGATGGTATGTGTGGTAACTCGCTCCCCTTGTTCCATCTGCTTGCCTGCCAGTCGGCGCCCATGTAGTTATAATCGGGAACAAGCCTGTACAGCTCCCCTATGCCCCACAGCAGCACCAGAATGACCTAAGAAATCGCCCCCATACGTTGCTGTGCCAGCTCTTCTCTCATTTGGACTCAGAGGAGAGAGAAGCTGTATTTCCATCAAGTTTGTAATAGCTGTGACATGCTGTACTTTGAGCAACTCTGATACATCCTGTGGTGAGGGCAAATAAGACAGTATTGCTTCACAATAAGAGTTCCAGTATTTTGTGTGGGGACCCTTTTTTCATGAAGCAATAGCTTGAAATGTTCAGTTTGCATTAACAGTAGCTCAATACAGCAACTACAGCTCCAACCACACAGCAGAAGAGAACAATCAGAAGACAGTGAGGCTGTAAGAACAGTTAGAGGCGCTAGAGCCAGAGGTGCATAAGAACAGGAACATGGAAGTAAAACTAGACTTCCAACCACAGACACTGCAATACCAGGAGCTACTAGCCCACATAACAAGTCTGTTAAAAAAAAGGTGCTTTCTCTTAGTTACTTGCATGGACCACACGTATTGAGCGAGTCAGATTGCAATAATGACAGAGCTCGGTTGAGGGCAGAGTGTTGTCTAGGTTTGGCCTTGCTTTTCAAGAAAGACTTAAGATATAACAGTCTCCTGAAAATAGTTTTTGTCTCACTTCCCTTAAAAGACCAAACCAATGTTTTGCATGGTTTCTGCTTACATATGCATTTACATTGCTGCAAAAAACATTTTTCAAAACATGCAGTTGTGTTGTAGATTGTTGAGTTGTTTTCCTACCATTTCAGACAGCCTTTGGTTTCAATTCATTTTACTATGGAATTAAATAGATTTGTAACTAGTTTGAGCTAGTTAAACCTTGTGTGTTAAAATGTATCTCGTTTTATTGTTATCAGAGCTCGTTTATCATTGGTACTATTGTTAAAAATGTAGACTGATTTTAAAAAGTCTATTGATGACTCCGTGGTACGTTAATACATCATCCTGTTAGAGACTCCAGAAATATAAGATCTAGTGAGTTACCAAAGAGTATTGCATTCATGAGCCAAGTAAGAAAATCCAACCCAAAGGGCATACAAAAAGCAATCATGGATGTTAGGATAATGTGAATCTGACAGGTTGACAGGAACTTGCTTTAAAAACTGTGCTGTTAAGAAAGCCAAGTGTTGTTAAACTGTTATTATGCATCATTATTATAATAGATGATCGTAGAGCAATTACTTTATTGCATCAACTTCCCATCAATTAGTGTTAGCAATGACCGTAAACCCCCACCTCTGTTTTACACCAGATACAAATACCTGCTGTTACAACAAATGCAGTCTGCAGTGCAGGCTCATTCACTGGTGTTGAGTTACAGAACAGATCCAGACATCAGACACCCTTTGCTTCTCCATAGCCTCTTAACGCATTCTGAAATACTGGTTTGAGTCATATTGGGGTTTACAATATAAAATAAGTGTAAACTATGTTTACATTACATCTCCACTAGCATAACTGGAAATAAAACAGAACATGTTTTCATTTGAGTCTAGTTAAGGATGCAAACGCTGCTCGGTTGCTGGCTGTAACCTTGTCAAATGTGGAGGAATTGATTTTGGATACAATCTTGTTACGAGTTGCACAATGTCACATGGTAATGGCGTCAGACTTACCATCCATAGCCAAACTTGGCTTAGCGTGTGGCCTAATTGAAGCCTTTGAGGAATTGCCTGTAGGAAAATATATAATATAAAATATATTAAAGATGTAAACATTTCTATCGTATATTTTCTATATAGTATCTATCGCAATGTCGAAAAACCAGCGGCAGACCTATGTTACGGCAATATTTACGTCATTTGGACGACGCTTTACCTTCTGTTCCTTGCACGTTATGTTCATTTGGCACTAAACTGAAACTGAAAAAATTTGAAAATTTCATTTTTTCATTTGTCAAGTATTTATTCAGACAGGAGTATACAAAAATTGTCTTTACCATGTGGATATTTCATATAGACTATTTATTTATTTATTTATTTATTTATTGAATAAGTTGAAGTTGAATGCCTTTATTGTCATTGTACTTTACAATACAGCGAAATTAGGAGCACTACTGCACTTGGTGCATACAATAAATACAATAGATAATCCTTACAGGACATATAAAACAAAATAAAAAAACGTAAAAGAGCAATAATCAGATAAGTATCGAAGTGCAGGAGGTGACTGGGTTTGTCTAACTACATTTGTTTAGGGAAATAACCAGAAAACATGCTATATCCTGATATGTATTGTTATCGATATATAAAATTACCTATATCGGGAATTCGGGATCAAAGATTTTGGCCATATTGCCCAGCCCTAATTAAAAGGAACCAATTTTCTTTTATCTACCCACAAACATGAGTTTAATTCCTATGACACAGAAAAGTAGATGTAAAAGTGGACAAATTCAACCAGCATTGCCCTAGGCATGATGTAATTTGTTCGCCCTGTTTTACTCACAAAGATGTTTTTTTTTTAAAATTATTTCCAAGATTAGTGTTTGGATGTCAGTAAGTCAACTCGAAGTTGAGCCAAGTCTTGTTGTGGTTGGCAAGATTGTAGTGTAAGATGTGGTAGTATGGGCAGAGGTGTGTAAAATGGAACAAATAAGCTTGAACTTTGAGACTCTGAAGTCAGAACTGGGCTATCTACTGTGGAGTCACCTCTACTGTATGTGTCATTCTGTTTCTCTTCGTTTAGTCTTGGTGTCTCTTTGTCTCTTATTCCCCCTTTCTCTTACTTTCTTTAAGTTTTGCTCCTTTCTTTTTTTCTCTATCAGTCTTCACAGTCTCTCTGTTCATTCCTTCACCTCTATCACTTTACTGGCATCAGTCTTCCTCCTTCCACTCACTGACTGGCTGTGGTGCCTGGCTACTTATCCCTTGCTTTGGCCTTTGGATATCAAGCTGTAGGTTGGTGATAATCAGCAGTCAAACAAATAGCTCTATCTGGAGTTCAGCCATCCCGCCTCACAGCACCAACGCCTGTTCAGACCTGGCTCTTACTGTTTGTAAAGCAACACTGGATGTTAATGCGTCATTTACCACACGTTGCCATGTCTAGGTTCGTAATACTTAATTGTTTCAAGAAGTGTAGTTCCACTTGATTCAGTGTTACTTGTTTTTTGGTTCGTGCAGTAGACCTTTAAATCCAGCGGAAAAAATGGTAAGGATTTTAGTTAGATGTGATTGTCGACTGAATTCAACCACAACTATGCGACGATATGGAAGGTGAAGGAAAATGTAGTGCACGTTTGTTTGACCAACTAGCTATTCATCTATTTAATTTAAAAGTACCAGTTTATCAGAAACATAATACTAAGGGTTTGCACATTATGACTGTGGTTAATGGAGATTATGATTATGTAATGAGCCAGATGCCCTAAACCAGTCAACTAGATTACATTTTGAGTAGTAGTGTTAAAACACACCCTGAAATATTTTGCTTGCTTGCCCTTTCATTGCAGATTACATGAGCATGTCTATGCCTGTATGTTCTTGCACCGTTCCTTTTAAAACGTCCTGTGGGCTAAATTTTGTCTGAATTAGCCACTTTTATCTGAACGTGAGCTGTGATTCAACATCACAGTGTATACGTGGGAAATGTAAAAGTATGCCAGCATGCACTGTGCATGCTTGCCAACCGAATCGCTCCTTTCGCCGCAGAAATAAAGACCTCCAGCAGCTCTTTTACATCTCTTACACCTACATGCCATACCATTCCACTCCAGACTGCCGCTTTTTCTTTTATCATCTAATTACACCTTAAGCACTAATATGAGAATTTTGTTCCACCAGACAGATTGCAGGGTTAGAAGAGGTTGTAGTGCAGGGATTCCAGTTAACTGTGTTACTCACAGGGCCAGCAGCTCTATGTCTCCTAACCTTTGACATTGTTTACTGGCAGGAAACGGGAGACACATTGTGGAGGATGGAGTGAGGGCGCAGGTAGTAATGCACATAAAAAACCTAGCTGAAAAGTGTTAAAAAGTAAAATTTGGCAAGGTTTTAGAGATTTTGCAGATTTTGTCAGTCTGCCTCTTGACCCATATTTATTTTTCAGCAAGGGGTGTTCAGTTTATCACAGGACTTTTTTTTTTGTAGCCATCAGTCATTTCCTGATCGAAAGAAGAAGTTGATTTGTGTTTTACGAGCAGCAGGTTCCTCTGATGTAAAACAGCTTCTCACAGGCATTAATTCTCATCGATGAAGCTGTATTCAAACGGAAGTGCTTAGAAAACGTTCACCCATGCAGCCAAAAACCTCTTAGCTGACAGTTATGGGTATTCACAACCCATTAAAATCAATCTTCATCTCTTCAGTAAGTGCTGAATCAGCATTACAGCATTTCCCACACAAAGTTGTATTGTAAAAAAGAAGCCCGGAGCAACTGTAGTACATTTTGCTTGTGCTGTGTTGAGACTTGCAGGTCATTTTCAGGATGAGTGTCAGATAAATGTCTGAATGTAGACAAAAACATTGGGTCAAGCTACTGACTTAGGCTACTGTTAAAAAACATCTCAGAAATTGGACGTTTGAGCACTGAAGAACTAACATAGTTTACAGTTAACTAACCATCACGCATTGCTGTACACAGTTCTCGATTTTAAGAACTTGTAGGCTTGTCAAAAATTGACAGTCGCTAATGAATATTCAAGTGCAGGTTTCCTGTGGACAGTCTGGGGTAATTTTCATTAGGCTAGCACAGAGAGGTAAGGAGGTATCTAATGTCTAGATGTGTAGTGTAACTCAACACTGATGTTGGGCTTGGAATTACCAGCAGCCACCTGGCATGGCTGTAGTTGGTTGAGCCTTTCAGTTCTGCTACTGTACTCAGTCAGGCTTCCTGTGTGTCTTTGTCCCATGGGAGACACCACAAAGTTCCTCAAGCTAACCATGTTCTAGCTCATGTGTCTGTTAAGCGTGAGAGACAACACAACAGTTTTTTGCAAAAACCTTTCTTCTGTTTTTTTATGTCTGACCTTGTTGATCAGCAGCAAGCACGAAAGGCCTTTAAGAGATGTAGAGTAGAAGCATGTAAGCCACGATTCAGATAGTGAAAACCTTGATAACCCAAGCTTACCGAATGGATCAAACGTCTGAAGGCTAAAGTGTTTATACCTGTTTCGAACAGCAAGTTTTGAAGCATACTGACACCTTAAGTCTCTGTCTCCTACACAAGCTACAGCTGAAGAGCAGATTTCTAAAATGTTGTGTATCCATTTAAAGGAGAATTCCGGTCAATTTCAACACGTAGCTCTGTTGTTTTAAAATTTGGAGTGCTGACAGTAGCAAAAAAACGAAAACAATCGGTGCTGTCTACACCGTGTTATCCCCCTGCTAGAGTTAGCACCCAACAGGCTTAAACAGGGCAAGTTTTAAACATGTTTTAAGCCTCTAAACATGCTTGAAATGTCATTACAAGTGTCTACCCATGTGCAGTGATTCCTTCCTTCTGACTGCAGTAGATGTGACAGAAAGGCATAAAAGTTGTGTTAATCCAGTCAGTGCACATACCTCTGTTAATTTCCTGTTTTCCGGTCAAGTCCACACTAGTCGATTGTCGAACTCATAAAATCCAATGTTCCAGTCAAATTTGCTGTGTTCCCTCGGAAGGAATCACTGCACATGGGTAGGCACTTGTAATGACATTTCGAGCATGTTCAGAGGCTAAAAACACGTTTAAAACTTGCCCTGTTTAAGCCTGTTGGGTGCTAACGCTAGCAGGAGGCAGCACCAATTGTTTTTGTTTTTCTTGCTACTGCCAGCACTCCAAATTTCAAAACAACAGAGCTACGTGTTGAAATCGACTGGAATTATCCTTTAAGAAAAAAAAATGCCAAAACATCATAATTCAATATGTTTAAAGGAACACGCCACAATTTGTTGAAATAGGGTTATTCACCGTCTCCTCTATATTTATATAGGTGGGCATACGCATTTTTGTCTCAGTGCGTGCATTGTGTTAGTCTGGCAGCGCCGCCGCTAGCTTAGCTTAGCGTAGTGAATGGAATCCTATGTTGCCGGTTAGCATGTTGTGAGTAAAAGTGACCCAACAAAAACAAAAGCTAATTACTTCTTGTGGCCTGCGTATTCACGAGTACAAATAGCATTGCAGATTAAGACTGGACGATTTCCTAGGCAGATATTGATGTGGGGCTATATTGGGGCGAAGCACTGCTACTTGGGCGCATATTATGTATTCTATTCTATTTATGTATTATGTATCCTGAGTGTGCATTGTGTGCTTGTCTGACGCCAGTGTTTACAGAACGTTGTCGTTCAGCTGTGTAGACGCTCACATCGTTCTAGTTATAGTTATGATTATAGTTATCGTTACCGGTGTGGACGGGCATTAACAGTCCTCTTCAGTCAACTATGAGGTTAAGGTACCCAAGAAAAATAGCATGAATAGTTTTACGTCTGTGTCATTTTGTAGAAGCATGAATCGCATGTTTCATAATTGATTATGTCTCACTCTGGAGCGGAATGTGGCCAACTAAGTGATGTAGGAGACACTCAGGACAAAACACTTCTTTTCCAGACTTGAATATAGACATTTGTCAGGATGGTTATATCAGATTTTGGAAAAATAACTTGTCTAACTGTCTTAATAGTTTGGAAAAATCCATTAAGGAAATCCATCATGAGAAACTTGGAAGACTGAAAAGACTCAGCGCCACACATTCTTACAACTGACCGTTGTGGATTATAGTCATCTCTGTTTAGATTTGTGTCATTAACCAGCTCAAACTACTGGTCACATACCACAGTTCACTCAGCATGGCCAGCCATCATTATGGTTATAATCTTCCTTTATGTTGTACAGTGTGTTCCCAGTATTACAGTCAGTACAGTGACACATAACACACATCTATGTGTCATGACACATCCGTGAAAGCAGTGAAAGGATGAAGGATTAGTCAACGTGTGGATCATAGGAAGCCTTTCCCATGACTTCAGACACCAGGAGCTCTCCGTCCGACTCCAACAAAATCGATAGAGTGAAACAAAGACGGGCCTGTCCCACTGTACACCCTGGTGTGTGTGTGTGTGTGTGTGTGTGTGTGTGTGTGTGTGTGTGTGTGTGTGTGTGTTGTGACCATCAGCTAACACAACCTCATTGGATTATCTGCCCATTATTGTTTTTGCTGAAGCAATCCTCACTCTAAACATAAACACTGCTAATGCTCTAATGTTTTCTCATCGTCTCTCTATCGTCTCTCTCCCTCTTTGACCCCTCTGTTTTATTTTCTGTCTTTCTCTGTCTCTCCCCGTCTCTATGTAGCCTCACTCTGTTTATTGATTTCTCTGTTTTGTTTTTGTTAATCTTCAAATATAGAGTGATATGTGCAAATAATCATATTGAACCACGAACAGCATTTTGGAGGCTAGTCTGCAAAAAATATGGAACATTTGAGACAGAGGTTTTGCAGGCAGGAGCCCAGTCTCTTCTCTTTCTTGCTGGGAGATGCAGGTGGTTTGATGTCAGACTTGGCCTCCTTTCCAAGCTCCACATGCTGACTTAGAGATTTCTATCTCCTCGTGTTATGTCAGGTCAGCTCAGCACTTTGAACAAAGCTCCTGGGGCTGCACAATTATGGGCCAAATGATATCTCAGATTAACCTACTGAATGTTGAGATCTTGGTAATAAGGTTGCCGTTTTTGTTGTTGTTGGCATTTTGCCTTTAGTTGACAGGAAACAAGGGAGTCAAACCGAGGTCATAGTAGTTATATTGTATGTGTCTTAAACACTTGGCCACCACCCCAGGGTTGGTTAGTTACTGAGGGGCCGGATTGTTTGACTGTATTTTGTGTAGACCTGAAACAATGAATCGATCAACAGAATATTAATTGACAACTATTTTAGTAAGCGATTAATCGTTTGAATCATTTTTTTAGGCAGAAATGCCAAACGTTCTTTGGTTCAGGCTTTTCCAATGTAAGGAGTTGCTGCTTTTCTTTCTTTTATATTTTTTTTTTTTTTATATTTTTAAGTTTTGAATTGTTGTTCAATTGTCAGTTGAAACAAAAGTCACCTTGGGTTTTGGTGAAAGGGAACTACTTTCTAGAAGTTGGAAAAAAACTTTTAGGAAGTTTTGTCTCATTGTTCCGTTTGATTGTCATTGCACGTGAAAAGTAAGCTGTACATCCCCCTGAGCTCTTCAAAAAACGTTTGGTTCAAAATGTCCCAGAAGTCTTTGAGGGGAGGAATAAACTATTATTATAACATTCCAAACATTTCCTTTACCCTCTCCCTTTTCTTCCCTGAGTGATGTCAGAGTCACAGATTCCCAATGACCATGACAGAGCACTTTTGCATACGGTCCAGAGCCTGGTGCAGGAAGGGGCGGGGCTCTTTTACTTCTCATTTCCTGTGCTGCAGGAAGCGCATTCCTTAGCTGCTGGCAGTAAAAAAAAAAAAAAAAGCAGAGTGTAACTGCAAGTTCCCAGCAACACGGCAGCCTCCAGGAATCTCTCTCTCTCTCTCTCTCTCTCTCTCTCTCTCTCTGTCTCTCTGTCTCTCTCTCTCTCTCTCTCTCTCTCTCTCTCTCTCTCTCTCTCTCTCTCTCTCTCTCTCTCTCTCTCTGTCTCTCTCTCTCTCTCTCTCTCTCTGTCTCTCTGTCTCTCTGTCTCTCTCTGTCTCTCTCTGTCTCTCTCTCTCTCTCTCTCTCTCTGTCTCTCTCTGTCTCTCTGTCTGTCTGTCTGTCTGTCTGTCTGTGTTCCAATATAGGAAAAAGCCAGCTCCGCCTCTGGAGTGTATCATTGTTATTGTGTGTGTCAGAGAGACTGTTTTAATCAAAATTTACGCTTAAAAACTTAAATCCTAATTAAATCTTAAACTAATGTTTTTTTTTTTCACAATTTAAGAGACCTCTGTGTGTGTTTCTTTGTGTCAAGCCTTTGCCCTTGCTGACGTGTTTATTCCCTTGGTAGTATTCATAGCTCTGAGGTGTTTTTAATAGAGCCACCCCTTGTTATCTACAACCAGTTCTGTTAAACTGATGTGACCTAATATGTGTTGGGCAGCCCATAAATGACACACAGCCACTCATTGTCTTTGTGTCCTGCCTGTCTCCATCTGGTCTGCTTCTGTTTGACGTATGTAAGCGTCTTACTCATATGTATTTTTCTAGTTCCCTGACACTCTGTGTGTGTGTGTGTGTGTGTGTGTGTGTGTGTGTGTGTGTGTGTGTGTGTGTGTGTCTGACTTTTTTGCTCCTGTAGGACAAGGGAAAAGGAAAAGGTTTGGTGAAGAATGCAGCCCTGGAAGAACAGGACGCTCAAAACCTGGAGGTTGTCGCCTTCCGTGAAGACGTAGCAACGTAAGAGTCTTCCTGTTGGCATGAAAATAAAGCCTTACTTTGACTATTCTTGACCTTTTTTGCTCATTTGAGTGCGTTGCAACTTTTTTGACGTTAATAATGACATTTTATCGATGCACAAACTCACATTGAGCAGACTGCAGTTCTACGCCTTCCAACTTGTGCGACCTATATAGAAAAAGAAACTAATAACAGAGACAGTTTAGACCTTTGGATGGTGATGTTGCCCCCTACAGACAAGGGAAGTAATATTGTAGTCTGACTCAGCTGATGTACAGTGCCTGCGCTGAATACGTTGGATGTCTCTCCATTCTGCTATCTATTTTGCAAGGACCGCTGTGATTGGTTTAAAGTAATACAAACAAGCCAGAGCAAGCCTGACCATCAGCTGTGGAGATGTTTCAAGAATATTCTAACACTTGTGCCACCTGCAGGCAAGAAGTGTTACAGCTGCATTTGTTTTTCGTTCGTCATGCATTTTTGAGGTTTAACATTTAACAGTTGTACTAGCTGTTAGCTAAATGTTCAATAAAACTAGAACATTAGTGCCAATGATTCATCATCTGAGAATCCTGAAATGTGTGCCAATATATCCATTAGATGTTGGACCTGCTTAGACCTGCTAGTGGTGCTTGAGGAAAAGTCACCAAAATGGATCACCAAAGTCATTTTAGGATTCACCACCTGGGCACCATGAATGCCTGTGTAAGGTGGCCATGGCAATCCATCTCGTAGTTGTTGAGATATTTCAGTTGAAACCAAAGTAGTGGACTGAGACCAACATTGACATCCCTAGAGCCATGACGCTAGCATGGATAAAGATAGCATTTTGTTTTTCTTGTTTGTATGTGAGTGTAATGCAAACTTACATATTTTCCTGCATATATACACGTAATTGCATGTTTTGCTACTCCGTTTGTTTCCTGAGCCTGTACAGAACCTCTTACTCCAGTAGTTAGTTTGGGTGGAGTGATGATGAAGCTGCGCTCAGGGAATTCACTTCCATTTCGATAAAACCCGCTTGTTGGTTCACACTCGCTCTACATAGTTTGCAATTATGAGTAACTTAACCTCCCATAAGAGTGTAAATGAAGAAAATGTAAAAATAATTCCATTGTGTTTTCATCATCTTTAACCCTCCCAACTACCCGAGCCAAGAGTATCACAGAGACAGCATCAGAGGCAGAGTGATGCCTTATTGTGCATCAAGACTATTTTCAGTAGAAATGGTGAATTTCAATTGATTTTATATAACCTTATCAGTGTATGTATGAATACCGTTTTTTTATTCAGATTTGCTTTTCCTCCTCTCTTTCTTCCCTCCATCCAGTTTTCCTGTTAGACTGCACATGATGGATCCAATATTCTCATCCAAGCAATCTGATCTGTATGTCAGGCTTGCTCTGGCTGCCCCTGATGTTTTCACTGGCTAAATAGGCCAAAATACTGAAAAAAGTGTTGAATGTCTGTTGTGATTGTTTTTTTTCTACCAGTCTGCGCTCCAAATTCCCTCATAGCGACGTGTCAACCAACCCGGGCTACGTCCTGAGCCCTGTCATTACCCAGAGAGACAGCGGAGGTGACAATAGCTGCTCTGTCAAGGTTTCCATTGAATTCTCAGAATCTCAGCAGCCTGTAACTTTCACCTGTGACGGTAAGCATCCAGTGACAAAAATGTCAATTATATGTACCAACTTGGAACCAGTTCTTAACAGGATTTAAAAAAAAAAAAAGAGCATATGACAGATTTTACACCTAGTGTTACCGACTGTTGTGACACTAGAACACACTGAGCACAAATCCTGACATCAGGATATTTCCTTTGCTGAAATCTGCAAATTTCTAAAAGGGTTTGGATCATGAAAATGAAGCCATTTTAGCAGCCCTTATCCTTTGTATTTTGGAGATATAATTAACAACTGTTTTAATGGTCATACTGTACATTTAATTGCAAGAATAGCCCAGTGTTAAGAAATGCAGAAAGTCCTCTAACAGATGGTACACGATCGCATTGAAGTCAGCCAAAAAAGGAACCTTGTACCCCCTTTGCCTTTAAGAGTGAGCAGCTCAGATTGCAGATATGAGAGCTCTGAAGGAGGAAACGACATTCACAGCTGCCAAACTCTTTACCCCCTCCCCACCTAATTTTCTTTCTGTTTCTTTTCTTTTTTTTTTCTGTCGTGGGAAGTACACTACGTTCCTTTTTCCGCACAAATAAAGGTTTGTCCCCTCACCATGGAGTAGCCATGTTGGACAAAAGAGAGTGGAGACTGTTTTTTTTTTTTTTCAAGGTTCAACCAAGATCTTTGGTTTCCTTTCCTGTGTTTTGGGAGCTGTTATTGGCTAACCCCTCGTTATACTCACACAAAACTACAACCACGTTGATTGACATGTCTTTTGCGATCTGAAGCCAAGCACACTGGAGGCTGTTTGCCAGTCCAGTGGGGCGTTTTTGTTAGGCATATTATTCCAACAGTGTGACCAACTTCACCCCTGTCTAAGTTGGTCTCTGAAGTTCAGCATTAGGTCACTAAGTGTACAGTGTGTTTGTTTGTGTGTTGATGTAAGTCTAAGTTTATTGTATGTATGCATCTACGTATATAATATAATATATATATATATATATATATAACCCCACTGAAAATTGTTTCTTGTATGACAGCTAACTCATATATTTACATATAGGCTAGCCCTAAGCACTCTGTGTGTATATGTAACAGACTGTCGCACTGACCCAGACACCGCTCTGTATAGCCGAGTTCAACAGCAACAACCTTTAGGAAGTATTTTTACTACTTTTCTCATCGTAATTGTACTTTCATGGCTTCCTTCGTTGACTCCTGGTTTACCTCATCTCCGTGCTTCTGCTGAGTTCACCTCCTGTAATCCCGCTGCCCGGGGTCACTTCCTAGCTGCGATTCAATCTTTCCTAGAATGATGTCTCTTTCGTTGTTTTCCTGGTCTGACTTCCTATGCTGTCAGCAGCGTGTTGGCCCACATTGTTGGTGTTTGGATTTCTCTGGTTGGTCATTGCTGGAATCTGCTCTCTGGAACAAAAGGCCTCAGTTCTACTCAAAGCTTGGATAGAAGGCTGGAGAGAGAGATAGATGACAGGAAGGGTACTCTCACATTCTTCATTTCCTTCCGTCTGTCTCTGGCTTGTTGTCTTGCCCTCTTTCTGTTGCATCTTTCCATATGACTTTTGATGTCCCACTCTTCACATCTCCTCTTTCTCTTTTTTTCTTGATTTGTCTTCCCTCCCTTCAACTGCATTACAACATTTTCCACCATCCTTGTTTCCTTGCAGCATCTCCTCATCCCTCTTTCTCTCCTCTTCCTTTCCGTCTTGCTCTGTTGTCCTAAGTCTCTTGATCCTGTAATCAATTCAGAGAATATACAGATTAAAACAAGACATAGGGCATGTATCATTCTCCTCTCGGTTCTTGTCAGTTTTTCTCTCTTGCCTCCTTCGGTTGTCATCATCTGTCTTTTTTTTTTTTTTTTTTTTTTTCCCTTTTCTCCCACACACTTTCTATTTTCCATCTGTCTTCTTTTATTTTGTTCTGTGAAACTCACCATCTTTCTTAATTAATTTCTTTCAGACTTGTATCTGCTGTGTAAATGGCTAAATTGTGCAACTGTTACTCAATATTGCAAAAAGTTAATACAATTACTTGTGGCTTATTGTCTTGTGTACTGGTAATTATGTGAAAAGTAAATAAACAAATCTAAGGTAAAGAATGATGTAGCTTTACAAGATTGGCCTAATAAATAGTTGAAATATATTGCCCAACGGTCCAAAAAGTAGATTAGGATGAAACATATGTTACTGCTCGTGTCATTCTATTGTTGAATCCTTGCCTTTAGCCGATTTCTAGAGAGCAGGCAGAATGAAAGACAATCGATTCTACCAGGGCTTGGCTGAGAACTACTTGGATTCTGGGGATTCCTAACATACTTTGACTGAGGAGGTGAGATGGAAGAAATGAGAGAGGGGAAAAGATAGAAATGCACAAAAAGAGAAGAGAGAGAGAGAAGGAGAAAGGGAGAGAGAAATACAGAGGGAAGGAGTCGGGGGGAAAAGGGGAAAGACCTGGCTTTATAAAGACAAACAGAGACATTAAAGGATAAGGTTTATGAAGAAAGAAGTTGTAAAGGTGATTAAAATTAGATTGCGACAGATTAAGAAAACGTGATGTATTGTAGAATTTATGACAGAGAGAAGAAATGCTGGGAGTTAGCTCAGGTTAATGTCTGAGGCTTTGAGGCTGTAGGTGAGGAGGGAACACCATCATGTTACTCGTTTCAGACGTGAGGACAAGCACTTCACTGATTGCAACTGAGTGTAAATTAAAGTAAGAGTTAAAAGCTGCAACTGCCAATCCACCAAGAAGTTCTTAAGTTATTTGTCAAGGACAACATGCTGATTTGTTTGTGTAGTTTATGTAGCGTGACATGCAGGAGATTTCAGCTGCGAGGGAGAGTTCTGCAGTAAAAAGATAAGCAATACATGAGATAAGTTCTTAGCATGATGGAGTCACTAAAGCCGTTGCAGTATGCACTAATCATGCATTTCAGCCTTAAACGTTTTCTATATACTGTAAGATTGTTCTTTTGCTTTTAATTATTGTTTTGCATTCGTGTCTTCTTTTGTCTCTCTGTGTCTGACAGTTGGACTTGTTGCAGATGTCGAAATCTGTGTTTGCTCTGAGTCATGTAGGAATTAGATCATTCCTCTTTTACATCTGAAATACGTTGGTCCAGTGGATTTAACAAGTGCTG
Source organism: Sander lucioperca (assembly GCF_008315115.2). Classification (NCBI taxonomy): domain Eukaryota; kingdom Metazoa; phylum Chordata; class Actinopteri; order Perciformes; family Percidae; genus Sander; species Sander lucioperca. The sequence goes on from NC_050179.1 coordinate 19,044,096, forward strand.
AGTGACTTTTGGCTTTATTCTGCCATCTCGCCAACCCTCACATTGTGAATCCTACACAACACTGTGTGTGTGTGTGTGTGTGTGTGTGTGTGTGTGTGTGTGTGTGTGTGTGTGTGTGTGTGTGTGTGTGTGTGTGTGTGTGTGTGTGTGTGTGTGTGTATACCGTCAATATTTTTGCATGTGACCCAGCCAATGCCATTTCCCGTTAACAGCATGCGATGGAGGAATTCTCTCCTCTTTTAAAGTGGTGCCTTCAAAAATGCCTTGCTGGGAATTCCCTTACCACCTCAGAGCGCTAACAAAATGAGGGCGTAGCCTGTCTAATTGCTTTGTTACAAAATACTGCAACACATGTATAACCCAGGCGACCACTACCGCTGCCACACAGACATACAGGTCCGTAAAGTTACTGGTCTAACCGTTAAGAAAAAAACGCACAATTCCTCTGAAGGGTGGAGATCTGTTATTGTCGTAGCCAGGGTGGTCTCTCTACCTGTGTGTCTATATGCGTCTGTTAAGTAACCTGATTGTGTGCTTAGGTCAAAGCTGAGATGTTTCTGTGTACGAAGTGTCTTTATCTGTCTTTGTATCTGTCTGCCCGTGTGTTTGTGTATTGGCAACGGTAAGGGTGTGCTAAAACCTCTTTAGAAGTAGCTAAACAGAATAATCTGCCGTGTATCAGGTGACCCAGTCTTCCCTTGGCCAGACACATCAGATATCGCAGCATACACAAACAACTAGAGCTGACCCTAAATCCCCCCCATTTAATATTGTTCCACCACACACCGCTCTAATTTCTTTGAATCGAGGACAGGTTTGACACATGAGCCGTTCAAAACATGGCAGGATGGTTTGCGGTTGGAGAGAAATTCCGATAAATGTAAGGTTCAGAGTTTAGTTCCCACAGCAGCAAATGGATGTCAATTTTAAATCAGATCTTTTCTACTGTAAATTGTATGATATTGTAGCATGACATGATTGGCACTTGACCGCTGATCCCTCTAATAAGATGTGTGTATTGATGTATGATCTTGTTGTTTTAAGCATTTTAACTCAATCTCATCACGTCTTCTCTTTTTTGCCCTCTTCCATCATTCCCTTTCCTTCCGTCTCTTCATTCTCTCTTTTCACCAACCACTGATCCCTCCCTTCCCTCTGGCTTTTCCGTTTTGACTGCCCCCTCCCTCACATCGGTCTCATGTGGTTCCCCTTTTCTCCATCAATATCCCCCGTCACCCTCTGTCCCTCCCTCTCTGCCTCCATCGCTGTCTTTTTCATCATCCATCTCTCCGTCCTCTCCGTCCTCCTCAGTGAGTTCTCCAGTGGAGTTGCTGATCAGTCAGACTCTCTGCTGGGTCCACGATGACTTGAACCAGGTCGACTTCTCCAGCTACCTGCTCAAAGTCTGTGGCCAGGAGGAGGTGCTGCAGAAGTGAGTGCACACAAACAGACAGGTTATGTGGCTGCTGTTGGAAAAGAAAACATGCATCTCCAAAAGGGTAACATTTTAGGAATTGGGAGAAACAAATTGTCCCTGGCTGACTTGGTTTAGTTAATTATGTATAGAGTTTTGGTTTCATTTGTTTTGTTATGCCCTGAACTCTTCCTCTCTCTAGCTTTTTTCTCTATTGCTCTTATCTTGGCATCCTCTCAAAATGATGTACAAAGGAGACTGCCGGATGTTTCTATATCTTGCCCTGCGCCCTCCTCCTACGTGGAAATTATCTCCTTTCCCTCTAATCTAAGATACATGGGAATGGTTGCTCCCATACCAGGATTTAAAGGCCCAGTACACTCAAATGTTCAAAGTTGCATAATTAGCCTGCCGTGACTATAACTGCTGAACAGATGAATGTCGTTCAGCAAACAATTACCTCATTGTTTCACCTTTAATCATAGCAAAGACAGCCCTCTCAGTATGGGGCCCAACGCTATGTATCATCTGCCAAATCCCAAATGTAGTTCATTTAGTGAAAGTCCCCAGCCACACCAGAGCTAACTTGTTAAAACCATAGCAACTGAATGCCTTGTACACAGGTTTTGTCTGCTAGCTTCTCTAGGATAATAGGTTCCTGATTGGCTGAGTTTAAAGCCAACTTTGCACAGGACTGACTCTACGCAAAACATCTAAACTTGAGTAAATGAGGACAGACAATCTCCAAAGAATGACACTGTGGCTGAATCTGATTGGGTGATGGGTGTGCATTATTTCTCAAAAAACTACGCAGCTCTAAAAAGTGGCCTCAACACCTCAGTCAGTGACAAAAATAACAAACCAAATAATACTAACACAATGTAAATGGTTTGTTCCCCCAAATTATAGACTAAACAAATTATTTTACAAGTGTCCATGGTATAAGAGGGATAATCCACTCTGACTTCTGTTATGGATAGTATATCAATCCACTCCACTAAAGGAGTTATTAGTCTCTGTGTTTTTCCATTTTTCCCCCCAATAACTGCTTATTATTATCCGTAACGTACAGTATGGTTTTCTTAACCTTGCCTCTCTGTTGCCCTGTGCCACAGTAAACACAGCCTAGGCAGCCATGAGTATGTCCAGAACTGCAGGAAGTGGGAGAATGAGATCACATTACAACTACTCTCTCACTCCACCATGAGAAGAGACTTGGCACGCAGTGTAAGTCACTCTATAAAGCTAACATATGAGCTCTTATAAACATTATAGTAGAATTTTTCTGAACTGTGACATAATACGTTTCTCGTTGTGTCACTAACTAACACTAACTTTTAACTTTTGTCCCACTGCTGGAGACCTACGACATGTTATCCTCACTTGGTGAAATGATAATGATGCTCTTAGTGGTTTATAATAATAATGTATCACTGAGACTTAGTGCTTAGCTGTCATCTTATCTGCTTGGTTGGTAAATCTTGACTGCTTTTGTTTAGGCGGAAGATGACAACTCTGTGGTAGATTTAGAGAAGCCCCTGGGCCAAGTGGAGAGGCCATTCAAGGAGAATGTCACCAGGTATGAGAGTCCTACACTGGTTGGGAAAATGTCAGAAAGAACATGTAGTTATGGATTTTGTTTTGTAGTTAATAAATGATATTATGAAGAAACATGACTTAGTTTTCTTGTAGTTTCATCTCTAGTCTGGTCTATAAAATGCTGACCTGGTTTAAGTTAAATGTGTAGTTTTCGTTTTTGATTGATGCGTAATCAATTAATAAGTAGGCTTCTGACTTAGTTATACTATAATCTGTCTTGTACTCAATCTGTGCTGCCTCTAAATTATACACACAGTTTAACTGCCTAATGGCGGTCTCAAGTTATGTTCAGTTAACTAAAGTAAACTTTCTACGTTCTGTCCCGATGCGATTAGCACTGACAAGAAGTGAACCACAGTCAAAGTCCTTCTGTCATTTCTCATTCCACACTTATCTCTCTTTGTGTGTCTTTTTGCAGACAAGGCCTGGCTGATTATTTAGAAGGCTATCATAATCAAGTCGACATCTGCCAACAAAATGAGGTATATGTCGCCCCTGTTCAGGCCTTCAAAGAAGAAGAAAATTATTTTGATGATTTTCAGGTCTTTAGTTTGGAAAACTAACAATCTATTGTATTACCTGGTATTGTGCTGTAAACTCTTTGTCTGTCCCTCAGTGAGTGTTTTTATACTGTTAAGATAATGACAACATTAACTTATATGTGTGCAGCTAGTTAATGTATCCACAGTAACTGTACCCTACTGAAATGTGTAGAAAGTATTGATTTTTAAAATGGAATTTTGTGTAGCTGCGGTAAATATTGAGACTCTGGTCCCACCTCCGATGCTACCCCTAAATACAACACTTTCACTGAATAATATAATGCAAGGTTACCAAACAGTGTTTTCACATCTCCTGAAGGTTTTTGTGTTGATTCAAATACTTCACATACCATAAATGTTAGAATATGAGGACATTCCTGGAAGGCAGGGTTTCGAGAAATAGCACATCTGGTTTTCAGCCAGTGTGAGTTATTGTGGAGTAATTGAATGCAGACTGAACCGTGGCTCCACCCTCAACCCAACTCAATCCTGATAATGGCATCAACAGTTATTTGTTTTGAGCCTCGTACACACACAGTAGGCTGGTTTGAGTTTGAAATACTGTTTAGATGAGTCTGTTTGATGAATTGTTGGTGGTTGTCCTCTCACAGAGACCTCCTGATGTGTTTGACTGTTTAAAGACGAGTACACATCAGGGGGATATCCCTTTTACAACAGGCTGGTATGAGCATGTGAAGATATAACACACAACCTGCTCTGTATCTCTGTTTTCAGAGTACCCAGTATAAGACTGTGGACCGGGTGGTGCAGACTTTGAAGAACCTATGCGGTGCTCTGGATGAGGTGGAGACCCAAGCCATTACAGAGGCCATCAAAAGGCTGCGACACTCCGTCAATTTACCCAGGACACGCTCACCCAAGGTGGGCTCTTGACACATACTGCATGCTTCACACATTCATGCATAGCATTGTTTAGATGTATGGATGTCTTTCTAAGACCAACATGTTTTGCTTTTTAGATGGGGTCCACATCGTCTGGTCAATCATCAAATGGTAAGTTCTGTACACACACACACACACACACACACACACACACACACACACACACACACACACACACACACACACACACACACACACACACACACACACACAAACACACGCACAGTTACACTTTTGTTTGCCCATCATGGGCAGCTTATTAAGTACCTGGGGGTGGTAGCATACAATTATGTATGTCACTGTGGTGTAAAGATATATATTGCAGACAAAAATACTCATCTGTAATATATCAGACACATCTTTACAAAGTCAGTGTCTGAAGTTGCTTTATTTTAGTGATGAAAATGTGGTTTATTCCACTGCTAGTATCTTCCAATAACTGTGTTTGCAATCCCAACAATTAACATGATATCGCTATGACCTCACACCGATCCCTACCTGACTCTGACAGGTCACACCAGTCCAGTGGAGGAGGGCATGGCCTTACTGACACAGGCTGTCTATGACCTGGCCAAGCTCTACTTGCGCTCCTTCTGCCCCCCATCCCCCTCCTTCAGTTCACCTTCAGTGCCCCAAGCTGCAGATGGGGAAGGCGTAGAAGGGAAGAGCAGCAAAGAAGCTTCTGGCACCACAGACCACCTTCAGTTCACTCTGTTCGCCTTGCACGGCATCCCGGCCAACTGGGTCAGCAGGTAAACATTCAGAGGATGAAAATACTGTGGTTTCTATACTTCCCCTCAGGGTGTGTAGCCACATAGAGCGTGTAGTTAGATGTATTTTGCAGTCTTTTGTGAAATGAAAACTGTTAATAGTTGAAGTACTCTATCCTTTGCCGTAGGATAATCAAAGCCTTTATTCATGCGTTTGTTCTTGCATGATCACCCACTTGTTCAATATTATTAGTGCCACCCACATTTCACTTAATTGCACTTTTGCAAGATCAAAGATTGAAGACAGAAGGCAGTACAGAATTATAATTACCTTGTTTGCCAAGTACTTAAAATTAGTGCAACAGCAGCAGCTTAAATTTACAAGCAACCACTCTAGATTACGGTTTTATGATGTATTTTTAAGCAGCTAGGACCAAGGAGAGTATTTTTGTAACATTAAAGCACAATCTTGCGGGTTGTGCTATCACAGCACATAGTATTGTTTTCTTTGACTAAACAAACGGCTCCGGTGTTGCTCCCCACGTCTTATTTTTCCATGCCAGTGTCCAGTTTCACCCTGACTTTATCTCCTGTGTCTGGGCCACAGAGCTGAGACACATTTTCTGTTCCCAGCTCTGTCACTCATCATTGACCTGGATCAGTACATTTCTGACGAGCCGTTCCACAGTTGCATAGGTTGTGAAAGTCTAGAAACAAAGGAATACAATGAAATTGCACAGACAGGTGAATATGGGAAGATAATGTAACCAAATCAATTCAGTGCCACTTTCACTTATTGTCATCATGAAGAATAGTCATCAGCTAGACAAAAGACTTTGTTGTTCTATTGCCGAAGCACAACCATTTTATACATCATGATGAACGCCAACCAAAACCAAGCCTGGTCAAGAGATTAAGGTCGGATTAAAAGTGAAGCAGTTAAAAATAAAAAGGAACCGTAACCCTGACTGTAAGAAGGAAGCAGGTTTAGTTGTCTTAAGAACTGCTGCAGTCCCTCCCTTCCATGGTAATTTTCTAGACGGCCAGAGAGGCCTTCATAAAGAGAGGAACTGCTTAATAACAGGCCTATTTACTCCAGCACAGCCTCTTCCTGCAGCTATTTTAAGACATCAACAAATATTGCTGCAGTGACAGTCATTCCAAAGATATTTTCCAAAAATATTTAGCTCCTCACAACCCAAGGCCAGAGGGACCAAGCGAGCACAGTATTCTCCAGCCAGTATTTTGTTGCGGTGTTACTATAATGCTGCTTTATTCAGATCTGAGTGTTTGGCGTCGTTGTGGCTGGTGTGTTATCCATCTGGAGACTCAGTAGATGCCACGGCATTGCCAGCATTGAGACACCGTGACTTGTGGTGGGGCTGCCAACACAGATGGCACTGAGCAGTGGATCAAGCCTGTAGTAGTGAAATTATGTAACTTGTATTTTCACTCTCCACTTGCATATGTCTCTTTATTTGAAACGGAGGTTATTTTTGGATGTGTGGTTGAGTTGTGCAACTAAATTAAATGCAGATTTTTACTACATCACATCTGGAAATATAATACCCTCTTGTCTTTACAGCAAAATGTGCATACAACTTTCTCTTTAATTGTAATTATTGGAGGGTTTTTTCAATTAATGCAATAATATAGAGGTAAGGTAATAAATAGGAGTGGGAGTGTAGTTCCACCTGTACTTATACTGATATGGCAAGTGCAAATATTTGCTGTGAAAAAGGTCTATTAGTATATGGAGTTTGGTGACCTCTTGTGAGCCTCAGCATGGCTCTACCCATTTTGGAGCAGTGGTGGAGAAGCAAACTTTTGACAGGAAGGTTGCTGGTTCAACACCTGGACTAGCAGGATAAATATAGGTACAGAAATTGACAAAATAGTGCTTACCCTTGTCCCTCAGTATCAACACTGAGGTGCCCTTGAGTGAGGCCCTTAACCTCCAGTGACCATAATAACAGACTGCGGTGATACTGGGCAGCTTCCGGTGTAAATATATGCAACTGTGTGACTGTAAAGGAGAGTTGTTTTTCACTAATGTTGCCTGATTAACCTGTTTCTCAGGTCTGTGTGGGCAGGTGCAGAGTAGCTTCCCTGGATAAATAAATGATGAAGGAGGTTTTAGAAAAATCAACCTGAGAATCACTGCGGTCTAATAAGAATTACTGAAAGCACGTGTGTGGATGTTCAGGACCTAATAATACTAGGACTACATAGGCAGTCAGTGTTATGAGTGGTCTGATTTAGACCAATGGGTTGCTGGTTCAAGTCCTAAACTGATGGAAAGTCTGGTTGGGGTACATGAACAAGATGCTGCCCCCTTCCTTACTTACCTGAGTTGCTCTTGAGCAAGGCACTTCCCCCCCAGTTGATGCCAAGTGAAAGCATTTTACTGTAAATCTGGGACACTGGACACTGCTGAAAACAGGCAAGCATGCTCATAGTGTTTTGGATTAAGACCAAATTAAATGGGAATTTTACAAACCTACACACACATGCACCAATACGGCACTCCTGCAGAAAGTGTCACTGTCTAGTACAGTAGCTTTTAATGCCCTTATCCTAGCAACCAATGAGCATTCACGTAACAAGCATAGGTCAAATTTTTACTCTTCAAAAATTTGTTGTAAGGGTTTTTGTCAAATCTACTGGCTGTATAAATATCTGACAGAGCCTCTGATCAGTCACAGCCACATACAGTATGTGTACCTAAAGACCTGTGGGCACAGTAGAAATACTTATTGTGTTGTTTTGTTGCAGTTATGAGAAGTACTTCCTGATGTGTTCCCTCACCCACAATGGCAAGAACCTGTTTAAACCGGTCCAGTCCAAGAGAGTGGGCACATACAAAAGCTTCTTCTACCACATCAAATGGGATGAACTGTGAGTTGCCTTGGCCTCTCTCCTCTCCTCTTTGACTTTTCCCTAACAACCACAACAACATGCTGCTTGTACTGTCTTTCCATGCAGCTAACACTGTCCTTGTCTCTCCAAGGATCAACTTCCCCATAGCAGTAGCTGTTCTCCCATTGGAGTCCATACTGAGCCTGACTCTGTTCGGGGTGCTGAATGAGAATGCCAGCGGCTCCCCAGACTCCAACAAACAGAGGAAAGCTCCAGAGCTGCTAGGCAAAGTCTCTATGCCGCTCTTTGACTTTAGACGGTGAGGAGAGAGGAACAGCCGGTGGTGGCTGGTCATGTTTTTGCATGCCATTTGAGTAGATGCCCCACTTGTAATACAATATGAAATCACTCAGTTCTGAAAGATGTATTGAAAATAGGCAGTACACATTGGTCAGTCAGCAGGAATTAAGTACTTGTTTTATTAGCTGTTTATTAGATTGCTTAACCATGATTGTTTTGTTGTTGTTGTTGTTGTAGTTTATTGTGTGTATGTGACTGTGTTTTGCAGGGTGCTTGCCAAGGGCAGCAGGTTGTTGTGTCTGTGGACTTCTGCCCAGGGAGCTGCTGCTGCTGCCGGCTCTACAGGCAACCGCAAAAGGGTGTCTGCAGAGAGAATAGTACTACAGGTTGGTGGTGGTGCTAGTAGCATCTGTAGTAGGAGCATAAGTAGTTGTAGGGGATTTAGTAGTTGCAAGGAGCAAGCATGGAATTTTATCATTTTACGGACAAGGCCATTTGACCTTTGTTTCTGTCAAAAAAGTTTGTCCCCCAGTTACTTCCTTACAAATAATAAACATAGGGCATCTGTGAAATGGGTATTCTTAAATTACAGTTACTGTAAAGGAATAAACTGATCCCAAATCTGGTATTTGTGTTACCGTCAGGTGGACTTCCCCAACTCAGCGTTGGACGTTTTATACGTGGGACCCAAGGAAGAGCCCAGACCGGAGCATACACTGGAGGAGCTGGATCCTGATCTGCGACGCAAACTGGAGAAAATCTGCAGCCGAGCTTCTAATTTCGGGTAAGAGAATTTGCCTCATGTTTACAGAACTACTGTATAACGAGAAATTACAATCTGATAGTAGATATAAACATTTCTAACAATAAATGTGTCAGCCTTTTCTGCTCTTTCCCTTTATTTCACTTGGTTTACAGGACTGATTATAAATAAAACCACTGACATCAGTAAAGCTTGGGTAGGCACTTGATTTTTCGCATCACTTGGGCAAAATAAATTATAATAACTTTTCAGCATATTGTAATTCAAGTGGTAGCCAGACGCTCAGGGCTGCAGCTAATTCAAGGCTAAACTATTAGATAAGAGAGACTTTATTGTCATACATCTACATATAGTTCATATAGGAACGAAATTGTGTAAAAATGTAGTCCAGTTTATTGTCCAGGGAGAGGACAATGCTGTCAGGACAGCTGGTCTGCTTGGGTTAGCCTTTAGCCTAGCACGAACACAGGCTCCTTTGTCGTGTTTACCTTCTCTCTCACTCAGCCTCCGTGTTCTGATGAGGTGTGAGAGGAAAACGGTAACATGGCAGAACAGCCAGTAGATTAGCCTAATGCTAACCCTAGCTCACAGCTGCAGCTATTTCAAGTTCATGTGTTCCAGTTCACCTCCTAGGCACTACCAAGGTGCCCTTGAGCAAGGCACCGAACCCCCAACTGCTCGGGGCGCCTGTCCATGGGCAGTCGCAGCCCCCTCACGGTGACATCTCTCCATTTGTATACATGTATAGGTCCTGAGCATGTGTGTATTTTAAGGCTTGTGTGGAATGTGTGTTACTAACAACAGAGTGAAAAGAGAAAATTGTAATTTCCCTTGCGGGATTAATAAAGTATGTTTTTAAAGAAAAAGAAAAAGTAGCTAACTAGAGCCTTGAATCACAGTATGATCTCAAAGGGCTTTACAAAGAAAGTGGGACGTCATTCTCATAGAATTGCAGCTATATAACGGATTGTCATCGGGATAACGTTAATGATTAGTACTCGTAAATGTTACTGTATGAAGCCGCTGTATACATGTGCTTGCCTCATGAGAGGGGCTGGACAGAGAGGTGACTGAGAGAGCTGCAGGAGGAGGTCTCACTCTACTTTCTCTGGCGTTTCTTTAAATTCTACCTCCCCAGCTTTAATGCCACTAGAGAGGTGGTGTAATGTTGCTCAGCTTGATGTGCAAAACAGACCTGCTTCCTGACAAACACAAAAAGCTCGAAGCAACTGCTGGATAGTGTAGTAACTTCTCAAATTTTGATTAAAATGAGCATGAGTCAAAAACAACCAAATATGATATTGAATTTTTGCAACTTGCCACCATGTGGATAACTGAGTCTAAGGCCGTGTGCAAGACAACATCACTAAGTTTGAGCGTCAGAGTGTTTGTCATTGAATCAAAACCACACTTTTGAACACTTTTAATGTTGAGTATACTGTATGTGCTTCCAAATTATAATTGTAGTCAATTGACTGCTGTTTGGGCGTTTTGTAGACTTAAAGTACTCTGTGTTATGAGTTTTAATAAACATGCACAGAAACAGTATTTCTGGTTAGATTTATCCCCTTCAGCAGACAGCTTTTTGTCCGTCTCTCAGCCCACCCAAAATCCGTTGGACTTACTAGATTTGAGAAGAGATTTTAAAAGATGCCACTGACTTGCCAGCCACAGCTCCCCATAAACGCCTGTATGTTGTCTGCTCCAGTGTGTCTGTTCTCTTCCAGCTGCTCCAGGCCCACCTAAATGCTCTCTTATGCCTGCTGCCAGCCAAATCTCTTCCACTCTGCCAACACCCATAAGACTCAACCGGCACTTTAGCACAGAGCGCTCTCTCACTGGGCTCTCACCGCCTGCTTTCTGTACTGCCCATTCATCTCTCTAGCCTCTGTGGGCACAAGACTTGTGGAACTGCAGTTTCACCCATCGGTCATGTGTGTGATATTCCATCAATCGCTGAAGAAGAAATGCACGTTTTTATTTCTACGGGGAGATCAGAGAACAACTCTGGCAACTTCAGAGAGGCAAATGCTAGCTAACAGAGATATTTAACCTCAATTCCTTTGCTTAAAGCACTGCTTTAAAAAGTGACATTGTGGTGCCACAGACATACTTTGGGTTCCACAGTGCACACTCTCACAGCACTTATGGACAGGACACTAGCCAAGAAATTTCACACTTGTTCAATGGTGTTAAAGAAATGGTGTTCCCTTGTGTGGTTTGTTAGGTGGCATGACTCTTAAGTCTCAAAATATGATTGTATTCTCGCACCTTTATTTGCCCACGAAAGGTTATCTGAACAGTGACCATGTCAGCTCTTTTATTTTTTCAATGAGTTTCCCATTTCCAAACACTCAAGTCATCCTGAATAACTAGTCTAACACTTATGACCACTGAGGATTTCATCTGAAGATGGTGGAAGTTCTTCCTATGGTGTTTGTATTGCTTGCCTAAATGTACATTGAGTTACAGTTCTTAAACAACACATGTGAACATTATTGTTGATCTTGCCAAGTAAACTCGTCATTTGGAGTCGTTTAATATTTTCAGTAAGTTTATTTACACAGTGTTGAAACCTAGAGGTAGTTTTTAAACACTGAAAGACAACATGACAAATTTGATTTAGATAAATCTCATAAAATGATACAGAACGCGAAAATCCAGGTGAAAATCGCATTTGTGGGTGCAATTTATTTATTTATTTTTTTTTGCAAATACCATCCCATCCATCTTCCCTCTCCGTCTGTTTTCGCTCCGTCTCCAGGCTGAAGCGGGCAGACCACCAGATCCTATGGGACCATCGGCTCCACTGTCGGAAGGACCACCCCAGCAGCCTCCCCAAGGTGCTGGCCAGTGCGCCCAGCTGGGACTGGGCCAGCATGGCTCACATCCACTCCCTTCTGCATCACTGGCCCCCTCTGCCCCCCGTCACTGCGCTAGAGCTACTCGACTCAAAGTATGTTCTGTGTTCAACACTCAAACACACATTTGGTCTATGGCGCCGCAAGTCCTTAAGAAATTTAAAATTATTTGAAAATTAATTAATTCAAAGTATATATATCTACCAGGTAAAACATTTTAATAATAGTCTTCCATTACTGTATAAAATACAGTGTAGGGTTAGTACAGGGTTATTTTTTTGGTTCCTTTTTGGTCAATATAATAAGATAATATTGTGTGTGTGTGTGTGTGTGTGTGTGTGTGTGTGTAGGTTTGCCGATACAGAAGTGAGAAATGTGGCTGTTAGTTGGATTGAGAAGAGCAGTGATGATGAGCTGGCTGACTACCTGCCACAGCTAGTACAGGTAAAACTCGGCTAAAAAGACACACACATACTCCACGTGCAATTTAAAAATACTCACTCTCACATGTTCATTCACCCAGTCATTCACTTATTACTCAACTTGTCTCTCTCATGTATTCACCGTCTTTTACTCTCAATTCTTCCATCTATCATGATGAGTCATCTTTCTCTTTTGTCTCTCAACAGGCATTAAAGTTTGAGTGTCACCTAAAGAACGCCCTCGTCATGTTGCTGCTGTCCAGAGCACAAGGCAACATTAACATTGCCCACTACCTCTACTGGTGAGTTTGCATCAGCACTAAAAAACAGCAACCAGCTGTCCGAGCTGTTTCCTAACCAACAACTGAAAGGAAATGTTGCAAAAAAATAGTCTGATTGGTGCTGAAGTGAATAAAGCGGCTTTCAGAACGTCTGAAAAAACCTCCATCAGAAAAAGTGGTATTTCAAGACGCGTTGAGCACCAAAATAAATACACTTGGTAATGTGTTTACATTGCTGTTTATATCACTATTTATCAAACCTATCTTACCAAAAGGTTGCCTAATTTCCTGTGTTATTCAGTGGCTTGTAAGAATGGCCATACAGCATTTTGCTTTTATTTGCCCATTAAGAGGGTCCTTTAAATTCCTTAGTAACACTAAGAGATGCCTTGTTATTAATAACCTTTTATATGATGATCTCAGTGCTGAGGCTTTTTGTAGACAATTTAGTAATAGTACTGTAGGTTACCTGTTGAATCCAACTCCCAGCACTGAACTAAGTTGTTACTGAGTTGGAAATCAGCAAGAAGAAGAATTTTACATGATTTCAAGCAATTTGATCACAGTTTTAAGGGAAAGTGACAATTCGTGAAAGATAGTGTCCAATAAAGTTTGGCTGTTTATGATGTGTGTAATGGCTGCAGGCTGCTGAAGGACGCGGTGCAGGATCCTGCCTTCGGACAGCGCTATGAGCGGGTGCTGGGTGCCCTGCTGTGTCTGTGTGGAGTCAAGCTGAGGGCGGAGCTGGAGAAGCAGACTCACCTGGTCACCCTGCTAGGAGCCGTGGCCGAGAGAGTCAGACAGGCTGGGGGGTCTACACGACAGGTGTGTGTGTGTGTGTGTGTGTGTGTGAGTGTGATCTGACTGTAATATTTACAAAATTGTGTATGTGCATTTGTTATAGCATTTCAATGTGTGTTTTTGTGTGTTCAGGTGGCGCTGCAGGAGGGCCTTGAAAATGTTCAGAACTTTTTTCAGAGGAACAGCTGCCGGATGCCCCTCAGCCCCAGCCTCGTGGCCAAGGAGCTAAACATCAAGGTAACACACACACACACACACACACACACACACACATAAAGGCCATATATAATGAGAGGTTGTCAATTTTTCATAAAAAAACTACGCAGTATTCAGTTATTCTTTATAATTGGATTTAGTTCAATACACCTTTCTCACCACACTGGACGTACCCAAATCCACAAAGAATAAGCAGTAGTGAATTCATACCTGTTACATTGAATAGAAATACACAAAGCAGGAGAATAAGAAAACCTCAATGGAACGGTCGGTCGGGAAACACAAAACAGCCACGTAACATTTTGTAGGACCTCTGTGGTTCAAACCACTGAGAAAATAAGCTCATTAAGCTACAGTTTCTCCAAAATATAAAACACATGCATGCGTATATTCTCAAATATCTCAACAGATAATGAGATACTTTTGATGTCACTTGTCCTAATAGCTGCATGTACCCTCCTAAGTAAGAAGAGGACCACTACTTGCCACAAAATGAATTGTTGGAGATAAAGTAGCTTCTAATCAGACCTTCCTCTGCTCAATCTATCTGGGTATTATTTTGTATAGCCCAGGCTTCTGGCATACCTCCCTAGTTAGACATGACTTTAAGGATATGATCCAGACGTAGTAGTCATTGGATGGTGATGTTTTTGGAGAAGCATAATGATGACATACAGTACATTATGTGGCCTCTGGGTAAGTGGTAAGTCTCCAAATAAATATAAAAGATATAAAGACAACAACAAAGAAAGACAGGGATTATATGCTGTTGTAAAGATGGATCTTAAAAACAACAGAACAGCATAATCTAGTGCAGAAGGTAAAAAATCAATGCTGTCTGTTTGTGTGTACGTGTGTGTGTGTGTGTGTGTGTGTGTGTGTGTCTGTGTGTGTGTGTGTGTGTGTGTGTGTGTGTGTGTGTGTGTGTGTCTGTGTGTGTGTGTAGGCCTGCTCCTTCTTCAACTCCAACGCAGTTCCCCTAAAGCTGGCGCTGGTCAACGCCGACCCACTGGGACAAGAGATCAATGTTATGTTCAAGGTACTGTACCCACACACAGTATTTTGAACTGTGTGGAAAATGCTCAAAATGAGCAGTCATCATTATATGGTATATATACGTGAGAAGTGGTTCTTGTGGCTCTTTGACACACGCTCCACTAGTTTAAACTTTGGAGTTATCACCAGGTACATCTAAAATGTTGTTTGCTTCTTAACACTTTGAATTGCCCGGTTGCTGAAATGAGCTATATAAATAAATCTGAACACTGCGCCCCCTGGTGGCTGAAGTAAAATCCAACCAATAACAATCAAAAGTGCAGTGTTTTGATGTAATTCGTCTCTCTGTTTGTTTGTATGTGTGTGTGTGTGTGTGTGTGTGTGTGTGTCAGGTTGGAGAGGACCTGAGGCAGGACATGTTGGCTCTTCAGATGATCCGCATCATGGATCGCATCTGGCTGCAGGAGGGGCTGGACCTCCGCATTGTCAACTTCAAATGCATCTCCACTGGCAAGGACAAAGGTAACAGTCAAACACACACAGAAGCCCCATTTACACTTGTTATTTCAAGAGTTTCAAGTCAAATTTAAGACACTTTGATTTACACTTTCCCACATACACCATATACGTATGTCTGTTGGCCAGATCACAAATCTCATTGCAATCCGTTTTTGTTTTTGTGGGCTACATGCAAATCAGAGTCATTCCTTATGCAAGAAGAATAATAACTTCTGCACTTCTTCAGAAAGGAAATGACCTTTCTCTCTGAAATTAAATTCACCATGGCCATGGCAAGAACAGAGAAGCTCTTTACTGAGGTGTTTTTTTTAAGAAGGAAGGAAGTATGCAGTTGCTGAAAGATGGCAGAAATAATGAACACAGTCCTGTCATGTAATCAACCTTTAATAAACTTCTAACAGCTGAATATGACAAGCAGACATGCAATGCAATGGCATTGTCATTACAGCAATACAATACCATTATAGAACTAATACAGAGCTGACTGTTGTGTACTTGCATCCTGTTAATAGAAGTTGTGATGTGTTGTTTAGGCATGGTGGAGCTGGTGCCGTCCTCCGACACCCTGAGAAAGATCCAGGTGGAGTACGGCGTCACCGGATCCTTCAAGGACAAACCGCTGGCCGAGTGGCTCCGCAAATACAACCCTGCTGAGGATGAGTATGAGAAGGTAAAACACATAAAGCATGTGTGCACACTCACATTTAAAGCCAAACAGCTATGTACCTACCACTCCAAAGTAAAGAACGTAATATTTAATCCATTTGTTGCATATTATTCTACTTGCTGCATCGCTACCTATGACATTTATTATTTGTTTGACACAAAGTATTGATTTCACATAAATTATGAATCTCAGTTAACCACAGAGCTGCTTTTTAATGTCTTAAGGTGGTAAACTAGTGGGGGGGGAAATGGCTCAAATATTAAAACCATCATTTTCCTTTGACACAATGGGTTGGCTCTGTAGGAGTTAAAAACACACCGTCGTCGAAGTTTATAGTAGTTGTAGAACTTTGACACCTATAACTCTGAAACTTTACTCCACACTCACAACCTCTGAGCCGACACATCTACTGCACAAAGTGTGACCCTGAACATGAGCAGGACGCAGGAATAAACTTGTCATTAGATATATGCTTATATTATTGCTGAGCTGACCTGTTCTCCTGTCAAATAACATTTCATTGTAACGTTGACCCTGTGTTAACTTACATATGACTCATAAAAGAGAAACCAGAACTTGCAAACTTGAGCTATATGTAGCTCTGATGTTTTGGAGGCTGGTGACACTCTGGGAAGTCTGCAAAAGAATTTCATAATTTCTGGGTTTGCTTGAAACATCTGGAAAAGTAGGGAATACATTTAAGCCGCCCACACATAATCAGCAGTAAAACCGCACTGCGCTGGCTGCGCCAGTGGCAGAAGCGATACCCTTGGTTCAAATTATTTAAACTTTAAGTTCAAATTATTTAAACTTTGACCTTGGTTGCCGCTAACCTTTTTTAAAGAGCAACCAATGAGATAACAGCTGTTATGTGACGTAGCCAGAGGCGATGATGACGTGTCGTATACCTGCGCTGCGCTTTGCCTCTGCAAGTGTCTGCACTATGCTCTGCGCCCTACCTCGTGGTGAGCGAAGAGCAAATTTCTTATCATCTGAAGGCATCTTTAGTCTCTCTGGTCAGAAACTTTACTTCCTTGTGAGGCATTTAGGTTTTTGCCCTCCCAAACAAAATCCGTATTGCAGTACATCATGGCAGTACTTGCTATGTAGCCAGCCAAACAATACCTAAAGCCTGTGCCTCACACTGAATATTCATATTTGTTCTTCTCTCTGTGCATCTCTCTTTCCCTACTCCACCTTTTTTAGGCATCAGAGAACTTCATCTACTCATGTGCAGGATGCTGTGTGGCAACCTACGTACTGGGCATCTGTGATCGCCATAATGACAATATCATGCTGCGCTCCACTGGTCACATGTTCCACATCGACTTTGGCAAGTTCCTGGGCCACGCCCAGATGTTTGGCAGCTTCAAAAGGTGAAAATCAGATAATTCTCTTTATCGCGTGTTTGCGTGTATGAACGTGTGCAAGTGCTTGTCAGATAAAACATGCTTTGGTGTGCTGTCAGGGTTTAAAGGTCTTTCCAGAAGGGTGTATCAGGATGTTTACTTGTGTCTTTTTGTTTTTATTATCAGGTAGTTATCATATAATAGGTGAAAGATCCTATACCAGTTGACTTCAGTGGGGAAAACACAGAATCATAAAGGAATACGTCAAGTTGTTGGAACATTGGCCTATTTGGTACATTATCTATTACAGTGATGAGAACATAGACACCAAAGCTGTGTGTCCCAAGTGAATTGTTACAAAAGACCACCAGAGGAAATTATTTAACACATGTATCATTTGTTCTCATCATCAAGTAAGTTTCTAAGATATTCAATGACCAACAATTCCTTTGTGAGTCTCTGAATTTCCTGTGTAGGATTTACTGTGTTTCTACTCAGCAAGATAAATGTATATTTTCAAGCATGACCTGGTTCAAAGCTCACACACTGCACTCATTCCCAGCTGGTGGGCTGCCCTACAACCACACTCTTCTATTTTTAGCCTCTGAGCATCTCCACTGAAATATTTTGAGGTGTTGTAGTAACTTGCTTAAGGGTTCCCTTTTGGTAGTTTTAGTGTTAGTGCTTTAGTACTCTCCTGATCCCGATTGTCCCAAAGATTTACACTAAAGACCTTTGATTCACAAACACTTCTGGACTAACCTTCCTCAGAAGCCAAATTTAAAACTACTCTCCTCCCCTCCTTCTTTCCCATCAGGGACCGCGCTCCGTTCGTTCTGACCTCTGACATGGCGTACGTCATCAACGGAGGCGAGCGTCCCACCAGTCGCTTCCAGCTGTTTGTAGACTTGTGTTGTCAGTCCTACAACCTCATCCGCAAGCACTCCGGGCTTTTCCTCAACCTGTTGTCACTGGTGAGACAGAACACACACACACACACACACACACACACACACACACACACACACACACACACACACACACACACCCCAAAAAATAATATAAAACAAAGAAAAACTGCAAATCCTCATATTGCAGAAGCTGGAACCAGGGACGATGAGATTAATCAATTTACAAAATAGTTGCAGATTCACTTTTACGTCAACTGACTAATTGATTGATTGACTAATTATTGCAGCTCTAGTTGTGGTGCAGTTCAAGATTCTTGATTTTGCATCTTGCAGCTGACTCGTGCTGCAAGATGTGTCCTCATTGTTAAGCGGAACCCTTTTTCTTTTGCACCTGCAAGAGCCAAAATAAGGAATAAATTGGGCCTTCATAATAAATCAGTGCTTCACTTTTGTCCTGGAAATGTCAGGTTATAGAATATGCTGTAATATATGGCCTCTTGATGTTTCTTAAAAGAATGTCTGCTGGTATTTGTATTTTGTAAATGATAATATATTAAAACAGTCAACGAGGGAAAAGTAAAATACATGTAAACATGAGTATAGCTAATTGTCACTTTGTCTTGGGTAACTTTATTCTGAAATGACAGATCCATCATCCATCAAAAATTATTAGCAGCCTGAAAACCAAAATATTTAATTATACTACTTTTATGGCATTATCTTGCTGTTATTTTGTGCTATTAATTAACTTGATTAAGACCTAATAATCTTGGTATATGTATACAGTATATAGACTATATGTAATGATGTTACTGTACACAATGGTGGGTAATAATGGGTAAATTTGTGTGTAAATTTGTGTTGTAGATGACATCCTCAGGCCTCCCAGAGCTGACTGGCTCTCAGGATCTAAAGTATGTGTTTGATGCCCTGCAGCCCCACAACACAGATGCTGAGGCAACTATCTTCTTCACCAGGTAAATGCATTAACTTCTATTCTCCCAGCTCTGATCCAAACTAATCTGTCTCCACTCTCGTTTCAGTAAACGTAAATGGGCAGCTTGGGTAAAGTTTTAAATGTAATTTCTCCAACTCTTGAACAACCTCAAAATTGGAAACATCTCACAAATGGGAGAAATCAATCACTCTAAGCTTTTTTTTTTTTCTCTCTTCTGAAGTATTCCCATGTGCATAGCTGCTATTTTGACCAGATCTGTTATTTTGAGAACAGTGAATTCAAGGACAATTCCTTTTTCTTTTCTTTCTTTTTTTTCTGTTACAAACTCAAAATCCACTAGGTGGCAATACAAGCACAGGAAGGAAAAGAATAGCAGCTGTGTCACATTACAGCAACAAAAACATTGACATACTTGAAATAGTATCAGGTGGACCTTGTTTTTGTAAAACCAGTCGAGTTGGAATTCAACTAAGTTTGTTGATAAAAATGTGTACTTTGTGAAAACTTTGTGTAAAAGCTTTAGGTTCAAAGATAAAACAGCATATTGATCTTTGTTTCACCTCCACCTATATATATCTCTCTCTGTGATTTCCCCCATATTTCTTTCTTTTCACCCCTCTACCCCCCTCCTCTCCAGGCTAATAGAGTCCAGTCTGGGCAGCGTAGCCACCAAGTTCAACTTCTTCATCCACAACCTTGCCCAGCTACGGTTCTCTGGTTTGCCAGCCAACGACGAGCCCATCCTGTCGTTCTCCCCTAAGACGTACACTTTGAAACAGGAGGGCCGCATCGTCCACGCCTCCATCTTCTCCTTCCAAAAGAGATACAACCCCGACAAGCACTATGTGAGTTTCATTGGGTCATGTACCATGTTCCATCACATCTCTGGATGTAAACTGGGGGAAAAAAACACTCACACTTTGTTAGAGAAATTTTGATTTACATACTTTTTCTCTTGTTATTTGCATAGAATAATATTATACTGAGTACTCTAAACAAGTTAACATGGAGTCATTGGCTATCTTGACCGGGGCCCGAGGACAGAACATGCGTCTCTCTAACCAGATAAAGGGGACGCCATCGAGTCTGACCAGATAGAGGAGACGACATCTAAACTGACAAGATAGACAATTGACGACATCAGATTCTGTTATGATTGTATTTCACACATAAATAAGCTACTATTTGAGGTTTACGTTAGTCACTTTCTGTACTTGGTGTGAGTGCTGTAAACTGACTCTACTTGCAAGTAAACAAACTTTGATATAATTTCAGTGGTTCCGTCTATCCTTTTGATAATGTAAAATTATTCTAACACACTTGATCGCGTGTCTGTCTCCCTCCCTGTCCTCTCTGTGCAGACGTATGTGGTGAGGATCCTGAGGGAAGGTCAGAATGAGCCCCAGTTTATCTTCCGCACTTTTGATGAGTTTCAGGAGCTCCACAACAAACTCACCATCCTCTTCCCCCTCTGGAAGCTGCCGGGGTAAGACATCACCTCCACTGTGTCCCTCAGCCTCTTTATGTCTCAATTACTGATCTGATGTCCTTAATACGAAACTGTAATACAGTACTTTTCTTTATTGACACATCAGGTCATTGCATCGTGATTAGGAAGTTATTTTACATGTTTTGTAAAGAGAGAATCTCACCTTCTGGATTAATTTCCCCACGCTACAAACCCACTATCGCCAACCTAACTTTCCTTCTATGATCTTATGAGGCTGCCATGCTGACGCTACCTCCGTACTGTAGCTTAGAGGAGAGTAACACATCAGATTCTTTGGAATAGTAAATATACCTTGTCTCTCCTTATTTCTAGTTTCCCTAACAAGATGGTGCTCGGTCGCACCCACATCAAAGAAGTGGCTGCCAAGAGGAAGCTGGAGCTCAACAACTATGTCCACAACCTGATGAGGAGCTCCACAGAGGTCACCCAGGTACACACACACACCCACACAGATTCTCAGTGGGTCAATGTTAAGTGTTCTGTACCAGTCAATGAAGTCATCTCATGCTCTCTGGTTCTAGTGTGACCTGGTCTACACCTTCTTTCATCCAATTGCACGGGATGAAAAGACCGAAGGCTTAGATGCCACGCCCAGAGCACCAGGTAAATACCTACACTTTTCATCCTCTTCCTTCAAGTATTTGTCAGACTTGCTTTATGACAAATACAGTGAGTGTGATACAGGCTGATTATTACTGAAACAATTTGGCTATTATGTTGCTAATCGTTTTAGTTATGTTTGGGTGAAAAGACGGTGTCTACCTTTAGAGAAAAGGCTGTTAGCTTTGTTTGAAAATGCGTGTGTTCCTGTGTTAACACCAACCTGAATGTGATGAGTGGTATCTAACTGTTGCAGAGCCTCCACTGAGTCCCACTTCTGGTCGGGTGGAAGGAGAAGTGAAGCTCTCAATCTCCTACAGGAACAGCAATCTCTTCATCATGGTCATGCACATCAGAGATCTGGTAAACACGTATAGCTGTGATTTAATACAGATCCCGGCATAAACTGCTTTGACAGACAGTTATGCTATTTCATTTTTATTTTGTGCATCTATCTGTTGTCATACTATTAATCCCTCTGCTCACCTTCAGGTTTCAGAAGATGGAACAGATCCCAACCCATATGTGAAAACCTACCTGCTTCCAGATCCACACAAGACTTCCAAACGCAAGACAAAGATCTCAAGGAAAACCAGGAACCCTACTTTCAATGAGATGGTTAGAAAATACAAAACAATTACTTCCTACATTTGTATATTTAATATATGTATTCTTGAACTCAAGAACCATGGTTTTGGTTTTTATAAAAGTAAACATAAGGGAGGTTTTTCTTTTGATAAGTACATTATGTGATCTGGTTCATTAATGGCAAATGTGCATGTGAACAGCTGAACCCAAATGAGAACTCCATGGCCATCAGGACCCTTTATTCACTTTTCCCTCCTCTTCCTCCACAGTTGGTGTACAGCGGCTACAGCAAGGAAACCTTGGGCCTGCGGGAGCTTCAACTGAGCGTGCTCAGTGCCGAGTCGCTGCGTGAGAACTACTTTCTGGGCGGCATCACGCTCAGACTCAAAGACTTTGACCTCAGCAAGGAGACGGTCAAGTGGTACAAACTTACGGCCGTCCCCTACTTCTAACCCATCGTTGCCTCTCCCAAAGCCGGGGACAACTCCTTGTCTCCAGACAAAAAGCTGCATTCACATCATATGGGAAAGGTGGCGGATGCGGCCTTACTTGAAAATACTGGTCACTGCAGTTTTCAGTTCATAAAAATACTACTTCAGAACTTGGGGGTCTGGAGATGGACCCTCATTTTTGCAAGGATTTTTGCCATCATTAAATTTCAAATATAAGCAGTGATATTTTTAATTTCAAATTTAACAAACCAAATGGACTTTTTCTTTTAGATGACTCATGTTGTAATAAGTATTTTCATGGCAAGAAACAGCTGTGCTTGTGGCTGAAAAACATGCATCATTAAGTACATGTGTTGAACAACTGATCAGTAATAACCTGATTCTTCAGAATTTCATCATGGTATCTTGGCAGATTCAAACAAGGTTGAACACACCAAGTCATTGCTTATTATTATAATAATAATAATAATAATAATCATGTTGCTTCAGCGGTTATTCCCATATGACATGAATGCAGACTTAAAAACTCCTTCAGACGCACCCTCAAAGGGCGACCGAAGAGGCCGATTCACAAACCCTCAAAGGCGAGACTGCTCTCCATTCTTTACCATTTTTCCTTCTTTAACTAATTAAGATTGTTTCTGTGACAAACAATCTCCACTTATTTTGTCTCTATTTTTCCTAAACTATAACGAAGAGCTGTAATGTTTTGTACATTTTGATATTAGAGGACCAAAACGGCTTACTTTCAGAAGAGTATATATAGATTGACACATTTATTTTTTAAGGAATAGAAAGGGGGTTCATTTTTACATTTTCCTTGTTTATTTTCTATTTAGACAAATATGAGGCATCAGGGTTTCCTGCTTTGCAGCAGACACTTCTGGGTAGAGTAGTCACACACCAGATTCTATGAAATCAACAGTGACCTTATGATTTCCCAAGAATGTGCCAAAAGTAATGACAAGGACGGCAAATCAAACCACTCTCCCAAGTAGGGAGCTGAACAGGGGGCCCATGTCTGTACTCACAATCCCTTTCTAATGCTCAACTTGGCCTTATTGCTATATACATTTTATTAACAATGTGATATGTCCTTATTAAAGAAAAATCTATATTCTTTAAAGCTATATCAGTAGTTCTGCCAGAGCAGGTCTGGTGCTGGACCGGCACCGTAAAAGTTTTTTATAATGGTGAACTGCCACTAAATGCACACTACCAGGTATTTCTCTTATGTTATTACTTGACTATTTTCACACAGCACACCTTAAAGGGGAAATTGTATCATACGCTTTGGAACACGCTCTTGTCTGTGCTCTGGATGAAGAGATTATGGTTGACCCATTGGGCTCAGTTCGGTGTTTCCTTCAGGTGGTTCAAAACCATAATTTTTCAAATTGCAGTTTATGGACTGAGTTAAAACTGGGAGACTGAGAGTCTGGACCTGAGGCTGTCAGAGGCAGCAATACCACACTCACTCCCAGTGCCTTAGAGTGGTGTAATGACGCCTCGATGAGTAACTGGGTAAAATGTTTGCAATAACTTAAACTGCCAGTGAAGTCCAGATCCAGCCAGGCTTTATGATATTTAAGTGAGAAAACATTCTGATGAACTGTCAGGCAAACTGAACACAGATCAATGCTGAAAAGGCAACTTTGACATAAAACATCTTCACAAAAAGGGAACAAGATTCTGAGCGTTAGCTGCTTTCCTCTATACTCGCTAACTATAAATCTAAAGTTGTTAATGTTTAATAAAGAAAATAAATGTATCTGAAAAGGTTTTTTTAAGAGAAGATCTACAAGACGATTATGATCTAAGAGCATCACTCACACTATGAATATTAGTGACTTGATCTACTCTTTTAGTGACTGTACAAAGAAAGAAAGCAGAGTTTGTATTAACATGGCCAGTTATTTATTCTTAATTGGTGACCTGTAACCCGAATGGATCAGTGTGTACTGTAATCCCTCTTTTCCCAAAGCAAATAAAATGTTTTGGAACAAATATGATATGACTCTTTGTTTGTTTCTGTATAACACTAAGACACTGAGCACCGACTGCCTTATCTATTTTTACCCAAAGAGTGTGTAACATATAAGATTTGTATTCGATCAAACCAGTTACATGGTGTAACTACAGTTGGGCGATGAATACCTCCCATCGATGCAGATGTGAGTTTGGCTAGTTCAAGCTACTTCGATTGTATTTAATGAAGAATTCCCCATCTGCATTGAGCTAGCTGCTCGAGGACATTTTGACAGGTGGAGCTGGAGATCGAACCACCAACCTCTCTCTACCACCTGAGCTGCAGCAGCCCCCATCCATGAAACAATGCTATTCTAAGTAGTTTGTATGGTATCTGAATCGACTCAGTTAAGAAAATAAATACCTTATGTATTTTCCCCCAGAGCACAGACACCATCCAGCAATCTTATATTGGAACACTACCTGGCCACAGGTTCATCATCTGTTAGGTAGTAATCTCATTAAATTTAGATTGTCAAGGGATATGCATAAATAAGCGTGATATAAATGATTGGGGCTTTAGAAAGAGATTTTGACACAGGACCCCTCCACATGACAGAGCCTCCAGACCAAACAAAGTCCCCTCCTAAAAATCCATGCAATTTAAGTCAATATTGTGCTTACACAATATTGCAATATTGTAAAATGTATCCCCAAACAAAAACTGTTACACACAGTAAACTTGAGGCCTCTGGTACTCCAATGGTCCTTGGGCATTGCTTTGCTCAGTCAGTAATCTAGCCTTGTTTTCAGCAATATTAATACAATAATTGTTTTCATGATTTTGTTACTGTATATTAACGTTGTTATAAAGTTTAAACAGAATTATAATAACCTGAAATATGTACTTACTTACGGGTAACACAGACTGGGGAGGAATATTCAGTAATTATTGGTGACTATTTAGTGGCATCTAACCAGAGTAAAAACCAAATTATCTTGCATGACTTTCAAAAACGTCGCTGCCACTCCAATGGATCCCTACATGACTAAATAAAATTATCAATTTGATCATTCGTGTCTTCTCATAACATCGTGAACGTTAAGAGCGTCAATAAAGCTTTTCGCTACGTCATTGCGTCACTTCCGGCGCAGGCGCAAAATACCATTTTCTGTCGCGTGTGCGGCCTCTCTTCCTCTACCGCCATCATGGGTCGCATGCACGCTCCCGGGTGAGCTCTCTTTTTATCATTTAAAGTTAAAATATTGTTTCGACAGATCACTTTTGATGGCACGATATGGCTTGTAAACGTGTTATGGATATCCTAGGACCAAATTGAGCTTTTTTGTCCAGCCTAGAAGCATGAAAATAACTTAGATATACGCACCCTCAAATCGACATCCATCTCCAGCTAGCTAGCTAATGTTAGCTTGCCTTCGCTAACGGCACTACCAGCTCACCACGATTTGACTTAAGCCAGACCTTTTAACTAGACACTAATAGTTTACACATTCACAGCCCAAATGCAATATGTGTCCGTTATGTTTAAGAAATGAAATCCTTGTAACTTAAGCCTTTGACGGCAAGACTTAAATAGCTAGCTAACCCTAACACGAGTGCAAAGCTAGCGTTAGCCCAGCCGTCAACCATTAACGTTACCTGCCCAGGTTTGCAGATAGCTCCTAGAAATGTTTCCTTCAATGCTTTTAAGCATGCCTGTAATGTTTGCTTTCTCCGTCAAACTGCCAATGTGTTAAACCAGTCGCATGTCTTTCTTTCCTACAGAAAGGGCTTGTCCCAGTCAGCTCTGCCTTACAGGCGCAGTGTTCCCACTGTGAGTATAAAATCATTGTTTAAGTCGCACACAGTGACTGTAAAAAAATATTTCTAAACCGATTTGATCAGTTGGTAAATCATTTAAACATTACTTGCAGTGGCTGAAGCTCACATCCGATGATGTTAAAGAGCAGATCTTCAAGCTGGCCAAAAAGGGCCTGACCCCCTCTCAGATTGGTAAGTGTTAACTACTCTAAGGTTAGGTATAGAAATGTACTAAAGTATTATTGTATGCTTATGCAGAAAAGTAAACATGACCACGAAGTGTGTTGATGACTGCCAACTGTAGGTGATATGCAGGACAAAGTCATCATCTGCAGTTGCAGTGGTATAGGCCTCAGATTAAGATTTCAGTGTTTGTAGAATTTGTGATCCTCTGGTTTGTATTATAATTTATACTTTATTAATCCTGCAAGGAAAATTACGTTTTCACTCTGTTATGGTACACATTACACATAGGCCTGAAATACACACACATGCTCAGTACCTATACATGCACTAATGGAGAGATGTCAGAGTGAGGGCCAGCTGCAGCTGGACAGGCACCCCAAGCAGTTGGGGGTTCGGTCCCTTTCTCAAGAGCACCTTGGCAGTGCACTGGAGGGGAACCTCTCCAGCTACTCGTCCACCACCATGCTTTGGTCTGTGTGGGGACTTGATCCAGCGACCCTGTGGTTTCCAACCCAGCTCCCTACAGACTGAGTTACTGCCACCCCCAGAATTGAGACTGTCAATGATTGCAGAACTAGCATATTTGCTTTCTTTCATAAAATGTGGCTGAACCTTTTACAGTCTGTGGGGTTAACGCAGTTGTTAATTGAAGACTTCATTACAGTAAAATTGGTTGTTTTCTTTGTGGCCTGTTTAATAACTTAAGCAGGTTTACATTGCTTTAGTGTTGGTAGAGCAGATGTTACTGCTGTTAACTTGTCCAGTCAATACAGATCATTTTTCGACATCTCACTGTTAACCACTTTAACCAGATTCAATTAGTTTGGACAAAGCCACGAAGGCCATTGTATTCAGCTACTAAAGGGAACCAGGACTATATGTAGCATTTGCTGTTTTATGAACTTCATCCATTGGAATGTAGGACTACAGAACAGAAGAGCAGTCTGTCTGGTCAGCAATCTGTCCACAGTAGGTGGCAGGAAAAGCATAAGAAGGGACTGATTAAGTACAATTTGGAATTTGTGTTGTACCATCTTTCTCTATTAATTACATACTTTAGTGGACTTTTTAAGTCACACCCCTTTTCTACTTACAATTTTATACAAAATTGCATTGCCTTTATCAAGGGCACAGAGTAAATTTGGGACATTTTCTGACCAACTATAGCCTACGAGTTGTCATTGGTGGTTTTATTAATCAGTACATAAAGAAACCAGTGTTTTTCTGGTGCAAAACAAAAAGACTAACATTCAGTAGGAGTGACACAAACATTCAGGCTGCACATAAGGTGATAAAAATGAGGTTTAATAGAAAAATATAATAAATAGAAGCCTCCCTTCAACAAACCGTGTTAGAAAACAGTCCAGTCACGGTTGTTTACTCTACTGAATAAGATCATTTTTGTTAGCGTTTATATAAATTTACAGAAATGTTTTTCAATATTTGATATTTATCTTATATTTAATATATAAGATATTTGATCTGATACCTTGCTCAATTATTGTATCTATATTTAGGTCTGAAGAAACTTATTTTAGCTTGGCACCAGCTCAATATCATTGACATAAGCTGTTATGTTGCAAATCTGGTTTGATAACCGCATTTACGACAAACTTTAAGTTGTTTGCTTTAAAAAAAAAAAAAAAATGTATCTGGGTGGGTTAGTTTAAGAGGAGGAAGTAGATAATGATCCAAGTTAAGCTACTCCTAAGTTTGCTCTGACTACTGTATTACTATCTATTACTCTGTTGAAATTGTTATTGGTTATTTTATTTTTATCATAAGAAAGCTGACACTGGATGAATAAAGCAGTTTGTGAGCAACCTACTGTGTCAGTTTCAAGCCTGTTTGTTGCCTTGTCTAGGTGTGATTCTGAGGGACTCCCATGGTGTGGCCCAAGTACGTTTCGTCACTGGCAACAAGATCCTGAGGATCCTTAAGTCCAAGGGTCTGGCCCCTGACCTGCCTGAGGATCTCTACCACCTTATCAAGAAGGCTGTGGCAGTCAGGAAGCATCTGGAGAGAAACAGAAAGGTATAACAAGACTAGGTCAAATATTGAGACCATTAATGGTCCTATTCACTTTTTTTATTATTATTATTGGCATCTCAATATGGCTGTCAAAATTGGCCAAAATGATTTTTCGACAATTCCTTTGAATAAAACACATGGGTTCAAACATATTTCAACGTAAACATGTATTTTATGGATCAACATACCTACACATTAAAAAAATAACTCTGGAGAGTGCAGGAGGCAGGACATGAGGCAAATTACACTATCATGTACCCAGTTTGTAATTTGGTCATAAATGAGTCTCTTGTCGTTCCTTGAATTTGTCTAAAGATTTTCGGCTTCGCACCTTACCCAAGTTTTTTCACAATCCAATATTGAGTTTATTAAAATTGAGTAGATAAGAATTTTGAGTTTCAGTGGAGATTTTGTTTTAAATTTGGCATTAGTTTCATGAAATTTGGCAACCGTTTTAAAATTGTGCTTTTAGTATTGGCAGCTATTAGGGTTTACATGGGTGGGTGCACATATTCAGTAATACAGAACATGTTACACGTCATACATAACCATTTTTTTTTTTACCTTACTTGCAGGACAAGGATGCCAAGTTCCGCCTGATTCTGATTGAAAGCAGGATCCACAGGCTGGCCCGTTACTACAAGACCAAGAGAGTACTGGCCCCCAACTGGAAGTAGTATGTATTGGTTTTGCTTTGGGAAGCTTTCCTTTTTGGTTTTTGTTTCCATTCCATTTCTGTTAAACATTTAAACTTAATGATGTCATAGACTTAGTAACTGATCCACATGGGCTACATGCCTGTAAAGATGCACAAATCATTGTCCTGCTCTTCCCTTTATTGAGAGTAGTGATATTTCTGTTGTGCTAGAAAAATCTGGAGGTAAATTAGCAGAGTGGCTACTTGGTGCCACCTCTGCCAGTCCCCTTCACACAATGGAATTATACATTTTGTTGTTTTCTACTATATTAATTCACATTTGAGGCATTTGACTAACTTTCATACTGGATTTTATTTAGTTGGTAATCATAACTAAATATATGGATTGTTACTGATTATGACAGTAGAAACTGACACTTTATATTTCCACAGTGTTATCCTTGCAATGTAAACTAGTCCTACATTGTTTCCTTTAGAAGTTATAAGTATACTGTGGTGCTTATTTTGAGGAGTGCTCCCTCTAATGGCATGTTTTCTCTTTGTTTACAGTGAGTCCTCTACAGCTTCTGCTCTGGTGGCATAAACGCTACTTTTTTGGATTAATAAAAAGATATAAATTGGAACTTGTTCTGTTGTCTTTTTTAAATTACCATGTGTTTACAGATCTACAGATTCTCACAATCTAGTGGCCAAAATAGTGTAACCATTAGTTTAGGCTTTGATAGTCTGTATATGGGAATGGAAACTTTAAATAAATAATTTGGAACTGAAATTGAACTGCAGTTTTGAAGTAATTTTTGCTATTCATTTGCTTACCATCTTTGAAAACTTACTACCATTTAAATTCCCTAATTTCGTTTTCATGTCCTTTTATTAAACGAATGTGAGATGTGAGCTGCTATAAAGGGTTTTCCTGGTAGTGGTGGAAATTACGGGCAGTTTCCATGCGTCACACGTTACGTGACCCGAAGGAGGTTTTGTTACGTGAGGGGCGTGTGGTTTGATGAGTGACAACCACCATGTCCAATCACAGCTTCGCTTGACTTGACGCTTTCTACCTTAAAAGGAATGGTGTTGCAATCTCGAGACATTCGCCTCTTCAACAACAACAACGAACACAGCTGTCAAACATGGAGAAAATACATGAGATTATTTGACGAAGGAGATCAAAATATGGCACCTACTTGCCGGAAAATGAAGCGACAGCACATCGACGCATATCTGTCACTGACAAATACGCGAAATCTGTTGGTTTTTGACGAGGAATACCAGAATACGTGAGGATTGTTGTCAGTACTACAGCCATAATCCAAGTTGAAGGAAAAGAAAATGTCGACGGTCGTAGGTTCCGAGAACGGTTCTGAACGGACGGCGATGGAGAGGTTCGGTAGCGGAGGGATGGCGCTTCTGCCTTGGACTAAACAAATGCTCACCGTACTTTGGGAACAGCTTCGGCTGCTGGTTCAGGTCATATACTACACCTTCATGTCAGGTAAGAAACAAAGTCAAATAAATACTTATGTTGTTGGTCTGATTTTGTTTATTAGCTTTTAACGCCACTCATTTGTGTTGTGACCGTTGTAACTGGTTTACAGTCGATACTCACCTTTTTGTAAGTATCGTTAACCATATAACGTTAACGAAAATTCACAATACAAATCCACTATAACATTTAGAACCCTTGAATGTCCTTACCAGTCATATAAGGTGTTTGTTGTTCCCAGTTATCTATTTTTTTGGGATACGTGAGTTTGTTTACGTCCTAATCCATCCAGCTAACGTTAACGTTATTGTACTTCCCATTCTAATACATGAATGCTCCCTGTAAAGTCCCTGGTACTCCAAAGTGAAGTAGGATTGTTATGGTATAAATCGTGAAGCACAGTCCTGCTGTCAGAATGAACTGGTCAAAACAAGTATCGTCAAATTTAACATGGATTCGTGCCATCTCTGACAAAATGGCATGACCAGATGTACTTCTGATAACAATGGGTCAATATCAATGGGTTTGGGTAAAATTAAAATCCGCATCACCCAGCCATATAGTGGTTGTATTCTTATGGTCTTTAATCAAGGGCATTTTTTGAAAGCATAAAACAAAGAAGCCAAAGCATTTTTATTTTATTTTTAATAGTTGTTTTTTAATAGTTTGTGTCATGATGACCTAAAAGAAGATCATAGTGTAACTTAAACCATTCTCTTTTGAATTGAATTTAAACCCACTAACATTTTTCTCCTGATTTTCCAGTTTTCCAGATGTTCAGGTTTGAGCTTCACGTGAGAATCACAGACGAGACGGGTCAACACATCCAGCACATGACCACGGCAGCGAACCCAACTGAATCCTTCCTGTTCTCTTCGTTGTTTGACGGAGACAACGGAGTGATAGTTGGAGGCTCAAATCCCCTCTCTAACTTCTGTTCTGACGTGGGCGACTCCTTCGCTGGGAAATCCACCGCTGAGGCCCTGCTGTCCACTCTACGCGCCGACGACCTGTGCTGTGGACTAGTGGATGATTTTGTCTCTGGCAAAGAAGACGGCATCTTTCTAGGACACCAATCCACTTGGAAAATGGGCTTCCCTGGCGACTGGAACATCTTTGTATCAAGCAGCGACAGCTCAAACGACGGCTGCCATAGAAGTAGTGAGAAAGTCTTTAAACAGGAAAATTCAGAAGAGGAGAAAAGTTTTCACTGGAGTAGCGAAGAAGACCAGAACATAGTCGAATTTGACAGTGAGGAAAGTAAGGCGCTTTGGGAGTCTCTGTCAAAATCTAGTGATCCTTACAACCCCTTCTTTTTCTCTGCATGCATTTCAACAAACACCAACATGGGGAAAACTAAAGACAAAGGGATGGACAGTGATGCTGGCCTCATGTCAGCGAGCAAGGCCAGCGAGGAGATGTTGGGGCCTCAAGGCCTGAACATCTGGGTCAGTCGTTCTGACAGCGAGAGCAGCTGGAGCAGCTGGGCCAGTTCGGACAGTTCGAGCCCCGACATCGACGAGGAGAGCGAGAGGCTCTTGGAGTTCTTCAGCAGTCCCCAAGACCCCTACAATCCCATGTGCTTCACTGCATGCACATTCAGCAGCACCTCACCTCAAACCACCCCCGCAGTCTCAAAACAACAAGCCTCACTTCCGGCACCTTCCTCCAAGTCTGACACAGACACGGAGGAGAAGGAGAGCAGCTTTTCTCCTTCATCTGAGGATGACGAAGAAGAACAGCTGTGGAAATCTCTCAGCCAAAAGGATGACCCGTACCACCCTCTAAACTTCCAGGCCTGCCTCCTCAGCTCCCCAACAACAACAACAACAACAACAACAACAACAACACTGCAGTTGGGAGAAGATCCAGATGCCCTTGATGTCCACCACACGAAAAATCCACCCACGAAGGGAAAGAAATGTGAAAAAGAGGCAAAAACACCCCAACAATCTAGAGCCACCAAACCCTCACTGCCAGAGAGGCAGTTAAAGCATCACTCCCATCCAGACAAAACACTGGTGCCCTGGAAAAGACCTGGACAAACACCTGAGTCACTGCCAGAGGAGAAGAAAGAAAGCAAGGCCAGCACCACCCAGAAAAAGGTAATTATTTAATAACAATTTTTAGTTAGTTCCAGACAGGATTAGCTGAAGCATTAAGTGAGACCCCATGTGGGATTTTAATTAAAAAATAGTCTACTCTGTAAATACAGCAGAGCATTGAAATGGCTTTGATATATCAAGATGAAAGGTTAAATAAACGTAACTGTTCCACTGTGGACTGAACAGCTAAAATTGGAAGTAATATAGCCAGTGTAAAAAACAAAAACAAAAAAAAAAACGTTTGAAGTCATCTAATCAGTTTCATTAACCCAAGATACCGAACCCTACTGATCCTTTATTTTAAGTTTACATTATTTTTAAGGAGTGTCTTCTGCTGACTGTTGCAACCCCTTGTGCTAAGATACGGTTAACTACTGCTCAGCTGACACATATTATACTGCACAGTGTGTTAAGTTGTGCTGTTGTTTGTTGTCACTTAGCAACGCCCGCTGGTCGTCATGACTAAGCCGGGCATATGACTCGAGCGAGTCAGCAGAGAGTTCAACTTCCACATCGGACTAAATGTGAAGTTGCGACAGTATTGCTTGCTTTTAAATATCTTGTCAACTAATACCCTCTTTTATCAGACTCAAAAAATAAATTACATTACATGTCATTTAGCTGACGCTTTTATCCAAAGTGACTTACAATTGCTATATATGTCAGAGGTTGCATGCCTCTGGAGCAACTAGGGTTAAGCGTCTTGCTCAGGGACACATTGGTTGATGTATTGCAGTGGGAATCGAACCCCCCGTCTCCCACACCAAAGGCATGTGTCATATCACCACCCACTCACAAATCATAGTCTTATTATTAGTCAGTCAGTGCTAGGAAACTACACAACATACATATTAGGTTTTGATCCACATAAGACGTATCTCTGAGTGGTAATAATATAATAATAATTTTTCTTTTTATAGATGTTTAATGAGCCTTGTTGAATGGTGCCTGAGGCCTAAGATTTTCTTTGCCAACGAAATTGTTGTACACATGAGAATAAAGACCTTAAAATGACTTACATCCGTAGGAGGTTATAAACCCAAAACAAGCACACGTAAACATCACATGACCATCACTGTTGTTTTTTTACAAAATGTATTACATTTTTGTCTTCATTTCTTCTGGCTTTCAGGTGCAGTTTTCTCCTCTGGTCCAAGTCCATGTCATGCGGACCTGGCCGTTTGCTCGCCAGGCGTCTCGTAAAGGACACTGGGAAGAAATGGCACGAGACCGGGACCGCTTCCGGAGGCGGGTCCAGGAAACGGAGCAGGCCATCGGCTACTGCTTCACCCAGCCCCACAGAGAGAAGATCCGGGCGTATCTGGACGGTGCCTTGAAATAAAAAAACAGTCCTGAACACTGAATGTTTTATTTCCTTTTCGGATGAGAACTTGTGATTGGTTGCAATGCAACAGTGATTTTGATTTAGGCCAATTAGAAATTGGATGTTGGGCCAACTTTAATGTTCAGTGTCAAGTTGAACAACCTTGTACCTCAAAAGGTTTTATACATTTTGTGACTGTTGCACTGACTGACACTTTCTCCTATTAAGCTCAGCATTAACGTGTGGAATGTTGTTTTTGTATGCCTTATATAATGACCTAGTAATGTAACTTATTTATGCCCTATGGAGCTTGTTTTTTTATTTTGTACTTTTGGTTTTAACTGTGTTTTTATATGTGTGAAAAAACCACAGTGGTGAATCTAGAAGTTAAAAGTAGATGATATCGTAAGAAAGCAGAGCTTTACAGTACAAAGTGTTTTGAAAAGATTTTTGTTTAAGCATGATGTATAGATATGACGTTTTGGTGCAATTCTTGTCTTTGTAGTGTTCAAATATTTTAGTTTTTGATATTTAAGTTTTGTCTTGTGTTTTCTTATTTGGTGGCACATAATAGCAGCCTTTTAGCACTGAGTGTGGAGTTGGATATCTTTATTATTATTATATTGACAGGAAAGATTCAGATACTTTGTCCTATGTGACTTGACTCAGCTTCTCATGGTAACATCATGTAGACAGAAATATGTCCAAAAAAATGGTCTGTAGCAAATTTGTTATTAGGTGCTTTGCCAGATCAATAAAATTTGCTACACTATATGTTATATTGTTCTCTGTTTTGCAGATGCAAGTTTTCACAGTGTGGCTCGAGGTTTGACAAATGATGAGATGTAACTTTTATTTATTCTACTTAACTAAAAGCAAACAACAGATGTCATGGTTGTGCGTGTACTTGGAATTACTAGTCCCTCTGCTACTGGGTGTAACGGAAGTGTTCCCAGAAATATGCAAACAACACGCACACAAATTCTCTGGTCAAATTCTCAGTTGGCTGGGTGAGTTTTCAAGTAGAAACTGTGTGCAATAGTGCACGTATCCGCTGTCGCAGCCTTTTGTAAGGACACATTCTTGACAAAATGTCCTTACAAAAGGCTGAAAATGTGAGATAAAATCAATTCAAATGTTTAAAAAAAAAAATCACATCTTCAAATGAGTGTATCGTTGATTCTTTTAAAATGCTGCACACCACAATCACAACAACACACTGTGGTTTCAGCAGAAACATGCAGAAAAGCAAAACACAATGTTCTTAAAAACAGAGTCAGGAGGTTTGAAAACGTGAGCAGCAGATTACAAGACAGCATCTCACGGTCAAACCAGTTTACCCTCTCACCTAGTTTTGACACACGCAGTGTGCTCAGTCAATCTGGGTGTGAGATTTCCAATTCACTTGTAAAGCTACACCTGTGTATGACATCCACCTAGGGTGAGACCTGGGTTACTGCATAACCTGATTTCCTTTGTTAGAGCTGTACCTTCCGTGTGAGCATTGATCTGGTGATTTGCAAATTAAAGACGATACATTAAAACATGGCTAATTTTGGAATTAAAGGTCCCATGGCATGAAAATTTCACTTTATGAGGTTTTTTAACATTAATATGAGTTCCCCTAGCCTGCCTATGATCCCCCAGTGGCTAGAAATGGTGATAGATGTAAACCGAGCCCTGGGTATCCTGCTCTGCCTTTGAGAAAATGAAAGATCAGATGGGCCAATCAGGAGTCTGCTCCTTATGAGGTCATAAGGAGGAAGGTTACCTCCCCTTTCTCTGCTTTGCCCGCCCAGAGAATTTGGCCCACCCATGAGAAAGAGAGACATCATGGCTTGAAAACAAGCGAAGCATGGCAGTTGATCAAGGCCACACCCCCACCCTCCACCTTGCCCCTCTCCTCCTCAATAGCATTTAAAGCTACAGACACAGAAATGGCACATCCTAAGGAAAGCTCATTGTGGGACTGGCTCTAGTGGCTGTAATTCTGCACCAAGGCTGAATTTCGGGAAAGATACTTCAGATACAGTATTAGGGGACCACTAAGGTCTATATAAAAGAGACTTCAGATACAGTATTAGGGGACCACTAAGGTCTATATAAAAGAGACTTCAGATACAGTATTAGGGGACCACTAAGGTCTATATAAAAGAGACTTCAGATACAGTATTAGGGGACCACTAAGGTCTATATAAAAGAGACTTCAGATACAGTATTAGGGGACCACTAAGGTCTATATAAAAGAGACTTCAGATACAGTATTAGGGACCACTAAGGTCTATATAAAAGAGACTTCAGATACAGTATTAGGGGACCACTAAGGCCTATATAAAAGAG
Organism: Sander lucioperca; assembly: GCF_008315115.2. Lineage (NCBI taxonomy): Eukaryota > Metazoa > Chordata > Actinopteri > Perciformes > Percidae > Sander > Sander lucioperca. Next base: position 19,080,234 of record NC_050179.1, read on the forward strand.
ACTTCAGATACAGTATTAGGGGACCACTAAGGTCTATATAAAATAGACTTCAGATACAGTATTAGTGGACCATTAAGGTCTATATAAAAGCATCCAAAAAGCAGCATGTCATAGGACCTTTAAAGTGGAAGTTTTGTCTGTTTCATTATTTCAACAGAATTTCAGTGTCTCAGCCTGTAGTTTGGACTTGCTTGATGCTGAAATGTAGTCATTGGTACTGTTAAAAACAACAGTTCCAAGAAGAGTTCACTCTTCAACACAATTTTGCCCAGTTTTAACCTAAATGTATGGATCTGCAAAAAAAATAAAAAATAAAGTGCACTGGGTTTTACAGTATGTATGCAGTCTGATACATTGTTGCTTCCTCTTATGTCTCTCATATATTTAGGATTCAGTTAAATGTCTGCAGTATGTAGAAATAATTCAAAATACATGTGTTTTGCAAACTCTTTCCTCATTCATCCCTGCCTCTTTAAGGCTCCTTCACATGTAACCTGTGTCTCTCTTTCTTTCTCTCTCTCTTTCTCTCTCTCTCTCCCCTCTACACACACACACACACACACACACACACACACTCAGGAGCTTATAATTTCCCAGAGGGCTGTGCGTCTCTGTGCAGCCTAACTGCTGTAAGGCTGTCGTAAGACAAGGGTTAAAAACACCAAGTATGATGAAATGACTTTCCAGAGGGATGAAATCAATTAGCAGTTCTTCAAAATTCTCCCCACCCGACCCCTCCCACACACACACACACACACACGGAGCATGGTGCAAAAGTGAGCAATTTCTGACTCTGTTGCTGTGTCAACCAAGAGGTTGGTCATTTGCTGATGTTATCCCCTCGCCCTACCTCCCATGTGTGTGTGTGTGTGTGTGTGTGTGTGAAATGTATCTCCTGCTGCTCTTGCACACAGAAAAATAAAGGTTCTTTGTTGAGTTTAGTGGTTCTAAATCGAACCAAAAAACCCTCAAAGATCCCTTAAAGAAAATGTAAATGTGAAAAGAGTTTGGTTATGTTTTAATATGCATTACCTGAAGAATTTTAAACATCTGACAACATCATGGAGGCTCTACTGTATGTGGAAACAGTGGAGCATGTCGCTTTAGGAAACCTTTTAATTGAAGATCTCTGCTCTGGTATGAAGCAAAAAAAAAAAACATTTCAAGGAACTGTTTCAATCCTATTTGATTAAACTGTGAATAGACATCCAATGACATCTAACCAGACACTCAACCAACCATTCAGCTCCAAGTCTAGTCCACAATATAAAAATCTCTTATGCTGTACAGTTTGTAAAATACTTTAAGGTAAATATGGGATTTGTGTGTTTGGGCTAATTCTACTAGCTTTTTCCAGGACTACAAGCTAGTAAATGGACTTTGAGTTAAACTAAATTGTATCAAACCCTCTTATTTGTTAGAAGTTCTCTCACTACTGATGCTTTTCAGAGCTTTATTTTTGCTTACTTTAGTTATTTACAGCCATCAAGACATGGGCTTTCCACAATACAAGCCTGGGGAAACATTTGTGTTAAGACAAGGTTTTCTAGATGCTGTGCCTTTGTTCCTGGGGCTTTTTTTTCTCGAGCTGACCTGATGACATTAGCTGTGAGCTGAGATGTGAAAAACTAATTCTAATGTTTGTTTTTCTTTGGTTTGTGAGGAGAAGGTTGATGGGTGGTTGCATGTGTTTTGCCTGGCTGGCAGCCTCGTTTCTGATTTAGCTGTTAGTGAAAACACCACATGCTGCTTTTATCCAGAGTTGGCTGAGGGTTCAGCGTTCTGCTCAAGGGCCCTGCAGCAAGTTGCACATGTCCATCAGAAGGGACTGAACGTTTGATTCCCAGTCACTGGGTGATGTGTCACATTATAGCTCCCACTTTCCCTTCCTTTCTCCTTTTTTCGAAATCACTCCTCTCTTCGCATCTTTGGCTCCATCCTTTTCCTCCTCATCCTCTCCCAGTATCATTAGCTCTGTGGCCTAGGCGACCCCGTCTCCAGGCAACCGGCAGGAGTGGCGAGGCGTTGAAAGGATTGCAGGTGATTGCAGCAGCGGCAGAATCATCATCAGCAGCAGAGGCAGTGGGTTTTCAGTAGCGTGCGCACACACACACACACACACACACACACACACACACACACACACACACACACACACACACACACGGTTGCCCCTCTCACTCGCCTGCCAGAGAGGGTATCTCCTGGGTCACAATTAGCTGATGATGCAATCTACCACCAGCTATTGTGTCTGACACCAAGTCATACAGACAGACTGTATGAAATGCAAAAGGCAACAGAGCTAATCTTCCTGTTTATTGTACAGTTCACTTTATGTACACAATACCAGGTATAACTACCTGATACTACCTCATCTGTCTTTTAATTGTGTAGTTCTGTTCATTTATATATTCTCTTTGGGACTTAAGCACTTATGTGCTTATGTACATTTAAGGTTAAGGATCCACAGGGGATTAATGCTTTCACTTAGATTCACAAAGTCTGGCTCAGTGATTAACAAAGTGGACTTTAAGGTCCCTTGTGGAGCCTTGAAGGAGCTCCAGAAGCCCTCAGCAAAAATAGAGAATGATTCACTTCAAGAGAATGAATGAAAACAACAATTTATAGAATAATCCCTATCATTCCGAACACCATTAATGCCCCCATTTATGCAGCTCATACCAGTAATTATGAAATAGACCGTATAAATAGTGCGTGACAAACACACATGTGGTAAACACTTATCTATTTCAACATCTGCTCATGAGGATTAGCTGTCTGACCAACAGGCGGACAGGCTGAACACCGTGCACTTACTTCTCAGTAAGCCAGTGGGGGACACGCCTTTCCTCTCTGGTACGTGACACAACACAGACACAATGGTTACTCACCAATGGCAGTGACAGTAAAAAAAAGGCAGTTGTATTAGAGTTAAAATGATTATATTCTAATTAGTATTCAAGCAAAGGGTTACACCGTCTAAAATGTAAACAGTTGATATGTTAAAAGAAATAACTGCCTTTACATGTTCTTAAAAAAAAAACGTTATTAGCCTACAAGCAGTGGTGGGAGAAAGTACTCCGATCTTCTTTTTACTGTGTAGAAATACTGTAATACAAGTAAAAATTCTGCTTTAAAATGTTACTTAAGTAAAACTACAAAAGTATTAGCATCAAAATATACTTAACGTACTATAAGTAAAAGTACTCTATGCAGAATGAGTACCCATTTCAGAATAATATATATTATATTATTTGATTATCATTGTTGATGCATTAATCAGAATCAGAATGCTTTATTGATCCCCTCAGGGAAATGATTTAGTTGCAGTTGCTCACAGTCAAAGTCAAGGTAAATAAGATTAAGAAAAGAGCAAGTCAATAAGTGTATAAAGTAACATAGCTACAGTAAGAAAGAAATAAAAACGTTACGTAGAAGCAAAGTGAGATTAGGTCACAAATAAGATTAGGTTAAAAAGATTGTTTCAAATGGATTGTACAAATTCTATTGTAGTGCAGTGTCAACATAAATACATACATAAGTACAGTGTGAATTATAAGTAGCAGCAGTGAATAAATAACACATTTTGCACATGTACAGTTGTGCTCATAAGTTTATGAACCCATGCTAAAGTTGACTAAAAAGAGGAATAAAAAAATCATCTTTTGGAAATTGATCTTAATGCCTTAATTAAATTTATTATTTAAATTTAAAAAAAATAGGAAAAATCCAACCTTTAAAAGACACCAATTTTCTTTGTGAATGAATAATGCATCGTAAATAAATAAATGTTCTTCCTTAAAATACAGGGGGTATAAGTAAGTACACCCCTATGTTAAATTCCCATAGAGGCAGGCAGATTTTTATTTTTAAAGGCCAGTTATTTCATAGATCCAGGATACTATGCATCCTGATAAAGTTCCCTTGGCCTTTGGAATTCAAATAGCCCCACATCATCACATACCCTTCACCATACCTAGAGATTGGTATGGGGTAATTTCCATAAAATCATCTCTCAATGCAAATCAAACCAGCTATTAGGTTAACTGAAATAAAACCATGCCAATCTCTAGGTATTTATTATTTTTAACATGCAAAGTAGTGAAGTATAAAAAAGTACAATACAGGTTTCCAAAATGTATTAGAGCAGAAGTATAAAAATGTTCTCAATTGCACAGTACTTGAGTAAATGTAGCCTACTTTACAGTTACTTTCCACTACTGATTACAATCAACAACAGAAAGTAGTTTCATGCTTTAATGAAATGTTCATTTGTAACAGTGATAAAGCAGATGAATCAGAAATATATAAATAGTTTTACGACATGTGTTGGGAATGCAGTTAGAATCTCCCTGCGGTTACCATGGCATCAAAATACAATTTACTGTATCAGTGTATGTGAAGTGTTTGGGGCTTCCTTCCACACCCAGAGGACCATATTTGGACATAATAATAATAATAATAAAACTGTCTAGCCACTGAACTGTGGGACTCTGCTGCCCTCATGTGGTAAAACGGACGACATCACGGCCAAAAAAGGTGTTAAGTACCGTATTCGTCCGAATATAAGACGTTTTTTCCCCCCCTGGAAATACGTCTGAAAAAGACTCTGGATATATATATATATATTTTTTTTTTTTTTAAATCCGAGGTGCAGTCAGAAGAGATGTGTTTTTAGCCTTCGGCTTTCGACCGTCCTGATGTCAATAGGGAGCTCATTCCATCATTTAGGAGCCAGGACAGCAAACAGTCGAGATTTCGTTGAGTGATTATTGTCCCTCGGGGACCTGGGGAGGGAGGTAACAACATTTGAAGAGTTTGCATTTCGACATTAGGGTAATTAAATGTCAATCCCTCGAACTGCTGGCAGAACTGACTCGATACTGACTTGAAACAAAGACCTGATCGTGTGGACTTTGTGTGCTGTCCGTTGCAGTAAATCTCAGTCCCGTTGCACTTTTCTTGCGCTTCCAAATTTCAGTTGCTACTCAGCAAGAAATATTTGATGTATTTCCTAGTTTGTTGTCCAGTGTTGAACTGCTGGACTGTCTTTCGGCTTTTCATATATTGTTGACGTTTCATTGGATTTAACAATATGTTTAGTTTAGATGAAATATAAGCAGTATCCCATCAGTCCTGTATATTTGGTTTCTTGGCCAGCAGAAGGATGAATTGACATCTGGTGTCCACCAGAGGGAGACAGAGTCATACAGAAAATATCTCATGTTTTCTGAAGATTAACTTAATGAGCTCTCACAATAGAAATATACATGTAAATAAAAGTAAAGAGAATTAAAATGACATTATTTAGGAAGCATTCTTTTTCGGATTACTTGAAGCAGCTAGGTACAGAAAACTCCATGTGTATTATTTTGTGTATTATTTTGACAGTGAAACACAGATATTTGTGAAAAATCTCAAGTCTCACTCTTACAAGCTTTGTCTGAAGCCCAAGGGTGTAACTTTGGGGGGTTGAGATCTCCGACTATTTAGAGAGGTCCCGGGACATGTATGCATGTATTGAAAAAAGCTACAAAAACCTTGAAAAAATTGTCGAAAAAAAAAAGAAAAAAAAAAAAGACATTTTACATATTAAAAGGTGACAAATGTCTGAAAAAAGTGGCAAAAAAAACTTAAAAAAGGTGACAAAAACGTCAAAAATTGCCAAAAAATACTTTAAAAAAGGAGAAAAGAACGGCAAATACATTGAAAAGGAACAACAACTTCGGAAACAGCCCAGTTTTGATTATTGGAGGGGTTGTAACCCCGTCATCCCCCCCGTAAATTATGCCTACGCTGGAGTCTTTGACCAATAATCAAAACTGGCCAGTGCAACCCCCCAGACCCCCCACCCCACACACACCTTTACATACAATAAAGACATTTGCACCATAACTTGATGCAAAAAAGGCACAAATTGTTGCAGAAAAATTCACCAGAATGCAGAAAATGAAGTGTTTGATTTTCAAAATTTTAATTTTTCTCAAAAGTGGAGATCTCAACCCTCCCCCGGAATGTTGATCCCAAAGTTACGCCCTCTAGTGCGAAAGTGTTTCTGTTTCTCTGATTTGTTGTTTGGAGTTCAAAGGTTCTGAAGCCCACCTGTCTCCTAAGGCGATACATTTAGTTTTCTAAATTTAGGAGCAGGGAGGGGGGAGCTCTGTCAGGCCTGCAGACTGTTACACGAGTCACAAGCTCTCGTATGGAGCCGAGCCATTCACCCCAAATTTATATAAGACACAATGGGGCGAACAGTGCCAGACACATGTACACCTGAGCTGTGTGTGTGTGCATATCTACAGTGGTGTACAGTTTGTAAGCGTCTCCCGGAAGTTCTTTGCCAACTTAGGTTTTTGCCGCTCTGCCAACGGATGTTGACGCAATATGGACGCGGGCAAATACCCTCAGACTCTTCACTGAATCCCTTGGTTAGCCATTACAACAAGAGAGAGGGAGGGAGAGACTGCCAGATAAAGAATAATATTGTTTCTGTGCACATTTGTCTTCTAGCTCTCTATCTGAAGGCTCTGTTTGCTTAGGGCTTGAAGCCAAAGGCTTAGTTGGATTGAGAAATAAACACAGGTTGGATTAGCCATGAATTACTCCAGAATTCCTTCACCATGATGCAGTTGTTTTGCATTATATATCTGCATGGGCTCCTCCAACAAATAACGATTAAAAGATTCACATTGCAATTATTTCTTCCCTTTGTGGTAAATTGGTAACTTGTTTTAGCTTTGTCGGCAGAAATGTTAAACCGCATTACAGTCTGCTTTCAACAGTAACATCGCCACAATACAGGGTGCACGCAAATAATGATTTCAAATGATTATTGTTTTGTGCTGCTTGCTTTGTCAGATGGGTTGAGTTTGTGTGATAATAGCTTTGGTGATCAGATAAATCAGAAGTAGATTAAATAGATTTGAAACATTTAGATGTTTTAAAACACTTGTGCAGGTGTAGATTAATGCAAAAAAAAATAAATAAGAAATTATATATATATATATATATATTCCCAGCCTCTGTTTTGATGAGCTAACTGACACATTTCAGGTTTACACACCCTTCAAGTTTAGTTTTGCTGCTCTGACAAGGCAAGGCAGCTTTATTTGTATAGCACATTTCAGCAGCAGGGCAATTCAAAGTGCTGTACATAAAACATTAAAGAGCGGGTAAAAAACGATTAAAAACGGATAAAATACAAGAATAAAATTTACAGTGCAGTATAAGAAATGAACAATTATTTAAAGAAAGGCCACATCAAAAAGAAAAGTCTTCAGCCTTGATTTAAAAGAACTGAGAGTTGCGGCGGACCTGCAGTTTTCTGGGAGTTTGTTCCAGATATGTGGAGCATAAAAACTGAACGCTGCTTCCCCCTGTTTAGTTCTGACTCTGGGGACAGAGAGCAGACCTGTCCCAGACCACCTGAGAGGTCTGGGTGGTTCATAGTGTAGCAGCAGATCAAAAATATATTTTGGCCCTAAACCGTTTAGTGAACCAGCAATACTTTTGCTGGTTTATAAATCAGCCTGAAACACAAACATGCTACATAGACAACAATGTTTAACAAAAAGAAAAATATATTTTATGATAAAAGAAATTAGTTGAGAAATGAAGCCATGACACCGACATTCATCTTATGTACTGGTGTTAAAATGAGACGGGCAAGATTTTTTATGTAAAACACATCTAAATCACATAAGCCTCTTTCCGACCAAGTAGTTACAGGAACGTAGTTATAGGAACAGTCCACTTCTGAACAGTTCTACTAACTACTCTCCCCCAAAACCGTTTTTTTCCATTTGCATTCGCACTGGCCAAGTGGCCATAGGAACTGGTAGGAGGGGTAAGGGCAACGGCAACGGTCTTTATGGGATCCTCATAACAGAGTTCGAACGGCGGCATTTAAAGACTTAGTACTAGAATACTAGAGTACTTAACCTTTGTGTTGTCTTCCCATCAGCTAATGTCAAAATTGACCCAGTCTGTTTTGCATGTTTTATAAAGTATAAATTATCACCCAATTCTGTGTTATATCTTCTTAGCCAACTTCATTCCAACATATCACCGCTAGTTTTACATTTATTTTTGGAATTCATGGTCAATGCATTTCATTTAAATTCATATTAAATTATGCCTAATGTTTGAGTTAAAAAGAAATTATGAATTACTTTAGCTAATAGTTAAGCTCAGAGGAACGTATGTTGATGCATAATTACAACCTGTTTCGTGTATGGAACTATCCATGTTATTTTTTGGGCAATGTAGTTGCAAGAAACCCATATTTTTGATATAGAAACTTTAAAAACGAGTCAAATTTGGCCCGAGGACAACACAATGGTTAACAGAGAAACACAGAAGACGAAGGCTCCAGCGTAATATGATCCTAATTAATATGATGGAAGAAGATAGAAGAGCAGAGCGCAACAGGCAAACGAAACGACGGGTAAGTTTAACTAGCATTAAAGGAACACGGCGACTTATTGGGACTTTAGCTTATTCACCGTAACCCCCAGAGTTAGACAAGTCGATACATACCCTTCTCATCTCCGTGCGTGTTGTAATGCTGTCTGACGCCCCCAGCATTAGCTTAGCCTAGCACAGATCATGCAGGTAACCGGTTCCAACTAGCCGACTGCTCCGAATAAGTGACAAAATAACGCAAACATGTTCCTATTTAATTGTTGTGATTTGTATAGTCACAGGGTGTACAAATAATGCCATGATCACCAGTCACGTTCGCTACTAACTAGCTATTCACATTGGTTTTGTTGACGGAAGTAACGGTGCTTTTCGGTGTTGCGCTAATCACTCCGCCCAAGTAGCACTGCTTCCACTTTCTGAGAATATAGTTCCCACTTAGTATACGGTTAGAATATGGCTGTGTCTCATGTGACCTTATTATTTGTACACGCTGTGACTATACAAATCACAACATGTAAATAGGAACACGTTTGCGTTATTTTGTCACTTATTCGGAGCAGTCGGCTAGTTGGAACCAGTTACCTGCATGATCTGTGCTAGGCTAAGCTAATGCTTGGGGGCGTCAGACAGCGTTACAGCACGCACGGAGATGAGAAGGGTACGTATCGACTTGTCTAACTCTGGGGGTTACGGTGAATAAGCTAAAGTCCCAATAAGTCGCCGTGTTCCTTTAACAATTAGCTGGTTGAATGCGTGATGTTTGCCTCATGAGTTAGCATACGTAGGCGAATTGCAACAGACAGTGAAGAATATGTACGGTTTGTGTTTCAGATGTTGCTAGTTCACTAAGGGTTCTTATGTGGAAAAGGGAAAAGGGAAAGACCCTGCCCTGAAGTAGGAGCAGAAAGAGTAACAGGAACTGTGGCCAGAGGAACTTAATAATCCCCCCCAAAAAAAGGGTTCTAGGAACATTATGTTCTAGGAACTGCAAAAATCCCTCCAGTCGGAAAGCGGCTATAGTCAAATTGTAGGAATTGACCATAGATGTAAATTTTGCCTCTGTTTTTTATTATCTTTTCTGTGCTCTATCACCTTTTTCTTGTGGCTATGCTCAGGCCAAAAACCTGTCTGTAGAGCAGGACATGGAAAATGTTGAAAATGTTGTCCCTGACCTCTGTGGTTATGAAGTCCTTTGAGCGCCTTGTGCTTTCACACCTCAAAGCCATCACCGACCCCCTCCTGGACCCCCTGCAGTTTGCCTACAGAGCCAATAGGTCTGTAGATGATGCAGTCAATATGGCCCTCCACTACATCCTCTGCAGGAACCTACACCAGGATCCTGTTTGTGGACTTCAGCTCTGCCTTCAATACCATCATCCCGGCTCTGCTTCAGGAGAAACTCTCCCAGCTTGGTGTGCCTGACTCCACCTGCAGGTGGATCACTGACTTCCTGTCTGACAGGAAGCAGCATGTGAAGCTGGGGAAACACGTCTCCGACTCACAGACCATCAGCACCGGATCGCCCCAGGGCTGCGTTCTTTCTCCTCTGCTCTTCTCCCTGTACACCAACAGCTGCACCTCCGGTCACCAGGCCGTCAAGCTTCTGAAGTTTGCGGACGACACCTCCCTCATCGGACTCATCTCTGATGGAGACGAGTCCGCCTACAGGTGGGAGGCTGACCACCTGGTGACCTGGTGCAAGCAAAACAACCTAGAGCTCAATGCTCTAAAGACAGTGGAGATGGTTGTGGACTTCAGAAAGAACCCAGCCCCACCTGCCCCCATCACCCTCTGTGGCTCCACAATTGACACTGTGGAGTCTTTCCGCTTCCTGGGAACTACCATCTTCCAAGATCTCAAGTGGGAGCTGAACATCAGCTCCCTCGTGAAGAAAGCACAACAGAGGATGTACTTCCTGCGGCAGCTGAAGAAATTCAACCTGCCAAAGACAATGATGGTGCACTTCTACACAGCCATCATTGAGTCCATCCTCACATCCTCCATCACCATCTGGTACGCTGCTGCCACTGCCAAGGACAAGGGCAGACTGCAGCGTGTCATTCGGTCAGCTGAGAAGGTGATTGGCTGCAATCTGCCGCCGCTCCAGTACCTATACGCCACCAGGACTCTGAAGCGTGCTGGAAAGATTGTGGCTGACCCCTCCCACCCCGGACACAAGCTCTTTGAGTCACTCCCCTCTGGCAGGAGGCTGAGGTCCATCAGGACCAAAACCTCACGCCACATAAACAGTTTTTTCCCCTCCGCCACTAGCCTTCTAAACAAGGCCCGGAATCCATCCTGACTCTCTCCACACCCCACCTCTGGCTCCTCATGCCACTGTACCTACTCTGCTGTAGCGTTCCTTTTTACTACTGTTTAACTTATTTTACTATTTATTTAAATTTATTTTATCGTTATTAATACATACTGTGTGTATATGTTTATACTTATATTGTGTATATTCTTTTTATCCTTCTTATATTTGTATGTGTGACATGCTCCAACAACACCATGACAAATTCCTCGTATGTGCAACGTACTTGGCAATAAAGCCCTTTCTGATTCTGATTCTGATGTTTCAGGTATCTAACATTTACCTTTATCACTGTCCCTAAGTTAGTTCTGTGTAGAAAGAGGCCCCACAGTGTTTGTAGTGGGTGGGGGACCAAATCCTCCCTCCTGAATCCTGAATCCTGTTCCTTGTCTCTGTTTATGCGTGTTTGCTTTCTCTTGTGTGTTGGCTTTCTCTCAACTGAAGATACCAGATGTCCTGGTGGTTGTTTCTTCTTTCCGCAGCATCGGTGAAACAGGGAAGGAATCAAACTGCTGTTCCTGGCATGCTTTGAAAGTAAAGTAACAATAAATTTACTGGCTGAAGACAAGGACAAACAAGAAGACAAGGATAAACACAGCTGACATGTTGACAGTAAAATAAAAACGTCAACATGTTGGAAAACAGTACAATACGATGCATGAAATGACAAATGAAACATGATTGAGTCACAGGGGAAGTAAGCGCCACGATCAGTGAGACTGACTGCCGAGTGAGCTAGAGAGTGAATGAAGACAGGGATATATAAGCAGTAATCAGAGAAATACAAGGCTCTCCTCATATTGTTTCGCAGTGATTATGTCCTAAAGCACAAATAAACACAACCACACCTCCGCGGGAATTATGAGTGAATGCAGAGCTTTATCCTGTCTGTTTCTATGTCTCTGTGTCAGTTAGACTTCTGCGTCGATTTGAGACGTTGAGGGGCAAAGCCGGCGGTTGGGCTGCACACCCTGCACATCGTTACTGTATTTGCTGGGGGTTACACACCCACGGGAGGCCCAAAGACTTTGTTACCGCCCAGAAATGTCCCGCACACTGGAAAGCACTGCATATTATACCTTTAACTTCTCAACTTTGCTGCAGTGATGTACAGGTGTACTCCTGTGACATCACTCTTGGGTGTAGTTATAGGTGCAACAGAGTGCATTTCTGACCGCACCCAACAGTGATTACTCTTAAACTTTAGATCACAGGGTGTGCCTTTTGTATAACAATGGCATTATGCATTTTTGTGTGTGTTTAAGTTTTGTTGTTCAGATCTGCAGCATGTGTGTAAGTTCAGCATTAGGACAGCAGGTACGCACGCACACACACACACACACACACACACACACACACACACACACACACACACACACACACACAAACACACTACTCTTACTGTTATTGCTGATCTGTGGCCAGTGATTTCATAACTTGGCTGGAAAAGTCATTGTTCTTTCTACTATGTGAGCACTTTATCTTTACACACCAATACATTCCAAATGGTAGCAAAATCCCCTGGTCTTTCTGTGGCGAGGCTGTGTGTGTCGAACTCTACCCGCCCTTCAGCTCCTTCTGCCTTGCCAGGAGTTTCTTTTGTTGATGTTGAGGTGCCTCCAAACTTCATGCTGCCAACTCAAACCAAAACAAGGTGGAGAGGAAATGAAGCACATGCACACAAAAGTCACCAGATGTGAAAAATGATGCTCAGCTGTGGTAAAGAAGGTGTTTTGGTTGACTCCCTCAGCTTATCTCCTGACTTGGAGGACTGAGTTCCTTCTAGACTGCTCCACTCGACTGCGTGCATGGGTCTGTGTTGTCTGTTCCCGTCTGGTTTGGACCTGATCTGGGTTGGTTTGCGGGTGGGCAAGGGACCTGAGGGGAATTGACATATTGTTTCAACTATGCTTTGTTCGCCATGGCCTGTATACTGTATGTCATGTATTTTGAAAATGAAAATGAAAATAGTAGGAAAAGAAAAGAAGGTGTTTTGGATAAATGGTCAAATTGAGCTTGATGACAAGGTTGTCGGGAAATCTGGCAGTCCTGCCGGCCGGAAACAGCATTCTAGTTGAAATTGAGAAATGATTACATAACAAGGAAATCATTAAACATGTGTTAGTGTTAGAAAATGAATGCTTTTAGAAAATGAATGCTTTTATCTTTCTATTAAACCTCCATGCTCCAAGTGGAGTGGTAAATGAAGAACAGTGTGATGAATAGCAACACAGTCTTTGTGTTCTTCACACTGTGTTCCACTCTTTTGGAAATTACTGTTTTTGGCGAGGAAATTTCCTGCCGACTGTGAACTTAACAACAACTCAGGTCAACTGTTTTTGTTCCAAGTGTGGATTTCAAAATAACATGTCTGCATGGAAAACGTGTCAGGATGTTGTCATCAGCACGCCAGCACACGTCTCCTGGATGTGAAGGCAAACTAAATTCCAATGAGCTCAGACTTCCTGAGGAGTGACTCAGAACAAACTGTGTCTGACACCTGACGGAGGCTCTTATTTACCTTCAGAGCCGCTGAGGGGAACCAACAATAAAATGTTTGCTGCATGCAAACATTAGAGCATGGCTGACATACCAGCAGGCTGAGCGTTTTGTTTAACATTAACTTATGACAGACATATTAGTATCGGTTTATATGTTGAGAGATTTCTTTCACAGGTCTGTAATTTCCTCTTAATTTCACCCACTTTAAATGTTCAAATGTTATCAGCCTGATAACATTGGCGTTATCAGTTGTTATGACTCCCATAATTATGCTTCAGAAGGACTAACGTGAATGTGAGTTTTTGTGAATTGGTAAACTTCCAATTAATTATCTAATGAATGTTTATTGTTTATAGTTCATTTCAGCATTAAGTAGGGCTGTTGGAACGAAAACCAAAAATCAAATGTAATTCAAATAGTAAAAAAAAATCAATACTATTCGAATGCTGAAATCACTATTCAAATGTGAATTTTTTATAAATATGATGGCTAACGTTAGCTAATCTCCCTCTTCTCGCCTTGGCCTTGGTCACTCATGTCACGTCATATGAACATTAGGTCAGCGGGAGTGAGAAACAAGGCATTGTGAGGTCTAAGCATTGGGGTCTAAGCTAAAGTTACGTACAGAGTAACGTTAGTAATACGAACCTCTGTATATGTGTGCCTGCTCTACCGACTGAGCTATCCTGGCCACAGGACGGGAAATAGTTTTAACATAACTTTAAAATCGACATCCACTGAGCCAAAGTGCTTATGTTGAAATTAGTTAGCTCATTCTTGTTTCCTAACTGCGTCGCTAGTTATAGGAGCTTAGCTGGGAGCTTCATGGAGACAGCTGAAGACTATGTTAGCTGCCCTACAGCTGTCAGAGCAAGGGGGTAAGCCAGCTTCCACAAAGCGTACCTCCTATGGCGCCATTTTGATGCTACCTAGCACTCACCCGCTGTTAGCATTCCATTGACTGTCATTCATTTTTCATTAATTCGTCACATTATTCAAGGCCAGGCTAATTAAGGTTAGAAGTCCCTCTAGTGGACAGAATGTGTAACAACAACCACATGCGCATAGTGGCATTGACAATGCATAAGCCTGAGTAGTGTAGTACATATTAATAATGGGCTGCATTTCAGCATTAAATATTCAAATATATTTCGATTATTTAAAGAAATAACAATTAAATTTGAATGGCATTATAGAGGAAGATTGGCAGCTCTAGTGTACAGCAGGTCAACAGGTAATTTGTTGACAGGCCGGTATACATAAAACATACAGTATTTGGAGAAAAAGGTTTCCAATAATAAATGAACCATGAATAAATCAAAAACTGCATATAAAGTCAAGTAACTAAATCCTAAAAGAACTTTATACATTTTGTCAATAATTTGTATCACATTAGAAACGTCTTAGAAAGGTATTGGGAAATAATGGACTAGAAAAGTGTTACATAGTCTGCATCTTTATGTTCATAGTCTGCATCTATAACTGTTGAGGCTTATTTTACTTACATAAATATTATTTTTTATTGTTTGTATTAATAGGTATTTAGGTAGAAAAAAACGTAGCCAGTAGTCAGTATTTTATCATAATCGGCCTCAAAAATCCAGTATCAGTTGGGCTATAGTAAACATGTTGCATCATCAGGGTCCCCAAGAAGATCTTAAGAGTGATGATGTACTGCAGCCAACAGTGTGGGTAAACCGACACCAGAGTTTTAGATTATAAACCCACTAAGGCCTAATAAAAGTTACAGTAAGTGCTGTAAAATAATACTTTGTTCCAAAAGAGAGCCATTATTCTGGATCTTCTTTGGCGCTGTATATATACACATGGGCTTACTACTAATGCTGCAACTAAATAAAGTGTCCAACAAAATGCAGGCTGATTTGGATGATAATTGACTTGTGTGTAGAGTAATTAAAATCAAAGCTTTTCTTAATGAGATTCCTTGTTGGTTAAAGGAAGTCTTTAATCTCATAATCTGCCTCTTCCCAGTTAAATCACCTAAATACTAGCCCAAAATCCACACAGTTTTCATTCACTCTCCTTAAACTACTGAAAAACACTGGCAGGGGCAGCTCCTCTGCTCTCTTTTCAAGCCTGGCTGTTGTGATGCCTTTCAGTACTGACAAAAATGTCGTAACTAGGAATGACTCATTTTAATAACTCCTAAAAAAAATGACATGACAGGTGGAAGTCTCAAATGATATCCCAGTTGGAGAGATGTGATGATAAAGTGGTGAATTTCAATATAATGTGTTACTGTGTTGCCCTGATGAATAAAAATCCCTAAAGCAATGTGTCAACTATGTGTATTCACTGAAGCCTACACTTGGATGGAGACATGCATTGTATTTGTCCAGTGTGTAAAAACTAAACTGAATTCAAACAATATCAATTCAATTATAAGATGCAGTTGTACTTAGAAAACCATCAAACTCTAATTCGAAAATACCAACTTCTGCAAATCACAATACTATACGTGTCAAAGCCAAGAAAGGCAGGTGTGACAAGAATTGAATTGAATTTTCTGTAAATTCTATCTCAACCCATTATAGTCTGATACCAGGTTTGTGATTCTGGAGGTCTGCTTTCTTTGAGATTTTCATATATTTAGTTGTTTTTTCATGTGCCTAAAAACAATCAAATTTAGTCTAAAACAGATTAGAATCATGCTAAAAAAACATGTGCAATATGTGTGGAACTGTAAATATAAACTCCTCATGTCATTATTTACCAAATTTGCAGAAATGTAACTGAGGAGCAATGCAATCTGCAAAAAAAACAAACTAGCCTAGAAACTTAATTAAATCTCCTTCAGCTCAGAATCCTGTTTTCAGTTCATCTTGCGGTGGTCAGATTTACGGGCTTGAGAGGAGTCCCTGAATGCAGCGCTGGCCCTAGCGGTGATCATTGAGCTCCCGGGAGACTCTATGGAGAGGGAATGAAATGAAATAGGACCTCAGACCGGATCATGGCGGCGCCTCTCGGGCGGGACACCTTACCTGAGCACTGGTCCTACGGTGTCTGCAGGGACGGCAGGGTCTTCTTCATCAAGTGAGTGGGATAATGAGCGCTTTAACGCACCGTCTCTCTCGATTTAACGAAGGTTGGCAGAGTCTGCTGGTGTTTCCCTTCCCGTTGGTGTAACAGGTGTTTTTTCCTCCTCTCTGTGTCTGTGCTGCAGCGATGAGGTGCGCACCACTACCTGGCTCCATCCCCGCACCGGTGAACCTGTAAACTCCGGACACATGATCCGCTCAGGTAGCTAACTTTAGCCAAGCTAGTTCCGCGCGGCTGTTTCACCTGTGTGCTCGTGTTTACTTAACTGTGTTTGTCTTCGCTGCTAAGTTCAGTGTTTATATTGGGGCCCAGCCCGACGGGGAGAAAACTTTCAGGTGTCACGAACAAGTCTGTCGTTTGGTATTTCAGACCTACCTCGGGGATGGGAGGAAGGTTTTACGGACGAAGGGGCAAGTTTCTTCATAAAGTAAGTAACGTTACCTTATTATTACTGTTGCTGTCTCCGTTATTGCGCCTGCGCTTACTTAAAGTTACCGTGCAGCTTAATATGGCTCCTGCCTGCCTAATGACCACAGGGACAGCGCGGATTTAAATGGGGGTGTGACTGGGACTGTAAGTTACCTGCTGACCCTCTAACGAACCCACTGCTTTCATTATGCTGCCGTGTATGAGATGCAGACATCCGCTATCTGTGTCTCATGTTCTGCCTTTTGGCATGTAACTGTGCTTTTCTTGCAATCACAGAATTGTCTTGCATTGATTCAAAAATGTTTAGTTGCTCTTTGAGCTTACATGTTTGATTTGTGATACTGAGAGACGTAATAGTGAAAGAGGTACTCAGATGTTTTGCTTAAGTAAAAGTAGTAATACATCGGTATAGAAATACAGTTACACATAAAAGTCCTGCATTCAAAATGTCCTTAAGTAAAAGAAAAGTATTTGCATTAAAAAAAACACTTTAATGTTGCAGCTGGTAAAGGTGGGGCTGATTTTCATTACTTTATAGCTTGTGAATCACCTTCAAATCTTTGGCATTCAGCCATATAGCCTATGTATATACCCATGAGGCTGATAACATATCAATATTAGATATATATATATATTATAAATCGATTTTTTTGAATTCTATGAATCGATTTTGAATCGGTAGAGCTTGACTCGCGATACGAATGTGAATCGATTTTTTTTGCACACCCCTAAATTGGCTGATGATCTTTTTTTTACATAAACACATAAACAAATTCTGGTGGACAAATATTTAAATGGTGGATCTGTTTCCAAATGACCCCCAAAATACTATTGCTATTTCTTTCAGGTAATATGTTGTTTCTTATCGGCCGACACATATGCCAATACCAATATATACTGTACAATAAGCTAGTATTTTCCAATGTCCAATAGGCCTGGATGATGTATTGGTTGGGCTCTAATAGGGTGCACAGTATTAACAGCCCTTCCACCACCAGATAAGTCTGACCTGAAAATGATCTGAAATCTTCTATTGATTTGGATATTTTCATGTTTCAGAAGCCTTTCAGATTAAAAATCTGCCGGAGTTACATGATGGTCTTTAAAAAAAAAAAAGATTGTTCCTTACTCTTCCAGGAATTAATTGAGCGAATTGTTTAATTATTGTATTTATTTATTTATGCATCTGTTCAAATATCTGTCATGCTGCAATTCATCTCTCTGCCTCTTCCGTGATGATGTTTCTAAATAAGCAAAATTCTCAGTATACAAAGAAGCCCTCTCGCTTTGACCTTGATGTTTTATATCAGAGAAGGAAATGACAAATCACCTCCATTGTAGCTGTACTGGGAATAGTGTACAGGCAGGGTTATGTTTTTCATGGTTTGGCCTAATGTCTGCAATAATTAGAAGAATAAACCACCAAACAACAGTATGTTATACACTGTGGACTAGAGTGTTGAGCAGGAGGTAAAGGTGTGTTTGGCAGTACAGAGCTACAGACAAATAAAAAACCAAGCTTTAGGGCTTGGAATTGACTTTTAATTCGTAGTCTTCACTTTGGGCTTCATAGCCAAAGCTTTCTACCTACTTGTATCTTGCAAAACAATGACTTTGTCCTAGGGCTGCACAATATATAGTTTTTTTTTTTTATTGTCATCGCTATATCAACTGGCGCAATAAACACATCGCAATAGACACGCAGAGATTTTTTGTGTTAGTTGAAAGAAAATATCATTGGACTGCACTTTGAAATGTAACTGGCATTTTAAAAAAAAAATTCAATTCAGTGTTCAATTTGTTCAACAAAAGAATGATTTGCTTTCATTTGTTTTAAATTCAACAATCAATTTGTTGTATTTTAGCAGAATACTGAAAGCAGCAGAAAAGCAGAACTGAGTACACTTTAGAAGCCTATCTGTTATTTATTTATCGCACGTGAAATCGTTATTGAGTTATACAACGTTATCGCACATCGCATATTTTCCTCATATCGTGCAGCCTTACTTTGTCCCTACTCTGATACGACCAATGCATCAGCAGTATTTAAATGTTTTTGGGTGGATTTCTTCTTTAAACTAGAATCTGAAATGTTTCTTATACCAACTACAAAAACAGCAACCCGGGAACTAGAGGACTTTGGTTGCTGAGAGGACACTGGTTGATCAATATTTGTTTAATATCTACTACCATAAATTATTATATATTGGTCACTGAAATGTTTCACAGAGGTACAGAAAGGTCCTCTGATATGAATATTTTTCAGGATAAAGTTGGACTCTATGCCTTGAAATACCTTCTTGGCATTCATGTTTTTTCTGTGTGTAGGTTTGTTTGTAAGACTCCTTGGTGGATAATTGATTGGTCCGGTTGTTGAATATTCATATGTTCCTCTTCTAAAGCGTCTGTAAGATGGGAAAAATACAATTTTGACAGTTAGATTTGGTGACTCAGCTGGTTAGTAATCAGGTGTTTTGAGGTCTTGTTGTCTCTTAGTGTTTTATGATTTGTGCTGAGCTTTTGTGCTGACAGAGATTTGAAGTGCCATTGCAGATAACAGAGGGCAAAGGACATTTATGTTGCAGTGGCTGGTAACTGCTTCAGCACAAACAGAGTTGGTTTATTTTTCAGGTGGAAGCTGTTTTAGATTTTGAGTAAAATGCTGTCGGAATTCAGTCAGAAGGAAAGAGTGTGAATGTGGGTGGGCATAGGCATGTGTTTCTACAACATTATATGCCATTATAAGCATTAACGGCCAGATCTAATTGGTCTATTCTGTTTTTGTTTTTTTTGTATAAGTTTGCCTTAATTGTCTGTTTGATTTGGGAAAGGGAGGGGGGGGGGTCTTGTGTATCTTCACCATTTGGCTATCCCATGCTTTGTTATATGAATACTGTAATCCTCTCACTTCGTATCTGTGAGAACTCCTGTACAAATACTCTTGTATTGAAATTTCCATAAATAAATACATAAAAAAAAAAAAAAAAAAATGCTGTCGGAATTCAGGCAAATATATCTTGTTGTGTTAGACACTGATTAAAATGAATCAGAATCGGTTCTGATGTGCTGTCATGGTTTGCTGTAATGTTTTTACTCAGACTCTGACTTTTGTGTGTGTGTATGTGTGTGTGGGTGTGTATTTATGCCACACTTTATTCTTGTTTACCCTTAACTTGTAACTCAAGCATACAGTATTTTAATTGGCTGTCAAGCTGTTAGCAGGCAGTTGTTGGTGTGTCAGATAAAATCTTGTTTGGCTGGAAAACATCTGAATTTTCCTCCAAATTGATTCATTTCAGCCTTGATACTTTAAAGGTAGACTAGTCGCAGTAGATAAGCTCATAATATAACCTGGTACTGCCCCGTATGTTCTTGTAGAGTACATCCTGTTAATCCACTTTGATATCAAGGATTGTTGTTTTATTCCTGACCTCAGTATGACATGTAACACTATCCCTCTACCTACCACTGGAGATGTCACTGGTTACCATATTAACAATACCTGCTCCCATTACCTGGTTGGTAGCCATACTAGAGTTGACCATTGCCACTGAAATGGAAATGGTTTCAGTTCTATAGGACAGAGACTGTACATGTTGCAGTAGGAGTAGTAAAGTGCCACAAGAATTAGGTGATCAGTCAATTGCCCTGTTAACTTAGATTAATACTGGACCATTGTCAAAGATTGTTGTTCCCATCAGTCACTGAGACACAAAAACATAAGAATATAGGGTCCAGGTTAAAAATAATGGTAGTAATCCTTTAATAGAGAAGAATAAGAATGGAAAACTGACTTTAAGTTGGTTTATTCTGCAACACATACAGGTCAAAACTTCAGGTGCGAAAGTAAAACTGAGCAGGGACAAAACACTCTTTTCCTTTACCAGAGAGGGACATTTGTTTATTTTCAGTTTCCCTCTCCAAACTTTTAGTTGACTTATGAATGGTATTTCTTCAACAGAAATATTATGGTGAAGTAATAACAACTTGAAATCCAATATCCTATTCACATCAGAGGGGGACTATTTATCTATGGACCATGTTTATGTGACTGCCCCCCAGGGCTCCACCACTGTCTGTTCTGGAACCTCTTCTATCCAAAAAATGTTTTTCAAGTTTTTATTACTAGCAAAAAGAACAACACGCCTCCCTTTCTGTCTCTGCATGGTTTTTATTGTCTTCGGATTCTGACAGAGTTCTTTTATCATTTTTGATGCTGTTAACAGAAAGAACCCCTATGGCTTAGTACCAAAGCAAACCCAGGAGATCCAAGCAAGGGGCCCTTAGAAAAATGTATTCATCTCTTATGTAAGAGGAATACTTTTTGTAGTTAAAATGCTGACCACTTGATGCAGCACATATTCTTGTTGCTTATTGTTCTTGTTAGGGCTGCAACTACTGATTGCTTTCAGTATCCAGTAATCTATCGATTGTATGTGAAAGTTAACTAATTTCTTGATTATTCTTTTCCCCAGTAATTGAGTACTCGTTTCATGTATAAAATGTCAGCAAATTTTATACATGCCCATCGCAACTTCTCAGAGCAGTGTCCCTGAGGAATTGAGCCACAAGATGAGGCAGATTACCTCTTCAGATGAACTCTCTGTCTGATCTAGGGGTGGGGAAAATAATCAATTCTTAGATGCATCGTGATTCTCTCTAGAACGATCCGATGCTCGATTCTGATAAGTTAATAATCCATTTTTTTTTTTTTATGTGTTGATTTTAATTTAAAAGTTACTGTCTCCAGACAAGTACAAATCAGAAAACAGAGTGACTGAAAGAGGATGGGATAATGGACAACAACTTAGAGTTTAGGCAAGAGTGCAGAAAAAAAAACACACAAAAATGGCCAAAAGGAAAAGAAAATTACATTTTGTAATAATGATGATGATGAAAATACATGATCTAATAAGACATACATAAAATAATTAGGCAAAACACATCTAGGCCGTTCATCTACTTTATCACATTACATCTGACCACCTCATGTTTCATGTTCTAAGAAGCCAATTATCCACCTTTTAAACATGACTGAGCCTAAAACATTTCAAAAATTGTGTGTGACAAATACTGTATATGTCAAAATCTAAGCTTTGTCTAGGAAGTGATTAGCAAACTCTGAGTAGCAAACTCAGATTTATGTGTATTTTTAAAAATCACGCATGGAAATGTACATAAAAAAATTGTTGCATCGATAATCGGTTTAGAATCGAATCGTTGGCTTATGAATTGGAATCGAATTGTGAGGTGCCAATCGATTCCCACCCCTAGTCTGATCACAGTCATTGATTCAAACCGAGCTGATACAGTATACTGTACCAGCTGTTCAATGGCCAACCTCAAATTAACTTCAACTCCATGCAGACTCTGTTGGATAACATGTTGTTTTCTCCGACATTGCGTCGTGCTGCTTTGATTTATTTTCTGCAAAGCAAACATATGAAATTGGGTCAATTTATGTGGCCTTTGCTCTGTGAAGTAGTGCCTCTGCTTGTACCCCTGAAATCTTAATCATAAAAGTGTAGTAAATTTGAGGCACCTGTCCTCCACCATAATATGCGGCGGGAAACCCTGCAGAGCTTAAGGTGACGTTTTTAAATTGCTTGTTTTGTATGAAGATATGCTGTTTATATCCAACTGGTTTTATGCATTTTCAATTTGTGCATGAAAAATGGAGTGGAAACACTGGTAACTCAACACCCCGACATATCACAAAAGTTTTTATGCTTGGCTGAGGTGAAAAAGTTGTTGAAAACGAATGAAAACAGACTTTGAAAATAAATAATGACGTACATGAAGCATGTCACTCATTTGTCACTCAAGCTTCCACTTCACTAGAGAAATGGAAAAATAGTGGCAGAAGAAACATCAAGTCTGCGTGGAGCGATGAGATGACGTTTCTCAAATGAATACATAACACAAACATGAATGCCATATTCACATCATATTTTCCACATGGTTTTCTACTGCGCCCTCTTCTTCTGCAGTGGTTAAATAGGCACCAGACTGTTTTATGTCAATGCGCTCGACACCCAATATTTGCAAAACGCTAGTGAATGGAAATGCACATTAATTCACATTCTCTTCTGCAGATTTTCTGGAAATTTGGTTCAAATTTGCACTACATTTGAATATTAACCTGACTAGGCATGGGCCGGTTACCGTTTTCAAGGTATACTGCGGTTTGAAAAAGTCAAGGTTTTAAAGCCACTAACATTTTGCGTCATACCGTTCCTAAGGTATGAGCTGTTTTTTTATGAGTGGTCAAGGAGAGAAACTGCAGTTTAGTAATCTGTCTCCCTGCCAGGAACCCGTTGAATATTTGAAATTTTTGCTTAATAAATGACTTGAATGATTTAATCGATTATCGAAAGGAATCGTTTCTGCACTACTTCTAGAAACCCAGAAAGGGAAAATGCGTCTGAGGTGTGAATCATCGAATCGTCATCACATCCTAAGGGCACTTAGACCCAAATGTTGCTTGTGTTTTCAGCTAAATGATCACAATCTACTTTCTTAATATGCCAAGTGAGTATCATTTTGCGACTCCCAGAACTGTTGATGATGTCATTGTAGACGTAGCATCAGCATCAGCAGTCAGATTGTTTGTCTGCCTCTGGCTGTTTTCTTGTTACTTCTTTCCTGTCGGTCCCAAACGTTCACGCGCATTTGTTCTTTGCCTGGGCTTGCTGTAATAATCTCCCCCCTTATGTCCCCCTATGGACAAGTGGGACGTAAGTATGAGTTTGGTTTGTTTGATGACTTCCTGCACTGCTGGGCTAAACCCACTCTCGCATACCTCTCTTCAGAAGTATTACTCAGTGTGCGTAAGACGTTTGTTTGTCGAAGAAGGGTCGAACTCTCTCACGATTTGTGTCTTATGTTCACTGACAACCATACCTTCGCACGTGTAAACAGACATGATGTGCGATTCTCTCTTAACCCTGAGGGTCCTCCAGATGGGTCTTCCTCCTCCCTATCCTGCAGCCACTCCCAGCAGGGGGGGGGGGGGCTGGTACAGGGAGGTGGGGAGCAGAGCCGATCAGATCCACGGAGGGATAAACCTCCCGCAGGAACGTCTGCATGACTGGCTTCAAAGGATTTAAGGAAGGCAGCAGGGAGAGGGAGACAGAATCTCACACACACACAGACACACACACACACACACACACACACACACACACAACAAATGAGAGACTGAGAGATGTCAGTGATGTCTGTTGGTAGTAGAAGACAGCTGGTTCAGTCCTGTTGCCATGACCTTAGTCATTATCCTGTAATCTAGAAAGGCGTGAGAAACACCGTCCCTACCTTGCTAGAGCATTGACTCTGTTTGGAAATACGTTCTGCAACAGTAGTAACAATTTCATTCACATGAAATCAGATTTCACTTTCTTGTAGTGCTGAAATGATCAGTCAATTGGATAGGAGGATAGGATAGACAATTCCTGTGCTACAGCAGCTCAAAAGAAAAGAATTTACACACATCAGAATAACACAAATACACATTAAGTAGACATAGGAGAAAAAATATACATATAGTATAAGAAATAGAATTAGTAATAATAATAATAATAATAATAATAATAATAATAATAATAGTAATAAAAATAAACATTTACACAATAAACACCTTTATATAAACAGAATTGACAAGTAAAGAAACTGTCAAGTATTTTAATAACTGAGTAGTAGTTTTAGGCATTTGTCAAAATACCAAACATTCTTGGGTTTCCAGCATCTCACATGTGAGGATTTGCTGCTTTTTTGTCTATTTTATATCATTGTAAATTGAATATCTTTGGCTTTTTCGACAAGCCAAAGATATTACAAAAGAACAGCTCCAGTACATTTAGTGTCTGTCAAAAACAGGTACATATTACATCACTTTCAAACCCCTTCATCTCATTCATGTAGTGGTTTGGCAGTTTGCTGGATTGACCTGTGAGACTTTAAATCCTCTGCTACAGGGTACAGGGTTTGATATTCACCAAATAAAACCCAGATTTGAGGGATCAGAAGTAATGCTACCAGCGAGAGACCAGATGTAATGCTACCTGCGAGAGACAACAGTCTTTTAGTATTTGCAGTTGAGTTTAAGCCACAGTAAAAATGAAATCTTAACTCAAGATCTGCTTACTTGCTTTTTTCCTGGATCTTTCAACCACATCTCACGGTCTTCCTTAGATCATGCGGGCCATTCACGTTTTATTCCAAAGGCCATCTTTGAACAGAGACGGGAGTTATGACTCCACCCAATATACAAACACCTGTTATCACATGTGATGACAGCTGAGCAAACTTTTGAAAAGCCAAGAAACGGCTGGTAAGTAAATCTTTATTCATCTATTTTAATTGGGTCAAACTTTCGTTTCCAAGGTCCTGAATGAACTTTTACAATCAAAAAAACAATTGTATCATACAGTTGGTCCATAATGTGATTACACCATGTATTAGAGATAGGAAAAATAACAGAATCTTTGTGACCTCAGTCTTCTAAGAAAATAAGTTTGCTGCTATACGCGTTCGCCAAGATAAGATCACATCCACATACAGTAAATACCTTAATATTCATAGGAGATAAGTTGTTTAATCTGTGTATTATGGTCTGTAACTAGTGGAAGATATTGCCCTAAAGTTTAAGCTTCCCTATGGATAGTTTGAGGACAAGGCAATACTGGCTAATTGCATACATATTTTATATTGTTAAATTGTTATATTGTTGATTAGAAGAACTTTATTTTATGGGCCTGTACTGGCCAAGAACATAAAACATGTTACAAAACTATCACTGGTACAATATATGTTTTGATTACATAAAATATAAAGACAATAATCAAAGATCTTGAAAGATGGAAGATAAAAACGATTATGCAAGATTGGTAAAAGAACAACAATACATATACAGGGAATCTAAAACAGATATGCAGTACATTAAAATTCTTAACCCTCATGTTGTCCTCGGGTCAAATTTGACAAAGTTTCTATGTCAACAATATGGGTTTCTTTCAAAGAAAATTGCCAAAAAATAACATGGATGGTTCCATACACAAAACAGGCTGTGGTTATCTATCAACATGCATTCCTCTGATCTTAACTATTACTCAAAATAATTCATAATTTCTGCATTTTCATGCATAAAATCAAAATGTAGGTATAATTTAATATGAATGAGGTTTATTGAGCATGAATTCCAAAAAGAAGTGTAAAACTAGTGGTAATAAGTTGGAATGAAGTTAGCTAAGAAGATCTTACATAGAATTGGGTGATAATTTATACATTATGCTTCATGAACAGGCAAAACAGTCAGGGGACAACACAAGGGTTAAGTGAATGCATCAAATGACCAGAGCAGCTTGCCTCTGATTATTTAATAAGAAACAAGTTTTTAAAGAGTATTCTTATCCGCTCATACTGAATGACTCAGGGGTTTGCAGTTTTGCAGAGGTGATGCTTTTGGCAGAAACCTGTAATTGGTTGTGCAGTGATTTGAGCACTGCATGACTGGCAGCGTAAGCACAATGATAGTATCACGAAGCCGTGACAAAGAGGCTTATCTCAAAGAAGCTTACGATAATGTCAGGAGTATGGCCTTGCAAGACTTAAACCCTTTTAAGGCCTTGTGTTATACTGACTGTAGATACCATCAAGACCACTGGAGTAGTTTTTGTCCTATAATTATTTTTTTTTGTTACTTTGTTAAACCTTATAAAGGTTTGCTGAGCAGGTGGGCTCTTTGTCAGCAAAGTGCGGGTTCACATTTTTTTTAGCGTTCAGTCTTTTATACTGCCCAGCACGAACATAGTCTTGGTTAAACAGACATTTCCATTAATCTTTGAAGAAATACAGCTGCTGATTGCTAACTCTTTCGCACAGTAGGATAACCTTGAATTACTGTGTCACAAATCTCACAAGGAACCAATAGGAAGATTTAGAAACTCACTGAGGAGTCGTAGCAGAAAATATTCCTGTTTCCCTGGAAAGATGCTGACGGATGTGAGCAGAGTGACATATTAGGCTTTTTTCATTTCTCAAATTTTTATGTGACTGAATGGACCTAAATATAGATGTGTACAAAGAAGGCCATGCTGCATTAGAGAGAATCCACATGAATGGCTGCTTTGAGGTTGTTTTCTCACACAAAGGACAACTTCATGCACAAGGTTCCCTGGAAAATGCAGTTGTTTTCCATCTTGATGGAAAATATTTGTGAACCTTCTAATAAAACCGATGGATAATATTAGAGGCGTAAGAACATGGGGTTGGTTTGTGCTCGCCGTCTAACTCTCTTTGTCCTCAGATGAAAAAGAGGCTTTGTTTTGTCGTGGAGCTGTGGCTAAACCAAAGAACCAACAGTTCCCTGGCAGACAAATAAAGGCTGGAGGAGAAAGCTCTGTCAACAATAGCTTTTCTGTTGTTTTCATTGGTCGAAGGTGCTAGCCAGTTTCTGTGTTTGCTTTCGAAACAGCAGGAAAGTTAAAGATTATTTCCTGTAAATGTCAGCCCAAGGACAGCGTTTATATCCAACGTTGTCTTCATGGGCTGTATTCCATACTTAATGACGTTCCCTCCAGATATTTGCTTCCAACACCTGCTTCTCTGCTAAAGTCTCACTTCAGTAACATAAGCCAGGATTAAATTAAGTGTTTTCCTTAACATACTTTTGCCTCTTTGACTGTCATTCAGCAGACTTTAGATTATGAGGGTAAATTAGTAACTTCCAGCGGTGTTAGAGGTAAATAATTTTCCCTTTTATGTTCTGGCTTCATTTCACACATCTCAAAACTTTATATTGCACTGTATGTTTTTGGAAGTCCTTGGCCGAAACACAGCCAGAATTTCCTTTTTTGTTTTTTGTAACTAATCAAATGTGTCTTGATAGAGCTTGAAGGTTGTCACCTGCTGCATAACTGGAATGTCAGGTACACTTAAAGCGTAACTCTCGCCAAAATGAATGGCATTGAATCGAATAGTGAACTTAAAATCGAAAGATAAATCGGATAACCCCGGGTGATTTCTCAATTTGCCAAAACATGCGAGTTGTGTTCCATTAAAGCGTAACTCTCGCCAAAATGCAACCTAGGCTATTTTTGTGAATGTACCCGAGTCAAACTTTCGTTTAAAAGCATATTTAGGACGGAAGCGCCACTTTTAAGATTTACCGTATTCTCATTTTTCGGTCAAATGGCCTTTTGAATGGGAGTGTCACCAGGGGCTCTACACCTTAACGAAAGCTTTGAGAACATTGTTTGTGTACCCAGAGTTTACTAAAAAAGGTTTTGAACAACTCACCGTAGCTCTTGTTGTTTCCGGCCGCTACCACCTCGGCAGTCAAAACGAGTCGATATCAAAACAAGTAGCCACAGATTTTGTCTATCCCTTGTGCACCGGTGTAGTTAAGGTGTAGAGTCCCTGGTGATACTTCGAGCAAAGTTTCATGTTGTGTCGAGCCTTCTTAGTGTTTTAAAAATAGCTATTTTGAGGCTAGCATAAAGTGCCCCTAACACTCCCATTCAAACGGCCATTTGACCGAAAAACGAGAATACGGTAAATCTTAAAAGTGGCACTTCTGTCCTAAATATGCTTTTAAACGAAAGTTTGACTCGGGTACATTCACAAAAATAGCCTAGGTTGCATTTTGGCGAGAGTTACGCTTTAATGGAACACAACTCGCATGTTTTGGCAAATTGAGAAATCACCCGGGGTTATCCGATTTATCTTTCGATTTTAAGTTCACTATTCGATTCAATGCCACAATAAGAGCCACTGGGTGGCAGAAGGGTACTTACAACAACAGTTTGAGTTTCTCAGAGTTTACAAGGTTTAATTGAGTGCGACATGCCCACACGCTTTACCGTTGTTTACATGACTCACTCACGTGGAAGGCAAAAATCTTGCCACATTGGTAACTTCCAGGAAGTGGGTCATCTCCGACTCTGGAGTCTGGAAAAGTCCTGCTGCAGGCTACCGGTAAGCTAACGTTACCCTGTGTCTTTACCTGCGTGCTACCAGCCGGTAAGCTACGCTATGTGTGTTGTTGTCTTTTCCTTAAGACGTGCACAAGTAAGCGGGGGTGGAGCCGAGCCTGATTTTGATTTCGGTAGTCGAAATCGAGAGCTCATTTTATTTAAAATCGCATTCGTGACACCCCTAGAAATCACAGCTGTGTATTGACGCTATTATATCTTGGTTGTGGTTTGGCTTGATGGAATAGGTTCTCCACACTTTGGTATGCATAAAGCCAAGAATAAACACCCCCTGCAGAAATGTTGACTTTTGAGTGGAGTGAATATTTGATGTTTGTTCGTCTCTGAAGGTGAGAGAAAGTAGAAGTTGCTGGAGGATGAGGGTGTTCTTTTGTAGTGAGTGACTTTGGAAATAAGATGAGGACATTTTTATCAAATCTAGGAAGCTTCCCAAGAGATAGCATCTGCTGAGACAGCTTTCTCACACACACACACACACACACACACACACACACACACACACACACACACACTCCCTCTCCCTCTTGATATGATTAGCTGATTTTGGTCAGTCATGTTCCTTCACTTCTTTTTCACCTTTTTGTCTCTTGCTGTACCTTCGCCTCTCAACCTCCACTCCAGTGTTTTCATTTATTTGTCTGTTTTTTTTCTTTGTCTGTTGTTCTTCCAGTCCGTTATGAAACGTGACTTGAGGCGTAGACCAGTGCTGAGCTTCAATGCAAATCCATCAAAACTAAAACACGTTGCAAACACTTCTTTAGTACGCCATGCTTTATTCACCAAATGTTTTTGGCTAACTTCAGCCCTGATGAAGGCCAGAGTTAGCCATAAACGTTACCAAGAAGAATTATGTTCCATTTGAAGCCATCATCCTGGTGTTATGGGAACTTTTGACGGGCATTGTTTACGATGTTTAGCCATTGTATAGCCTAAATGATATTTGAAAAAAATAGTCAACAGATAATTTGATAATGAAGCCCTAATAAAAGTTAAACGTCCTTAAATCCGTGTTGATTAGAAATCAGGAAAAAGTGCTAAATAATCAGTGATCTTTGATCTTGACTCAGCATTGATCTTGCTCATTTTGTCTATTCGTAAAGCAGGATTTTTCCTGCCGCTCTATGAGTGTATAAACAATGTTGTCGTACACAAAATCAGCATTAATACTGTGCTAAAGGCACTGTGTGTGTGTGTGTGTGTGTGTGTGTGTGTGTGTGTGTGTGTGTGTGGGGACAGACGCTGTAGCTAAGATTACAAAAATGGGGTGAAATCGTATCATTTTTCAGATCATTGAGAATAAGATTTTCTGGTCATATTAATGTTTTACAAGTATGAGTAAAGTTTTGAATTTAAATCTGAGCTGCAGCTGCAGGTACCAAGGAGGGCTGTCAGGTGAAGTGATAGAGCAGTGAGTCAGTGCTTATCCCTGACTCACTCTATTCATACTGAAACCCCACAGGGACTCAGCATCACTGCTGGCTAATGATTCATCAACAGCTGTGTGTGTGTGTGTGTTCTTTCATTAGTTCATAAAACTGGACAAACTCGAGTAATAGAGCAAAATGCTCGACTTGAAAGGCTTCTTTTATTCTCTCTCCACTCACTGAAAGTTAACTTCAGAGCTGACATAAAAAATTACATAAGTTTACTTCATAAATCTCTTCACCAGCTTTATCTAAGGCAAGACTTATGCATAATATCCCTCTTATTAAACCACATGTAATGTAGCAAATCGTCTTGAAATGCCGGCTAGACTGTGTCTTTCAGCTATACTTGGAAAACTAGGACTACAGTTTTCTCATTATTAATTTCTTGCTGACATGTAATGACAGTTAGTATTCTTCAAGTAGTATTATTAACACACTTCTATGTGACAGGGTGTTTACATGACATACAGTGGTGAGAATGGCACATTATTCTGTACATGCTGTTTGTGAGTGCAAATGTTCTATAGTGATAAACAACCAGTATGGTAACAAGCTGCATAGGGATCGGACAACAACTATGAATCACAATAAAAGTGCAAAGCAGGAAAGCGAAGCATTTTTCCCAAACTGTCGGTAAATCTTTTCTGTCCCCTGTCCCATTTTCTAAATCCACTTGGACACCACTAATCTCTCCTGAGTAGGTGGGGTAATTATTGAGCTGTTTTTGTCTCATTATGGAGGGTTGTGTCAATGACATTTCTTCTCAGGCACAATTCATTTCTTTACTGATTAGCTGCTATTTGTCAGCTTAGTGCTGTAAGTGGTGTGGTACTTAAAGTCGTGTCTGGTTAGTTAGTCTGTGTCTCAGCTTCTTCGTGGATAATGTAGATTGCAGATAGTTTAATCTTTGTCGAAGTGGAAACGTGCAGATACAGTATAAAAGCATTAGAGGACCTGAATCCTGTACACGTTCTCTGCACTTCTTAGGAGCCGTAAGCATTTGTTCAGACTTTTAAATGATCCTCTGCACACACTGACATTCACATGAAGGAATGTTTGTCCGAACTATGCACCTCTGAGTAGCTGATAATTCCTCATTCTTATTGCTGTGTTCTTCTAATCCTCTTCAAACTGATGTGTTATTTTTTGGAGACATCTCTCCCTCTTGTCTTTCTCTCCTCACGCTGTTATAGAGGCAAAGATGACTCTTTGGGGTCATTTCAGCACTGTGTGTGTGTGTGTGTGTGCAATACCACCTTTTGAGGTTAGTCTGAAAATGGATGTCTTGAATATTTAACCTTGCCCCGAGGCTGCAGTATCAATTTACAGACTCTCACAGAGTACAACACAGATCTGTCATGCCGATATGTGTTTTATCGTGATGCTCCGTGGGAATATAAAGCAATCAGAAGCGTAGACAAAAGAGGAGGCCAGACTGCACGTCAAAAGTGCAGCTTGTGTGCTCTTTTTTTATGAACAACTAAATGAACAAAGGAACTAGACAAATAGCCACTTGCATCCAAAACGCTAATCAGAAAATAATTAATTAATTATCCGAGAATGCATTATTAAAAAGATAAAAAAGGATTTATGTGTATGTAAACAGTTTTAAAATGACAGCTCCATAACTATGTCTCCTTTGCACTTTTGTTTAACAACATGACCAAACGATAGCTTGATCATTGATATACTGTAGTAATCCTGTTGTGATATTCATAAAGTCATACAAACTTTTCTTGTTCTGAACACACTTGTCCTTATTCATCCCTCTTTTCTTTGTCATAATCAATGTGTAGTAGTGCAGAGTTCAAAAGCTGAGTGGCTTCTTTCTCTCGTTTAAAATAAAAAAATGATAGACCACTTTAAATATTAGTGAAAGCCAAATTTCCGTGACAAATTGTTCTTTGTTTAAATGTCACTCCTGCACGTCCATACAAAGAGAGGTCGTCATAAAAAATGTAGATTTGTGCGCACGACAACATTTCTCTTGATAGAGTGGGAACAGCTGCAATTGATTTCCTGCACGTTGAGGGAGAAAGCAGAGTTATGCGTGTTATTTCCCCTCACTGTACTTTATCAACAGTTTTTTTTTTTTACATTTCGGAGAACATTGACCTCTCACTGCTTCCTGTATGGGCACTCTAAATCTTTTATTTAAAGTGCTCATATTATGCTTTATGAGTTACCATCTCCAACAGAAAACACTGTTCACAAACTGCTCCAAACAGCTCTGTTGTAGTCCAGCCTTTACTTCCGTGGCGAATGTGCGTCACTTTGTAACACATGTTACAATGCTCGCCTAGCTGCTAGCATGGCACGCCCTCATACTCTGCTTCTGACTGGCTAGTAGTCCTTACCTAGCTACTGCGCATGTTTGACTCCCAACAAAGATGGAACAGAAGTGAGATGCCTCACTCTGTAGCTAAAACAGAGAGCTCAACACACAGGGTGAAAAGAGGAGCTGCAGCAATGTGCAGTACAACAAAAATATCGTGTTTTTTGAAAATGAAACCATGTAAACCTATTCTGATATAACCTCTAAATACAATATGAACCTGAAAATGAGCATAATATGAGCACTTTAAAATTGAAAACAGGATTGTGACAGACAGTGAGTGTTCACAAAAAGCCAACTTATTATTGTGCTCATGAGCACAAAGCACAGCTATCTGGAGAGATGAAAGATCAAGCTTTTTTTTTATACAGATTAACCCAGCCATCTATTATAGATTCAACAAAACAGCCTCTCCGTTTTGTATAAAATATACGAAGAGCTAAATCCATAGATATAAAACATATGTTTTATATCTAAGCCTGAATCGACACCATTGTAAAAAGGACAGCTGGCATGAGGGGACTACATGCACACACTAGATGACGACGTTTGTGACACTTCACGCCTCTTGTGCTTCTGGAGTGCCGACATGCTCTCTAACATCACACACTGGGGCAACATTATTTTGGGGTGGTTTGTTTCAGTCTAAAAAGCTGGAGTATTGGCGAATGTTCTTTACGGCAGTATTGCGGAATCTCTGTGTTAAAGAGGCAGCCGTGATCATTTAAAGACATGGCTGAATCCAACATCCTTATTGAGAAACAGTGTGGTCAGTTCTTATAACCACAAAATGGGCAGTACATGGCCGTAAAACCTTTAAACAAATGGCAAACTAATTAAAAAGCAAAAGGATCAAAAACTTGCTAAGTGGCTGTTTTAATTTTAGATGTGTACAGTGGTGTACCAGATCACAATATTCCTTGTTTATAAGGTGGTATGGCAGCACATTATGGGCTTTTTAAAACAACAACCTACAGAAAAATGTGTAAAATGTCGAGCCTCCAAATGGAACCATGCTTGCTGCACTTGTTGAATTTCTCTACATGACAAGCCCACACATCTCTACAGCGTAGGACCCGCCCGTCTCGCCGTCCTTTACATGATTGTTGTCTGTGGACCAAAGGAAAAGCTTGGGATCGGAAAGTGCGGAGGGGGTCCATCTGTGTTCAACACTGAGCAAAGGAGGACCGACACAAAGGGGGGATTGAAGGGAAGAGAAACAACAAGATGGTTGATACAATGTTGTGGCTCTTAAAGTCTGGCTGGCCGTGGGAGACAGTAACACTTCTGTCAGTGTAAGGAGGAGGGCGAGGCTGCCAGGGACAGGCGACCAAAACATTAGCAATGCAGCTTGGAGAGAGAGAGCGAGAGAGAGAGAGAGCGAGAGATCATGTGAGGAACACTGGGGAGGTCGGAGACGCAGAGGACAAGGGAAGAAGTTGTGACACTGGTTGGGACAGTGTTAATCAATGGACTGAGAGGAGAGCATGTAGAGAAAAGGTTTAAACGTCTGAAACAGTGAAAGAGAGAGAGAGCCTCAACGTGTCTTTATCGATCGGCTTTGCTCTGGTCCTTCCCAGTGACTTGTTATTGAGATTCTCCTAAATTTAAAGTTTGACAGGGAAGAGAGAACAGCGGTGGGAGAGACAGCAGTGGAAAGTTGGGGGACACTGTAGAAGAATGACATTCATAACAGATGAACATCTGGGGAAAAGGAGCTAAATCAAGAGTTCCCAGGAACTACGAGTGAGGTTTCAGAGAGATAAAGTCTCTAATTATCCAGCGAAAAGGTCCTTTGTTGTGAAAGGATGGGTACCTGCTGCAGCCGCGACCCCACACGGGAGGCTGGTCACACACTGGTTCCCATCAAACGTCACATGTCCTGGCCAGCGACGGCCAAGCTGGTCACTAACCTTGATGATCATGAATTCTCCACATGGGATCTGACATGTGACACAAGGTAAGCCTGCCATAAATTACTACAGTAGTGGTAGTCAAAGATTTGAACACACTTTCCCATTCACTTAAATGAGAACGTGTGTCCAAACTTGTGACTAGGGTTGGGTT
Source organism: Sander lucioperca (assembly GCF_008315115.2). Classification (NCBI taxonomy): domain Eukaryota; kingdom Metazoa; phylum Chordata; class Actinopteri; order Perciformes; family Percidae; genus Sander; species Sander lucioperca. The sequence continues at coordinate 19,114,782 of NC_050179.1, forward strand.
CCGAAACCCAGTGTTTATATGGCGCCGGTGCCTAAACGACCGGTATCTACCAGACCAAATAGCATCGCGGATTTCGGTGCCACTGAAATGCCTGCCCTCCTCTGTGATGCTCTGAAATGGACGTTACAGGCAACAGAAGCATTACTGTTTGTGACGGTAGTTAACACTACACTTGACAGCAGGTAACGTTAGCCTACTGTTAGCTAGTAGCTGGATTTAACACGGTTAAAATGCTGACAGCTAACGTTAAACGGTTTAAAGTGTAACTGTATTTCACTGTAGAGGATTCCAACACTGGGACGTAACAGTGTACAGCTGCCGTAGTCGGAAAAACAACACCGACGGTGTGTTCACTTGATACTGGCCTAGGCCTCATGGTGCATTCAAAGTTATTAATAAAATACCCTTTTCCATGTGGTGGTTGTTTTCGGCACTTAACAGTAATTTTCTGGTGATATAAGTAATTGTTTTAAGTTATTGTTATTACATTATTAATAAATCGACTGTCGTTTTGTGCTCTTCTTAGGCACTGGCACCGTGTTAAAAGTGTTATCGCGTTAGCACCGGAATCGGAAAAACCCAAACGATACCCAACACTAATTGTGACTGGTACTGTACATCTTAACACAGCTGAGCATTGACCGCTGTGGAGGCGTAGTGTTGGTTTATTCCCATGCAGAGATTCTTTATGGTAGCGGGAGTTTTCTTTACTGTGTCTGAGGAGCATGAAGTGGATCACAGCTTGTTAGCTTCTTTGTTTCTGTGAGAAACACAGCTCCCTTCGGTACAGTACATTGCCCTGCTGGCACATCATAAAACAAGTTGTGTGTGGCGTAGTTTGTCAACTTTATGGGATTGTAACTGGACATCAGAAACATAAAAGTAGACACACATTGTGTAAGTTGTGGGTGTGTCTGTTGGTGAGCGTTTTGTGGCTTCAAGTGTACACAACTGAGCACATACAGTTTTTGCTGTAAACACACACACACCGATCCCCAGCTTCACAAGAGCTATATGACAGCTTTACTGGCACGCTCAGCACTTTCCTCAGCCTCACTCAGCTGGTCACACCATAAAGAAGGTGGATTGCCTCCTGCTCTGGGACAAGGCAAGGCTGAGGAAACAGGGGTGACAGCGGAGGACGTATTGTACTAGACATTATAGACCGTTACTACATAATCTCCCATTCTCTTGCAGACACAGTTGTGACTTTATTCTTAAATCCGGACATGACCTGTCATCAGATTGGCACATACCCAAAGTATGTGCTACAGTTTTCATGTTTGGATGTTTAAACAGAAGCTTTTCTTAAAAGTAGATGATGTTTGCTCTACAATGTAAGAAAAACTGTACATATGGGCCGGATGGAATCTTAGAAACTTAATATCCCATGTGCCCCCAGAAACAATTTGAATTTCAAAACACGTGTGAGGATTTGCATCAAACCCAAGTACCACTATTTTACATTTGAAGAGCTGAACATGGTAAATATGTGGGCTATGCTGAGAAGCTAAATATGCCAGCCAACTTGATGACCCAACTCAGGTGTAAGGTTCTTGATTTAAAGACAGTGGCTGGAAATGAAAGTGTAGTAGAGAGCTGCTGCAAAGCAGCAAAACATGTTTTCTTTTTTCCAGATATGAAAGGTAGATTAATGTATATTATCTCTAACATAGTCTGGAGTGGATGGTGGGTCATTATACAAATAATCTCGCATTGCCAGATCTCCACAGTGCTGTGTCAGCGATGGAGTATAGTCTGGCTACACCGCCTATCTATTGAAAAAAAAATGTTCTGGCTTGTTCGTATTTCTTTAAACCAGTCTCAACCGTCCAAAAGGGAAACTAACAGTTATCTCTCGGTTAAAATTTGATGTCATGTTAATCCATCCATCCACCCCGACCACTGACTTCCTCCTTTGTTCCCGTCATAATTACTACGGCCGCAAAAGGGCTTTGTCACTTAAATGTAAACATAGGTTGTTTTGTAGTCCCCAATTGTAGTCTCCAAGCCTAAGGCAAGATCATCAGTGGTTTTTAGCAAAGCTCCCTTCAGAGCCACGAGCCACAGAGGACATTATGCAACTGTTATCACAGGCTGAGAGGTTCTCCTTGTGACAAGTTAACTCTTTTTTTGTGTGTAAAATTAGTGAAATAGTCATTTAAATACTATATGATGCAAACATTATTTGACAATACCACACAATACTGCCTCAAACATCACAGAATTGCATCTTTTTTACACCATCCATACAAATTGAACATTATAAACTTTATACACTTTATTGAGTGTTCTTGTAGGGCTCTGTGTTGTATTGTAAAGTGCCCCTGTTTTATCCAGCCTCTGTATATTTTTAAGTATCAGTGAAACTGTAGTACCCTAAAATGCAGAAAGACACAAAAGAGAGGCATTGGCCGGGTGATGCAAGAATACTCAATTATTGCTGTAATATTATAATGTATAAACACACACAAACCCAATTTACATTGTAGACGTTAAGCTAACAGACCTATCCACAGAAACTTGTTCAGCACCCCTTGATAGTATACAAGGATTCATACTTGTTGTTTATTATTAATGCTCTTATGCCCTCTGAAGTCATTGTGAAAATGTGTAAAAGCTGAAATATTGGGGTAAATCAGCAGCTCTGAGTGTATTATAAGACAGACACCGCAGAACAAGATGGTTTCATGTTTGATGCTGAAAGCACTTTGTTCTCTTTGCGTTTCTGTCTACATCGGTGGTGGGAGTAGCTCTCTGGAGGCGTCTAATTCTGTCAGCGTTAGTGTCTGTCATGGGCGGGGGGCTGTTGCTTTTGTATCTGGAGATGCAGTCAATTATTCAGGAGGAGGATTTAGCTACTTAATGCTCTCTTGATGTGACACCGTTGATTACCGAAAAAAACGCAAAGACTTCTCACATTCCCTCACCCTTGGTGCCCTCTTGTAAATGTTATTGCTATTGTAAAAGTATTGATTTAATCATGACAGAAATGGGAAACGGTTGTCACTATGTCTCCCTGAAGGGTTTAACCTGGTTAGATGTCAGATTTTATTAACAATGTCCCTACTGTATTCTGTCTCGCAAATGATAAATTCCTGTGGAAGATCAAAACTTCAATGGCTCAGTCTCTTAATTTCTCGAAAGGCGAACTCATTTTTACAAGACATTTTGTAAAAAAGATGTTTATTAAAAGATAAGACTTTCTAAATATAAATTTAAACAGAAAAAAAAGAAATAACAGAGATGACTGTACAGAGAAAAAAAAGAGAGTGCAGGGGTGGGTAATGGTCCATATGCTTCAGACTGAGTTAAAAGTAATGAAGAAGTAATGCAGTTGACCAAGTCTTTTATCCTCTAGATGTTTGTTCCAGCTTTGTGTTTCATAAGTAAATACTGCTTCTTGATGTTTTCTATGATTCAGGGAACAAGAAGCAGGCTTGAGAAGGGTCATATGCAGATAACCAGAGATACATATACAGGTATATCTTTCTTTTTTTAAATAACTTTTGTTTATAGCATTTATAGCATTTTAAATTGAACAAACAAGTGTAGAACAAAAACATGAGGGCTAGAACAAGGTCAGCTAACATCAGAGACACATAGACAAGTACAGTAACAAGAATATTTTGCACACAATGGATGCCAACATAGTCAGTTTTTTTTGTCTTTGTTAGGACCTTTGACATATTGGTATAGTAGCACAACCGACTGGCCTGCCATGAATCCACTGTTTATCTTTGATATATATTTTAAGATCATAGTTTTAGGAAGAAAAACAAATCCCAATATTACGGCCCCAGTTTACCATTTTATTTAATACAATAAGAAATAAAATACTTTTTCGGAATGCTGCCATTAGGGATGCAACGAACTAACTTTTTCTTCTCCAGCACTGATTCTGTTTAAAGTGCCCATATTATGAAAAAATCACTTTTTCTGGGATTTGGGGTGTTATGTTGTGTCTCTGGTGCTTCCACACACATACAAACTTTGAAAAAAATCCATCCATGCTGTTTAGAGTGAGATACGGTTTCTGAATGTGTCCTGCCTTCAGTCTCTGGGTGAGCTGTTCAAAATCAGCACGGCTTGTGATGTCACAAGCCGAAACGAGCAGGCTAACCGCAACCATTAGCTCGTAGCGTTAGCATGCTAACGCTATGGCTAACGCTAGCATGCTAACGCTAGCATGCTACCTCGTTCTCAATAGCAAAGCACTGCTACAACACACACAAGTTCACCATAATCTACAAAAGAACTACTTACATGTGCGCCCTCATTTAGAAGTCTCCCAGCTAATCCTGCCTTGTAACTGAGCAAAGTTGTAGAAACAGCCTTTCTTTTACTGTCTATGGAGCTAGCTAGCTGACATGATCTACATCTGAGCTACTGGGCATGTGCAGTGCAATCAAAGATAGTACAGAAGAAGAAGAAGAAAAGAGGTCTCACTCTGTAGCTAAAACAGAGACCAGCTGAAAAGAGGATCTGCAGCAGTGAGAGAGAGCACTGTAGTACAACACAAATATGGTGTTTTTTGAAAATTAAACCATGTAAACCTATTCTGGTACAACCTTAAAATACAATTATGAACCTGAAAATGAGCATAATATGGCTGCTTTAAGGTATCTGCTGACACTAAGTACCAATTATTTCCCCCCAAATTGAAAATCTCACTGTGTAGAATCCAATCGAGTAATTTTTATGTAAAGTAACGGTAAACTATAAGAATAAACTGAATTTATACAGCACTTTTCAAAACAAAGTTACAAAGTGTTTTTACATGGTTGAAACAGGATTAAAAAACAAATCATGGATGCCAATGAGGCAAATACAATCAAGACAATTAAAAATAATACAAACATAAAATGGAATACCCAGTACAATACACAGTGGCCTGTCGTTATAACTAGCTGTAAACTGAGAAATTTTGTGACCAAGTCGAGCCCAAGATTTCAATATTCTTTCAGTATTGACAAAGAGTGGTGGATTTTTGTTGGTGCCATCTGCAACACCCAGTGCATTTAATCCATGTATGCAGCTCAAAATAGTCTGCCAAGCCACTGGGACATGTTCAGTTGTTTTTGCCTGACAGGCTGTCTACTCATTGGCCAGCCTGTTTGGTATTCAGGTAATGAATTGGCTGTTTGGTTGTCACCAAGCAGTGTGTTTGACTGAATCAGGTTAGCAAAAAGCAGTCCATTTGTAAAAGGACTGCCTTTGTCCAATCCCATGGGGCATTGCAATGATAAACCACACACTGTGGCAGGAGCCAGTAGAAAGAAAATGCTCCTGTTTTTTCCCCCAATTCTGTTTTGTGGATAGTTTTACACCTCAGGAATCAAAAGAAAGTTTTCATGTTGCATGTTAACATTCCTGAACATATCAAAACAGTACTTGTTAGTACTAGTCTATATCGACAATGTTTCATTAAGGGGATAGTTCCTGTTACGCTGGAGGTTCCGCCGGATGTTCCTCATTTCGGTCGGATGTCACTCACCTTCCGCTTTCTTTGTGTTGGCATTCTAAACTCTAGTCAAGTTGGAAACATCCTCCGAGCTAGAACCGACAATCAAATTATATTCATCTTTTTATTTTGAGTAAAATTCTCATCACACACTCAACAGCCAATTTTATTCCAGAGTTCGCCTCCCTACGTACACGTTCCACCAAAACAAGTTCCTTTCCGAGGCTATTTTGCAGATGCACATGGACGCCGCCCAAGACAATTGTGATTGGTTCAAAGAAATGCCAATAAACCAGAGCACGTTTTTCTCCTATCCAGGAATGTTGTATGGACTAGCCAGACCTTCCTCAGCAGTGCTGTGGAGATAGGTCTGGCAATACGAGATTAAGTTGTTAGTAACCTCTGAGTTACTGTACAGTATATAGTATATATGTATTTGCTGTAAATTTTGAAGTTGACATAATGAAGTGCACAATGTCGGGCAGCAAGTAATGACTATTTTCATTATTGTCTAAACTGCAGATTTCAGATCAGTTGTTCTGTGTATAAAATGTAAAAAAATGGTGAAGCGTTCAAGGTGACCTATTGTTTTATCTGACAAACCCAAAGATACTTAGTTTACAATTACATAAAACAGAGGAAAGCAGCAAATCTTACATACCAGCAAATGGTTTCAACTGTAGTACAATGTTCCTGCTCCTCTATTCACCAACATACAATGATACAAAATCTAGTTCACCACGTTTATCATTTAACATTCTTTATGAGATATGCACACCCCACCCCCAGATTTTGGACAAATGGAGCCATTGGTGAATTGCACATTACTAAAGCAGGGTTGTATCGAAGGTAGATTGTTGTTTAACTACACTAATGAGTCATCAGTTCTCCTATTGAAGATATATAAGGTATTTTTCTCTTTACTTTGAAAGACTGCAGTGGTGCCACCTTCACACATCTATTTTGTCATTGAGTCTAGACATAATAAGTCTGCCAAACTGGTTGTTATATATGCAAATCATGATTATAGATGCAAATTGTTTATGCAGCTGTGGTGGAGGCCTTTAAAGGGGTGATAGAATGCAAAACCGATTTTACCTTGTCATAGTTGAATAACAACAATTTGGTGGGTAAATAGGACATACATAGAACCTCAAATTCCCATTGACACCTCTATCCTCTGCAAATCTCACAATTTGAAACTGCCTCTGAAAACAGGCAAATCTCAACGAACCACCGAGTAGACGTCAACTCGGTGGCTCCTCCTCATTTGGCTCTTGTCTCTATCTTTGTCACGCTCCATCATTTACATAGGCTACACCACTAATCTGAGATCAGTCTTCTGAATGGGTCGAGCAGAGCTCACAAATTGTTTACATTGTTCATCTGCTATTTTATCACAAAATTCACTTCTGAGACTTTTTTATGCGAGAAATCAACTATGTAGAGGTCAAATATGTTGTGAGCTAAATGGAGCTCCATCACGGCCGGCAGCCCGCGGTGCGCGATACCCATGCAAAGTCACCGTTTCTGGGTTAATGGACTACCAAACGCCGCTGCCCTGACAGAGCTCCAGGGCCTGCAGCTCCTCTCTTCCTGCTAAATGGCCGGTGTGTGTGAGTGAGAGCGCGGTCAGCGAGCTTGTTACGCCTGCAATCTCTTACCACATGTTCCAGTTAATCTTATAATGGATATGTGTGTTGAGTTATTTAAACAAACAATCGGGGAAATAAACGCCTCTGGTCCGCGAGTCTCATTGATAGAGCCCGCGGCTGGATGGAGCTCTATCAATGAGAGCTAGCTAGCCTCCTCCTAGACCTCTGAAATTCACAAAAATGCATTAAATTGAAATCGGACACAATTGTTAGCTTTATAAGACCTTGGGGTAGCTGTTATATAAGTGACGTGATGAAATTCAAACTGTAAATATACTCTAGTTATGCTGGCAGCTGGCAGCCGGCCAGCTCCGCGGAGCCCCGAGCCCCGGTAGTCCAGTAACCGAGAACGGGTGATTTTCACTGGATATGGAGGTTGCCGCTTTCTCCTCAGACTGTGTGGAGCTCCTAAAGTCCGACACGTCTTACCAAATTTGCAATTAGCCATCAATTTTCGTAAAACAGCCCATATTTGAGCTTTGAGCTTTATATAGTTTTCTCGCATAAAAAAGTCTCAGAAGTGAATTTAATGACGAAATAGTCAGACAAAGACAAACAACGTATAACTTTGCAGTGTCTGAAATATGAAACCTGCTGTCTCGTCTCCAATGTGTTTGTATGTGGTTCGCTCAAACCAATCAGCGCGCAGCTCATCTAAATATTCATGAGCATACCATATTTGGAAGAAAAACGCTTGTTCCAAATAGAGCCATATTCACAGGGTAGTTAAGGGCCCATAAAATAGCATTCGGGCAATTTTCAGCCCAACCAATGTTACATACCCTATTAGGAGACCTTAAGGAACAGTGTGAAATACCCTATATAATCATTCTATCACCCCTTTAAAGAATGATGATGCAGACTACATGATACTATGATTCTTGGCAATTTCTGTGTAACATATGCTGTGTTTTCTATGTATTTGGTTCTTTGAATACAGCTACAAGCAGAATACATTTTCTCATGATGTATTGTGTGTTAAATGTATGCATCTGTCCCAGTCCTTGGCATTTTCATGGAAAGCACATGTATTTTTATATGCTCTTGTTATTTTGGCGACTGTTGGAGACATTTAAAGCAATGAACCAAGCTTTCTCCACTCAGCAGTTCTGCTCTTTCAATTTACCTGTCATTAAAAGTCAACTATTGACCTTCACTGTATGACCATGTGACATTTCCAAACAGTGGGAAAGCGATGACAGAAAGATGAGCATGTGGAGAATTTCCCTTTTTTTCCTCAAAGGAAAAGGCTTTGCTGAACCTGAATGCCCTTAAAAACACTCCTACTATTTGTTCAGGCATCACTCTCCCTGCCTCTTTTACAGTAGTGCCTCATTGCAACTGCCACCACCTAAAAACAGGCTCATTATAGCACACAATGGTAGTATAAAAATGAGACCACTTATCAAAAACTAAAAGCTAAGCTACCTCACAATGTGCTGTCCACTTTTAGTTATTTTGTAATGCGTCCGTTCTGTTAATTTGATCTATTTGTTTCTCTGCATGCTTAGTGTTTTAATCTCAATCGTCTTGTTTTATGATTCAACTGATGACACCCTTATATATGTCTGTCTCTGACCTTTTCATTGACACGTTTTCGCACTTGAGTGAAAACAGTAAAGCGTAACCTTGAATTTCACTTTGTGTCACAACCGCCAATGATGGACCGACAGTGAGCTCTTCGTCTGTTCCTGGCAGTATCTGTCGGGCCATTCACTGTCAAGGCCCTTTGAAGGCTAACTGAAAAGGGTCACTTTTGGGTGGGGAGGTTGAGCTGCCTCATTCCTCAGTCACAAGGAAGCAGCAAGGGACTGATAATTTCCATCTCAATCAGAATCCAAGAGAATCTAGTTCAGAGACCAGAATAGAAGAGATGATGAAATACCTCCTAGTATTAGTTCAGATGCAAAGCTAATGGGTTGCAATTTATATCAATTTGATATGCTCTTATCTACAGCAGTTCATATACACTGTAGGGCATGCTTTTTAAATTCTACTGCAAGTCAATAAGCCATGTGAGTCAATAAGCATTATGAGAGCTAATCAGTCTTCATTTTGGTTTACTTCTCTCTATGAGCCTACAGAGACAATATTCAGTATGCAATTGTTGGTAATATTGAAAGGAGCAGCGGCAGTATTAATAGTTTGGGAAGCCTGATTTGAATGCCTGCTTCCTATTAAGGAGGAAACTTTCATATTCCAATTAGCTGACACTCATAGGCAGCGCACCAAAGAATATTGCAATAGAATAAGATTAACTTCAGTTTAACATAAGCAATAAACCTAAAAGGAGAGGACAGTGGTAGCAAGTACAGCTGAATTGAGAAAATCATTTCGAAAGCAGACGGTGATCTGAGGTGCTCTAAGAGATTTCAGTCAGTGATGGAAGATAGAAAGTGACTCTGCTGCTCTGTCTTCATCAGAAATACAGGGTTACAGAAACGTATGAGGCCAAACCAGTAAATACTGTCTGATGGGTGTATGACCCTGATAGTAGTTATCTATGTTCAACCGTATACTACTGATTACCCTACTGTTGTCACCCAAGGCATATAAACTGCAAATCTGTAGTTTCATCAGCTTTACTGTCATACTGCAGGGACCAAGGCCTCAAATAGAACAAGTTTGGGTTACACTTTACTTGAAGGTATCTACATAAGAGTGACATGACACTGTCATGAACGTGTCATAAACATGATAAACAAGTCAAAAACGTTTATGAGATAACGCTTCTAGTAAGTGTCATTCAGTTTTTGTCATGACAAGTTAGGGTTAGATTTAGGGTTAGGGTTCATGTGTCATGACTGTCATGACAGTATCATGTGTTCATGACAGTGTCATGTCACTCTTATGTAGATACCATTAAGTAAAGTGTTACCCTAGTTTGTACAAAATAAGATTGTTTGTTTGTTGGTTTGATCAAGGAATTCATGTTTTAAGCTATTTCTGTTTTGACCCATAATTGATGATTGATCCTGTCATTAAAATCATACAAAATGCATGTTTTTTCTTCAAAGAAAGCTTTATTTAAAAAGTTAATATTGGCTGTTTTTTTTTTCAAAACAACCTAAGTAAATTGGTTATTTACTGTATAGCCACTAATCCTGCATTCCCACTGCATGGAACGACTCGACTAAACATGCTTGGAACCGCACTTTTTGGTTTTCCATTGACGAAAGTTGTGATAATACCTGGTACATTTTTTGGGATCACCTCCATTGGGGTTCCAAGCGAGGTGAGCCGATACTAAAAGGTGGAGTTCACTTCAGACCACTGATTGGTAAGCGAATCGTCACCAGAATCATCAGTGGCGTGACATGGTGTCCTGTGTCCTGCAGAAACCCGCTATTTTGGAATAGCCAAGCTACCGCAATAGCAGCCCTCAAAACCACGCTGTGGTCAATTCTACAAAGTTGCTGATGACTACGTGCTGACGTTTACGGTAAGCGTATTGTCTCACTTCCAGTGCTCTCGTGTCACGGACGCTAGTTTGCTGCTCCAGCAAAAAGTTACTCAACTCTGCTTTATTTTTTAATGTAGCGGCTCATTGCCTGGATTGCATTTAAACTACACTAGTTATACTCAAGCACTTATAGTTATCTTCTCTTACAGCGACTGCCTCGCTGATCTCCATACTTTCATATATATATATATATATTTTTTTTTTTCATTCATGTGGGGCATATTTATTAGAAAAGATAATATAACTTGTTATATATAAGGTTTTTTGAAGTGTCAAGAAAGGTGGGTGGAAGGGTTTAAGAGATCCTACTCTAACAGGATTAGTTTGCTGTGTCACCTCATACCTGCCAAGTGTCACTATCCACTCCTTACAAGCTCCAGAGCTTTCATACAAGGATCAATGTAGTGTTAGGTTGCTATTTTCTCATATTTTCTGAAGTTCTTTGTTTTTTTTTTAACTTAATCTGACACCATGTTTGGTATTGTAGCTGCAGAAACTGCAGAGCTGCTGGTGAAGGGTTGGCCTTCAAAGAGATGATCAGGATCTTGTGGTGTCCAGTTAGCGACCTGTCTTTTCAAAGTCAAGCAGTCAAGCTCTGAGTGACAGCCTGTGTTCAGAGAAAAAAAAAGAAAAAGGATCTTTACTGAAAGAGTTTCAAGAGCATTCAATAACTCCCTTCATTTTTTCCCCCTGTGTTACTCAAGTTTCTCTGTGTAATGAAAAATTCTTTTAAGCTTTTTTTTGTCTGTGTGGTTGTAAAAACTACCTGGCTTTGAACCTGAGCCTCTTCCTAGAGGGAGAATGAGCTTATGTGACTTGATTTACAAAAGAGGAGAATAATGCGGTTTCTTTCCTTTTGAGTATTAGATTCTCAATGCATAAAGAGTTTTTTTCAGAGTAAAGGATTGTGTTTTGTGTTGCACTGGAAAAGTACAATGCAAATTAGCCTGCTATTGTGCCAGCAGCTGATCTCATTACGATAGCCCATACCTAATGAAGCATACCTTTTCAAACATTCACACATGCATGTCTACATCTGCAATGTCAGTGATACAATTATCATTTGTATCTGTTTACATAACCCACAGGTTGATATGGTGCTTTTTATATTGCCGTTGTATGTCATTACTATTTACTGCCCAATTTTTCAACAGGATCATTAGTTTGATTCTGTGTTGTGGATTTTGCATGCCTTGCATACCAATAGGGCTATTCAGAGTGTGTGTGTGTGTGTGTGTGTGTGTGTGTGTGTGTGCGTGCGTGTGTGTGTGTCGTGTGTGGTATGTAGTTGGTACTGCCATTTAGAAATACCATTATAAAGACAATAGGGGTGGTATGGTTCACAAAATCCACGGTTCGGTTCGTATCACGGTTTTAGGGTCACGGTTTTCGGTTCTGTACGGTTCTTGTTATTTTTTCTTTTAATCTTTAACACTCCAGAAATATACTTCAGCATATGATATATAGCTAAAATTAGCATATTGAATGCATGTTGCACAATACATGCACACAGTGACAGTTCTATCTATTGTTTTATTTCTGCTGTCGTCATAGGTAACATGAAATCCAAAATGTTCCCACACACCAGACTATATACGATGCTAGCGCATCCTCCAACGCCGGGCAGCCTTCCTCATCTCTCCCACTTGACATTTCTGCATGTGACGTGACCTGCAGCACTCCACACTCTACCTGAGGAGCGGTCGGCTCGGCGCCTCTCAAAATCTGACGAAAATCTTTTAAACTGACCTTTGTCGATCAAAAAAGCAGACTCAGCAACTGTATGGCCTATTTCTCGCTTAAAATGTTTTCAGAAACACTTTTCGGTGAACTATTTTCGTAAAATACGAGATCGTATTCAGAACGAGACGCCATTAGAGTCTGTGTCTGCGTCCCGCAAGAACCACGTGACGCGTTCGTCCAATCAGCTGCCATGTGTTGCGTTCGTCACGCTCATCCCCCTCGTCGTTTCCAGTAAGTGTTTTAACATAGGTGTTGAAAGTGGGCACTACGGCAGTAAGTGGTTAGTGCACATTAACAGTGTACTGACGAACTGTGTGACACACACACGCTCCGAACCGAGACAAGCGAACTGAGACAAGCGAACCGAGACAAGAGAACCGAGCGGTTCGGATGTTTTTTCATGAACCGTACCACCCCTAAAAGACAATGACACTTTAAAAAGCTAAATAGATGAGCTACATTTCCTATTAGTCTAGAGCAGAACAAGACATATTTTTAAAATGAAAATTGCAATGTGAAAGAGAAAAAAGCTGTAATTCTTTTCTTTTTTTAAAAATCCGAGCTTACATTATACACAGTGTTTCAACAAGCTAGTGAAGGTTTTAGATGGCAGGTGTTCATTTCTACCTGTTGAAATGATTTCTGTCAGCAAATTACGTAGGTCGGGTGAAGCCAGTTAATTTGGTCAAACTACAAACTACAACTCTGGTTAGTATGCTTTATGCATGCTTGTGTGGGGACCTAAAACTCGGCCGATGATGGTTTCCTCAAGATTCAAGACTCTTGGGTAAGAGTCACTAAAAAAAGAGTGTCTTTTGCTGTTAAAAATAATCTTTCTTCAGATAAACGATCTAGCGGACCCAACCATGTCAGTTTCAGATAACTAGTTAGCTGCTAACTAGCTAGGTAGTTATCAAGTTTGACTAAATAACGGAGAACTGGTAGATAGTGAGCAGTAGTGGGAATCTCACTGTTGCAGTTTAAATTCTTTAACCTAAAAGCTCTGAAACGGGGCCTTTAGAAGATGCCTGTCCTGTCAGTCGCTGAAGCTAACATTAGCTCAAACTGCTAAAGTATAGAGCTGTCAACTGTCATCAGTCAAATGTCATCAGTCAGATATCAAAGTTTTTTCATAATCACATATGACTCGACAGCAGGTTGCCGTTATTACCGTATGTGGACAACTATGTAGCCAATTAGATTATTATAGAAATTATTGCTGACAATTTGTGAATTGACAGTTTAAATTGAAAAGATGAAGGCACATATTTTCCCCAAACCATTCTGCTCTACTTTACCCCATCTGGTCCATTAATGACGTGGCATTCAGGGCAGTAGCTAAAATATCGCCAACAGACATGTTTTCTCATTTACTCTTCATATTCTTTTGATTTGATTATCCAAAGACATGTACTTCAGGCTGTGGGAATCTCAGTTTGACTCCTGTTGTTCAGCACCAAGGCATGCCTTGAAGAAAGTGTCTTTGCTTTCCTCTTAAATCTGGGTCTGATCCAAAATATAAAAGAATTCTAATTGTGGTATCATTTTCTAGCTCGTGAGATGGAGAGATGCGAGGCCTCAAGGCATGATGAAAGGAAGTTCAGGGGAGATGTATTAATAGTTGTGTGTGTGTGTGTGTGTGTGTGTGTGTGTGTGTGTGTATATATATCCCCAGGGTTCTTTTGATCCAGATTCTTCAATCTTCTCTCACACTCACACACACACACACACACACACACACACACACACACACACACACGCGGATACACACACGGATACACAGTCGTTATTGCGTCATTCAAGCTAGCAAAGCTTCTCCCAAGACAGACAACCATATTCTCAAATTATATGAGCGATATGATCCTCATACACATTTAAATGGGTATAGGAAGCTCCCTCGACGAACTCTTGAAAATACTTTGTTTTGACAGGTTTTTCACATCTAATCCGTCTGTTTTTTATCTCGAGACATGCAGCTTGCAACTGCTGATTTTGAATTGCCGACTCTCCCTGATTTCCGACCAGCTGTATGATTGATCAAGTCCTCCTGAGAAAACTAATACGGAGTGACACCAGGCAGTGACTGAACACAGGCGAGGTGGAGGAAATGAGGGATCTAGAGTTTGTGAGAATGTGTCTAATATTAGAACGAGATAAAGTGTGTGCGTGGGAGAAAGTGCAAAAAAATAAAAAAAAGAGGCCAATATTGAACATGCACTTGGCAACATTTTAATAAGGTTGTAATTGTCAAACTTTTGCTGACCTAAACTAATTTCATATTCTTAGCTGCTGCTAATTTGTCACCTTCCTATGGGTAGAAAAAGTTTTCTGTGATTTCTGGGGAAAAACAGGCAAATACACAGAACCATCCTTAAGGTGAAAATATCAGGTCCTGGAGGTTTTACGTTTGAGAATTGGCTGCAGAGTTAGATTTTAAAGTTATGACGAAATCAATGGTATTGATTAACAACTAGGTTTGTTATGTTTGTGCTGTTAGGCAGTCTTTTTGTAGTTTGCACTACTGAAAGAGAGATAGATAGGGTACAGGTGAGTGTTGTTTTCAAGGATTTTCAGAAACGTGGGCTCAGATGTGACCTCGACAGAAGGCAAAAGGAGGTGTGTGTGTGTGTGTGTGGGGGGGGGGGGGCTATGAAAGGATTTAGGCTGTAAAAGCCTGATAAGCCGAAACACAGGCGAAATCACACTCCTGCCATCTCACCCACTGACACAATGATTCAACACAGCTGTCAATGGTCTGCAAGACGACAACCGCTGCGTGTGTGCGCTGTACGTCCATATATATTTGTGTATTTGTACAATAATGGCCATGTGTGCGTGTGTCTCTCATCTGCACATGGATATATTTGTGAATGTGTATGCAAAAATCTTCATTTGTACCTTACATCTGTGCGTCAGTGAGACTGTGCAGAAGATAGTCCACCTCTCATGTTTGTGTGTTTGTGCGGGGGTGGATAGGCGAGCAAAGGTGCAGCCAGTCCACCTGCCTCTTCAAACAAGGAGAGTAAAGACAGAGACAGAGGATGAAGAAAGGGAAGCAGCCGGGTCCCCTGTGTTTCCCATCCCTGATTAGATTGTGCTGGAATTAAATTTCCCAACAAAAACAAACAGCAAGAGACAGACAGGCCCACCTCCTTCCCTCCCACCGCCTCTGTTCTTTTTATGTCTCCCAGTTCCTCGCCTCCTCCCTCCCTCCCTCCCTCCCTCCCTCCCTCCCTCCACACCACTCTTTTCCTTGTTTTTTTGTTATCTCTTTCTTCGCTCTCACCAAGGCAAAAAAGCCTGATGTAACCAGCCAATTAAACCACAGATGATGAAGTTTCTTCAGGCTGTGTGATGTCTGAGGTCACCAGGCAGGCATGTGCGACACCTCACACAACACATTTCTTTGGAAAAATGTGTCTGATTGGGTTTAAAACCCAAATATGTTTTTTCAAATATTTTATCCCTCTTCATTACTGTCAGATATGACAAAAAAGGCAGCCCTTTCTAACATTTGAGAAGCAAAAACCAGAGACCATTTCTTTTAAATAAAAAAAAAAAAATTAGTTGATTATCAAAGTAGTTGCTGAATATCTTTCTGTCTATCAACTAATCAACTTATCATTTCAGCGCTAGAAGCAACTTCTACCAAAGAGTAAAATGTGAGTTCAAACAACAAGCTAAGGTGAATGAAAAGTTAGAAAGACTTTTGTTCTTTCTCATCCTGTTAATCATTTCATGACTCCTACTGTAGCTTGGAAGCCACTTTGTAAGGGGACTCTGGATATCTGTGTTCTTTAGTAATTGCTCGTCACATTAATACACTAATCGTCATGATGTGAATTTATCCTGTTCTTGTCACTTTAATTTCTGTGTGGTTTGAGTTACTAAAATAAAATTAAAATATCTCAAGTGAAAGCTACAATGACATGCAACAAAGGGCCGCAGGTCGGAGTCGAACCCCGGCCTGCTGCGTCGAGGAGTAAACCTTTATATATGGGCACCCGCTCTACCAACTGAGCTATCTGGGTGCCCGTAAGTCTGTTTTCTATTCCATTAAATTAGTTGAATTCTGCCTGGAGTGGACACTTATCAGAACTGCCAGTTGCTTTTTGATAGCCGGGGAAAGTTTGTTTAGTGGGTGATTAACGCCATAAACAAACGTGACCAAACATTCCCGATCTGCGTTGGGGTTTTTTCCCATGGCTGATCAGAAACCGGCTCTTGCAAATGTGAATGTCGCTGCCTTGTGAAATGAGCTTCCTCTCATTAGGATGAGTGATTTTCACTTCACACGGGACAGTGATGCAAGATGATTGTAAGAGCGTCATAACAGCGTGTAAGATGTCATAAATGAATGAGTATACAAAGCCCAATCAGTAAACATTTTCCTCTCCATGTATTATCTGATTTCCACCTCCTGCACCAATAAACAACTTTTTTTTAATTAACTTATCAGGGTTGGGAAGTGAAAATCCCTTTAGTGAATACAAAAAGAAAACAAGTACTCATGAGCTAATCCAGCTCCCTGTGGGAACTCTCTTTTTTTGTATCAGATTACACATCTGTCTGGACTTTGACCCGCAGTGAGTGAAGCTGTCATTTTACCAGCTTGGCGGCTGTGTCACCAGCCTTTCCCCAGGTGCATTGGAGTCACCCTTACAGCCGGGGCACGCCTGCTGCCCCGCTTAGTAGGGCAGTGGAGTAGTCCAGTTCTCCTGGGAGACAGCACATCTCTGTTTAGCTGCCTGCACAGAGGTGACCTCTCACCTGCAGGCTCCATGTGCTGATTGGGAGGTTTGAGTCAGACTGTGGGCTGCTGCTGTGAATAACCTGCTGTTACTAAAAACACTGTCTGATTTTAGCTCTCCTCTAGGGATGTCACGAGAACCGATACTACCGACACCTTCCGGTTCTAAAATGGCCATTTTTTTGAAGCACCGTAGGCACCGTTAGTGCCGATGCCAGTGTTAGCAGCATCGGTGCTGCGCCTCTTCCGGAACTGATGGGGGCAGTATACGCTTCAGAGTGTTCCAGTCGATACATTCAGAAGAAGGAGGTCACGAAACAAGTGGCCGAGAGTCAACTCTACCCGACCTAAAAAAACCAAGGGGGTAAGCCTCTCCTCGGACCGCGAACCTCCTATGGCGCCATTTTAATGCTACAAAGCGATCACCCCCCGTTAGCATTCCATTGACTGCCATTCATTTTGGCGCCACTTTGACAGCGAATAACTTTACATCTGAAGCGTTTAAAGACTCTATTTGTCCATTGTTTATTTCTAAAGAAACACGACAATGTATAAAAGGCTCCATTACCTTGTATCTCACGTTATGGCTCCGTAGCAGACGTTTTTATAAAAATAGGCTAACGATTGTGTCATAACCACGCGACTTACTGTCGCATAGTAGAGGAATTACCGTATAGTACAGGAGAAGCGCGCAGGCAGTTTCGTCTCACATTGGCTGTTTAAGTGCAATTACTAATGTTAACTAGCATTTTAGTTA
Source organism: Sander lucioperca (assembly GCF_008315115.2). Classification (NCBI taxonomy): domain Eukaryota; kingdom Metazoa; phylum Chordata; class Actinopteri; order Perciformes; family Percidae; genus Sander; species Sander lucioperca. The sequence continues at coordinate 19,132,614 of NC_050179.1, forward strand.
GCAATAATTAGCCTGTGCCTATGTTATCTCCTTACATATACCTACGCTCTCCGTCTCTGCTAGATTGGGAATGATTGAGATTTCTCTTGGCACAGCTACCAGAAGACTTACAACTTTCAGACACGTTGCTCACGTCAGAAAATCATTGGCAGATTAACCAATAGAAATAGTCATTCGTTGCACCCTGGATATAAATAACTTCAGACAAAACTCCTTGACAAATATAAAACTGAAATTTCATGGAATTGTTTAAACGGTAACATAATATAATGATATTATCACATATGATTCCATTGAAAGAGCGTGAATAACAAAACCCAACCATCATGACATTAAGATAGAGAGAGAACATGCTCGATCTCAGCCCAGCCCTACACCTGCACGAATTATTCATACAGTTCCTCAAGACATACATTATTGTGTATACATATTCTTTCAGGCCTCTGTTTATATAAAACCTGAGTACTCTACATACTTCCTTGTGACTACAAAACCATAGTTAACTACAATCGTAATTGTCCTGGCAAAGCTGAGGTAAAGGAGTTTACATGGGCTGTGTCAGGTTTGCATTCAGGTCTGAAATTACACCGTAATCACATTTTATGTGTGCATGTAAACACATCAGGGTCTCTCATTCCACATTTTGTCTCTCGTTCTTCCTCTCTCTCTCTCTCTCTCTCTCTCTCTCTCTCTCTCTCTCTCTCTCTCTCTCTCTCTCTCTCTCTCTCTCTCTCTCTCTCTTTCTCTCTCTCCCCTCTCGTCCTCTCAGCGGTGTGTATCCTGCCAGACGAGCATGAGGCGGGAAAAGGAATGCAGCTCCACTCTGTTTACCTCTTCCTCGTTTTCATGCTCTCTCACTCCTGATACATTCACTGTCTCTCTCTGCCACCCCCCTCTTCTTTCTCTTTCTCTCTCTCGTTGTCTGCGAGTATGCTCAGTCATTCAGCGCTGTGCACCGCTGTTGTTTCATGAGGGTGGAGAGCCGGTGGGAAACCTGTGATTGGGGAAATAAGAGCCTGTGCCGGAGTCAGCTACCTCAGAGACAAACTAGGTACAGCGGAGGAACGCAGTGGCTGTGGATTTTAACCTGCTCATGTTAAGAAGAGATGGATTTGTGGGGCCTGTGAACTTTGGAGAGAATGTACTGCACGTGTAAAAGACATAAACAGAGCATCAGGGATTGCTGGAGAAACGGAGGTCTCTGAAGTCTTATCTTGGACACTGTCTGATAGATCTGCGCCTGAGAGGTCGAAAAACCCAGCAAGTGTGAGTTAAATCATTGTGATGTGAGTTGGAGACACATATTACGCATGATTTAACAGGCAAAAGATACAGCTCAGCAAGGTTAACCTCAGACATCTGTTATACATGTTTTCACCTGAGAAAGGGAAAATTACTGTCTCAAGGCAGGAATAAAGGAGTAACCTGTGATGTCAGACTTCACCTGGGGCAGTCGTCTGAGACTCTGCTGAGCAGCTGTGGCATTGTCGAGAGGGGGGGTGGGAAGGTGGGCAGCAGCAGACTTCATTTCCAGGTGTGTAAACCACACCGGACTTGACTCACCTGACATCATCCCTTCTCTGTTTGAGTTCAGCCCCTCACCTCATCTTCTCAGTAATCCCTGCTCTCCAACTCGCCGCCACCTCTCGTTTCCTCCCCATGGAGCCACTTGAGCAGCGAGAGTAGCGACGCTGATTAATGTGACTCCCAGCAGCCCGCGTCTGATTCCACAGCACCAGAAATAGAAAGCCGAAAGAAACAGCGGCAGCACTTGTGAACTGTCATCACGTTGGAACAAGAAAAGCACCATGTGGAATCAATCTGGATACTGCAATCACATACCTCACCATGGATATCCCTTCTACCATGCACCCTGCAGGTACGCTATCACAAACTCTGCTTCTGCTGTGCGTAACTCGCGTAACTGTGCGTAAGTCGCTTGCTTTTGCTTATAGGTCTCGAATCTCCTGAAGTTTTCACTGTTTTTGCACATTGTGTCTGTGTATTTACCACGTTCACCATGCCGATGAAAGTGATTCGGCCTGCTGTTTATTTTTTGTTGTTGTTGAAAATTGTTATTGCCATTCGGGACAGTTGTTGGTCCAGTGAGGCTGATTTGATGCATCCTTGTTCATTGTTAAGTAAGCCAAGGTGTTCTTACTCTTTCCCAAAGTAGAGGTTGTGACCAAACCGGTTTGTCAGGAATGTTTGTTTGGTGAACACTTCAACAGAACCAGGAAACTGGTTTTTCTTGTGCAGAATAATAGAAGGTAGTGAATAGGCAGGTTTACTGGTCAATGGGACAATATAGTGGCAGACAGGAGTGCTGAACTAAGGTGTGATCATGTTTCCCAAAAAAAAAAAAAACACCCCTACAGTAAGTACGTTGAGTTTATTACCCATACTGTATTTGCACAAATGACTATAATCCATTTTCTCTCTTTTAAAAACTCTTTTAAAACAGATTACATAAGATTTTACTGGTCCTCTTCCATTCTGTCTTTGGTTCCCCCCCCCCCCCCCACCTCGCAGCAGTAATGACATCACTACATTTATCACAAGGTTTCAGATGTGACCCACTCTCAAATGAACACCATCAATCCTCATTCCCTGAGGGGAGAACAGACCCCTGCCTACGCCTCTTTTTCTGTCGGATTCTGTAATAGTCTCTAACCTCAAAAGGCTGCTGGAGCTCAACCAGCAGAATACTGATTACCCATTACTAGTTATTTATGAAATCCCTTTGTGGTTGAGCATAATGAGACCATATCTTAAAAAATGAATAGCATAATAAATGATGAACACATACCATGCTAACTGTACTTCCTGCTAGTGTGAATGTAGTGCACATGCATTATAAAAGCTTAGCAGTTGTATATTTATTTTTTGTCTTTATCTGTCCATGTTGTGCACATAGTTAATTAGAATTTGCTAGTGCACTAGCAGCAAAAAGCAGGAACGGTAGGGGTGGTCTGCACCGGGGGGGGGCAGAGGGATTTAGCTGATGAGTGAGTCATACCTCAGACCACTGGGCAGGTCAGTGACCTGTCAGATCAGCCAGTTTATGGCAGCGAGAGAGAGAAAGAGAGGGGGAGAGTACACGGGAATCCAGGAAGTAGCCCTGAGCTCCAAAACAAACTCACCATCGCTATTCACTCCCACTCTAATCTCAAATAATGAAGTACTCTGACTCACACTATGAATATTCCACCTGTAGCCCAATCACCTCATGTGTTCAAGTCAAATTTGACATTTTGCTGCATAATTGCAATGTTCGACATGCTTAAGATGCAGGAGCAACACACTGCACAGCTGCAGTAGATTTACTCAACGTTTTATTTATCTTCTATTTCAGTTCTTATTTTTGTTAACAAATCAACATCCTCCTTGGTGCTTCAATGCCGTTTCTGCCCTGTATCCCATCTTCTCATCTCGATTTTTAATCCTCTTTTTGGATTTACTGTCCTCTGAGGGATTTTCCGTTCACCTGCACATGCCTCAATAATGGGAGATCGACTGCTTTGTAAAATATTAAAGTTAACACCTAGATCTCACTGTCAAAAGAGGGATCATGCTTTTTGTTTTCCAGTTAAAGTGTTAAGGGGAGCATTTTGCAATATACGAGGAAGCGGACAGCACTGAAATTGATCTTTGTTTTTCCTTGGAGGACAAAGCGATAAGGCTTCAATATTGCATTTGTCACCAATAAAATAATAGTTTTCTTACCATTTAATTCATGAGCCTCCTTCTGAACTGTCAAATGGCTGCTCATGTATTTCAAACTGCTTTTTTTAATAATAAAGGCTAAAAATGAAAAGAGCACATCACATAAGATAGATAAAGGCATTGGCATTATAATGTAGCTCGTTCTTTGAACTCCGTGAAGGTTCAGCGATACTTTGCCGAGGACGCTCTGGTTAATGATTCCCTCACCTGTCAACAGGCAACTGCCAGACTCCGCCGCCATTCCTCTGCTTGATCCAATGTGTTTACATTCAAATGAAAAGGTGCTCATTCACTGTTTGAGGAAGTCCTTAGCCAGACACCGTTGTTTGGTCCGTTAATCCAGCATAAGCCAGCAGCGTCAGTCAACCGCGGAGGCTTAAGGTGAGCGTGAAGGCTTAATGAGGGCCTGCATGTGATTGCCTTAGAGTATTGATTGTATGTGTGTGTGTGTGTGTGTGTGTGTGTGTTTGGGAGTATTGCGTGGAGGGCTGGTAATTGAGTGTCGTGTTTTCTGAGTCGGCGTATTTTATGTGTTCTACCTATTGATGAAAGGTGTCGACGGTCGAACATATTTGACAAGTGCAAGAAATGAATGAGTTAGAGATATGTTTGTAAATACGTTAGACAGAGATAGACAGTGTGTATTTCTGTAGCATCATACAGTATATCGCGTCATATTACAGAGAGTATTCATCGGATAGATCCCGAATGAATGCAAGAGAGTGACGGGGAGTGAAATGTGACAAAGGTCATGACACAAATTAAAATTCACAACACTGCATGTGTCGAGTTACCCAGACACCCCAGAGGTGTGAACCTGTGTGCACTTAACTGCATATGCGGATTTTACTTTCAATATTGTGTGCGTGTGTGTGTGTGTGTGTGTGTGTGTGTGTGCGCGTGTGCGTGTGCCCGTGCAGGTCTGTCAGCCACACGAGTCAGGGGTGATTTGGGCTGGTAGCCTAGCAGGGGGTGAATGGAGCAGATTGTCTGAAAGCCTTTGCCTCATCCTGACACACACACACACACACACACACACACACACACACACACACACACACACACACACACACTCCTATACATACATAGGCACAGTCATTTTACAAAAACTCATAATTGACTTTAACATAAGAGCCACCTCAACCTTTCTCAGATATTTGGCTAGATAGATGGCAAAGTGTTTAATCGCCCGCTAATCTCTAAACGTGGACTGATTAATGTGTGTGACAAATTAAACCCAGCAAGAAAATCTATTACAGTGGAGGCGCTATCATGCCATGTCATTTTGTATTAGGAAACTAAACTACATTTGCGTAAAAGGATTTCTTGCTGGTAAAGGAATAAAAATGAGCTTTTCAGTGTTAAACCTTAACTGAAGTCAACGCAGAAATAACTGTGAGGAGAGTGTGATAGGTAATAACTGTAAAAGGAAGGACACTGTAATGGTATAAGAGCTTTTAAGGTGAGTGAGTAGCAAATAGACTGCTGTATAGCTTCAGAGGCAGAAACTTAATTGACAGACATTTAAGAAGATAATGCTCCTGACAGTTAAAATGTCTTGTGAAATTAAAATTGATGCTCCTGATCATTTGGAGAACTCCTTTTCACATTTTAGTCTCTTCACATTTTTTTTTTTTTTAAATTGTGAATAAATATTAACATGTGAATGCAGCTGCTCTTTATTACAGGCCAAAGTATGGTACAGTAGGAGATTGAGGCGAGTATTTGACTGTGATATTGTTGTTGTATAAAATGGCACCGTTTTTAATAAGAGAACAACTGAATACATAGCCTGAAGTAGTGTACATGTTGGCACCATTCAGCCAGGCATTAGAGAGTGTGCCAACTTAACATTGCCAACCAGCATAAACTGAAAATAGGACAGCTGAGGGTTGGAGCATAGATTATGTTGGGACAAAGAAAGAGGAAATGACTCCTGCATACAGATTCCAGTACCGGGGAAGAAGATAAAACTAATCTTAGATGCTAAAACGAACCAAAAATCCTATTAAATGTGTCTTAAAGTTGAATAACCACTAGGGCTGCAACTAACGATTATTTTCATAGTCGATTAATCTGTCGATTTATTTTCTCGATTAATCGATTAGTTGTTTGATCTATAAAAATATCAAAACATGGTGAAAAATGTGGATCAGTGTTTCCTAAAGCCTAAGATGACATCCTCAAATGGCTTGTTTTGTCCAAAACTCAAAGATATTCAGTTTACTGTCACAGAGGAGAGAAGAAACTAGAAGATATTCACATTTAACAAGCTGGAATCAGAGAAATCTTATTTTTTTTAATAAAAAAATGACTAAAACGATTAATCGATTATCAAAATAGTCGGCGATTAGACGAATAGTTGACAACTAATCGATTACCGTAATCGATTCATTGTTGCACCTCTAATAACCACCCTGGTACACACACACACACGCTTGAATGCATTGGGTATTTTTTTTCTTTTTTATTAAAACAAAGACTTAAAACAAAGAAAAGGGCACAGTACAGTACAAGCTTCTGACCAAGCATCTTATCGTGGGACTCTCCAGGAGAGTGTCATTCAGTCTCTGTAGCTTTCCTCTCCTCCTACTGAGTGTTGACACTCTGCTGCGGCTTGATGTTTGATGCGTCTGACACTTTGACAAAATGAATTCCCTACAAGTCACTCTCAGGGAGGGTGCCCTCATGTCACAAAGAGTCGGGCTGTCGCAGCAGCATACTTGGATGAGGATTGCACTAACACTAAAAAGAGAGAGAGAGCTGTCATGGCTGTGGTTTCTTCCCCATTGTGGTTTGTCTGTGGCGGGGGGTGATGTGGTAAAAGGATGGTGGATTAACTGTTGATGTCAGTCAGTTTTCACTGCAAAGTCAGAAACCACAGAAAAGCAATAATCCTGGTTGGTCAAACATACACTGATCAGAGATGCTCACAAGTCTCCGACTAGTCAAGTATCAATTCTTTGAGCTAGAGTCCACATATTTTGCATTAAGCACTTCTTTTGTTTGAGCCTTTTTGTATAACATTTTTAAAGCCAAAGCTTATGATGAATGGCACAGCAGCTGCCGGTGCGGTCAACATGTTTGTTGTCCTCTGTCACGTGTGGCCGCGTGCAGCAGCTACGTTCCGTATTACTCCGGTTTTACACTGGAAATGTCTGTGCTGCGTTCCAGCTGCGTTCTGGTTTTGTTCCGTCCCCACGCAGGAATGCAGGAAGTGAGTATTGTCTCGACTTTGTACTTGACAGAACAATATTGTTTCCTAAAAATAAAGATTGTTCACGAGTTCCACATCTCGAGTCCGAGTCAAGTCAGAAGTCCCTGTGTGTACAACTTCAATGCGACTCGAGTCCGAGTCTCAAACTCGAGTCCCCATCTCTGATACTCGTATCAAAAAATATTATCAACATCTTGATATGACCACATCAACAATGCAGTCAATGCAAAGAATTAGGTGATTCTGATCAGTATATTATTAGATTGTGAATTTACAGAATGAGGTTTTATATCAGCTTCACAATGTGGATTTTTGGGAACAGTCTGAAAAATGTCATTTTTGCTTACCCATGCTTACCTAAGCATGGTATCACAGTACCCATGAAACTAGTGGTTTCATGGTATCATGTTGTTGTTGTTGTTGTTGTTGGATGAAAAGCTTGCATCGCCAGATTGTTAACATTTCAGCGACTTCCTTGTTTGCATTTTTCATGTCTCAGCCTATAGGGGAACAATGCAAACTCTGAATTCAAATTAAAGAATAAAAGACATTTCTGACATTTTTGTAATGTCAGAAATTTCCCTGTGCTCATTAGCTACCAGATTGACAAAATGTATCTACAATATATTGTGCTTGGCCGGGATGGTAAATTAGTATGATGTCCAACACTACAAGCTAATTTCCCATTCTTAGATGGGACACTGTGCCCAAATGTCACCCTTGTTATAATTCTAGCTGTGTCCCTGTCTCAACCTGCCTATCTCATGACAAGTGGGAGGAAATAAAAACAAGCCATGTTTGTTTTCTCTACATAGCAGCCGGCCATGAAGAGTTCATTGAAGGTTTGGTGGCTAAATCCAGCCCAGAAAGCTGTTGGTGGCGAGTGTAATCTGTGTTTTTTTAACGTTGGTTTCATCACATGCAGTGTGTGTGTGTGCTGTGCCAGGAGTGAGAGCATCAGGGCTGAGAGGATAGAAGGCAGTCTGAATATTGCAAGATAGGAAGATATCTCTATCATCCAATAAAATTGCACCTAAAATCTTGCTGGATATGGGTTCATTAGAGTCAAACGGTGCAGAGACTGGACAGTAGCCTAGAGCAACTCTCCTGCTGACTTCAAAGGCCTCACCTCTGTTTGATTTTGGCCAAATTGGAGAGGAGGCGAGATGCTGAGCACTTGTTGAGGGAAGTTTGGGTTTCTGTACGGGCCTCAGCCTCGGAAGGTTGGCGAGAGTCCGAGCCACTGACTGTATGTTGTCAAGAGCAATATCAGTAGCATCAGGATTCTGTCCTTGTCTCAGTGAATGTGTATGTGTTGTGTAATAAGCATACAGTAGCAGTAGTCTGGATTGTTTAACAGCGGTACTGGATAGACAACATTTACTTCCATTAGTAAATCTCTACAAAAGTTTCTACAAGAAAAGCCAATAGTAACAATTAGTGGTGAGAAATGTAACTGCAGACTATAAGCATGAATGAGGAAAGTGGGCCTTGCATTTCAGGGAAAGGTAGATACATTTACTTTAAACTATAAAAAAAAATCTTTATACAGTATCTATTCAACCCTCAGGAACTGACACATTGCAGCCTTATATTATTTTTTGATCAAAAGTGTAATTTCCACAGGGAAAGGGGGGGTGCATGTCCCCCGTCACTCAAAATCCTATTTTTGTCCCAGTCACTTGTACAGTTTCAGTTAGATTTACTCTCTTAAATATCTTTAAACTATATCCTCTTACTGTCCAGCTGTCGTCATCCAGATGAAAGAAAAGATTAGGTGATAAAAATGAGTTGTCTAAGATTATTGTGTGCAAAAACTAAAATGTGATTGGAAGTAAGGTTAGTGTATTAATAATAGAGCAATTACACTGCATTTCAAATTTGTGTTAGACTCGTTAATTTGGAAAGCCTGATACAACACATTTCATAATAATGTGTTCTTTTTTAGATTGATATAAATATGAAAAATGTCAGCAACAGCATTCACATGGTTTAATTTTTTGGTCTTTTTTTAGGGACTTCAGATTTTGATTTGAACAGCTATATAAACTTAAAACGTGCACGTCAATGATGTTTGTGTATGCTATGTTTTTTTTAAATGTTAGAAAAATGAATATTGATTGATATATTGTTATTAGATTTTAATTCTTAAATGTTACTTTTGGTATCATTCTGAAAAATCCAGTATCACTTTTGCTTTAGTTTGCATTAGGGATGAACTGATCCCTAGCCTGGTCTCTTGATACTAATTCCAGTGCCTAAAATCAGAATATTATTGTAGCAAATACTGAGTTCCAATCTGAAATTTCTTTTGAAAAATTTCAAATCTTTGTTTTGTTGTGGGAAAACTCAATTGTATCATGTCATAGATAACACGACTTAAGCTAGGTTTATATACCCACGCCTAAGAAGGTTTATGAAATGTGGTTGTTGCAAATTTATAACATCACTGACTCAGTTGTCATGCCTGGCCGACACCTGCAACTTTTAATAAGTCCACTGTAATAAGTCTACTGATCCATTGTATTTAATTGGGGCATTATAATTCATTTGTTGTCAGTATCTATAACAGAGGTCTGTAGAGTCATTTTGAGTCTGGATACACATTTATATTGTCCAAAGGCCATTATGTTGCAGGACAGCAGCTTACTTCATATTTAGATTCATATTAGGATGATAATGTGTTGATGCACTCAGGGGAAGTTATACCAAAGTGTATTGTTTCTTTTTACTGTAATTATCTTATTAAAGAGTGAATGGTGTTTACCAGACACTGTTAATGTAAATGGAGTCCACAGTCTACAGTCTCTCTGCGGATTTTAAGTACTGTAGCAGTTTTATCAGTGATGTGGGCCGGGGGAAGAAACAATCCCTTACTTCCATTCCAGAGCTGGATGTGTAGCCTGCTCCCCATTCTCCATCTGTCTTTCACTGAAACCCTTTGAGCCTGCCAGTCTCTCAGGTCTCACATTACGCCCCAGCTGGCTCAATTCAGTGGGATGCACAGCTCTAATCCCTATCTAATCTGAGACGGCTTTGTGTGTAATCAAAGCATCCACTGTACATGTATGAAGAAGTGGGACTGTGCGTGGAAAAAAAAAAAGGAACACAGACAGGGCACGCTATATGGTTCCCATCAAAACCCACAGTCTGTGACTGGTTAGCTCAGTTGGTAGAGCAGGCACACTTGTAGAGGTTTATGTTTATTCTTCGACGCAGAAGGTCCAGGGTTCGAGTCCGACCTGTGACGGTTTCCTGCATGTCTTCCCCCTCTCTCTCCCCCCTTTCATATCTGAGCTGTCCTATCCATTAAAAGCGGAAATGCCCAAAAGAATAATCTTAAAAAAATAAATAAAACCACAGTCAGATTGGTGTTGTCTTGCAGGATATGCATATAGACATTTAAACCCCAGTCCAGACCTGGTGTACATTGTTTATGCCACACATGTTGGTGCTGTCCACTACTCAACATTAAACAGCACTGACTGAAGTGCAATCAATATTTTTAGCATAGCAACCGTAGTAGGACAAATGGGACAACCCAAACACATTTCCATCGCATGTATTTCACTGACCACATTGGCAACTCCAAACAAGAAGAAACTCTGTCTCGCTTAAGTCTCAGTGGACTCAGCGAGGGAAGCGTGGGCCGGAGCAGAACCAGAGTAATTCTCTTCAGTGTCAGTGGGTAGACCGGATTCCTCTCTCCACCTCCTAATAAGGCATAAAGTGCCATTGTATACCTGAGTTTTGCCACAGAGGTTCAAACTTTTAATATTTCAGCATCAGTTGCTCCTGTTGTAAAAATACGTTTGGGATATTGTGTCTGGTAAATTAAAAAAGAAGCAAATGTGCAACTTGAGATTCAAAGCAGGGATGGATGTCATTTTTAGTGCCTGCATTTATCTGCCTGCTCTGATCTAGAACTTTTTAGTTTATAGGCAGATTTGCATCTTGGGTAATAAATGCAGCTGCAGATCTGTGTATCCCTCGTGGGGGAGGAAGTGTTCACGTCTTTGAAACCAAGGTTCAGTGAAGTGATAGATGCTGCTGTAGTGGCCAGTCCTAGCAATACAGATCTAACGCTGATGAAAGTATGAATTTCAGAGTTAGTTTTTCTTTGGAGATTTTGTTAAAACATGCCTTTTGGGATTTTAAACTCCCTTGTCTGAAATAATCAGTTGGTTAAAATTTGGGTTGTAATCTATAATTCACCACTGCTCTATTTTCTTTTTTGCTATCAGTTTTTTATTGGCACCTTCAGAAATACAAAACAAATTCCACAACGTGTAACAAGCAATAGCAGATGGTGCACAGAACAGATAAACACAGATTGAACAAGAACAACATAGCAGCCAGCATTGAGCTATCATTTTCTTGGTTGCAGTTGAGCCGGCTAGCCAAATTTTCACTGCTCTGTTTTCTCAAACCAATCCAGCTGAGTGAGGCTAGACTCTTATGTTTGTTCATCACATCTTGTTGGTAGAACTTGGCTTGAGGCTAGTTTTACTTTAAATTTGCCCAGCTGACTATAGGCTGTTGACTGAAATACCCTAGATGTGACTAGAGTGACTGTTAAACAAGCATAAGCATTGAAATCAGCCTTACTCACAATCCTCTAATACTCCGCCATGTACAATTGTTCTGTTATTTGGAGATTTAAGATTTATTTCCAATTTTGTTTCTTCCTCCTTCTTCCTCTCCTCCCACTGTGAGCCACAAGATTGTCTGGAGAGTAATGTCGTCGGCCTGGGCTGCACAGCACAAGCATGTCAGCAGCACAACACCAACAGCTGCGAGTCCTCCGTCCGTGTCTCGGTTCAGGAATGTTTGGACAGAGCTCACAGCCCAATAGTCAACGAAGGGTTTAAAGTGTAAATCAATGCTTTGGTTTGCAGTTGCATATGGAAAGTATGGATAAATCATGGGTTAGGCATGAGTAATAGCAGGTGTAGACATGGAAGCATATTTATCCAGCTCACAGACATCAAATGGACAGAGCTAGTTCAGGCAATGAACTAGAGTTGTGCTGCTAAATGTTTTATTGACATGTTGTTGCACTCAGCTTATCCACAGGCGCTTGTACAATAAGGGGCTCTTTTATGCTGTCATGCTCAGTTTATGCCAGCAGATAGTCACTGTGACAGATGGGTGATTGTAGAGTCAGACATTTCTTCTGCAATATGCTGTGACTCGGACAAAATACATGCTAGACCACACATGGGGCCCCGACCAATCATGGCTTGCTGTCTTTCACGACTTGCATGATGTACATATGTGATGGGGTGGGGCCGCCACACTTTCACCTTACAGCACCTATGAATATTAACGTATGTAATCGCGGTTTTTATGAATGTGAGTGAACCTGGGACGTTTCATCGTCACTTGGCAATGAAGGTGGGGAAGTCTTTTTCCTTCCCAGTTTGTATGACACCCGACATATTCTTTGTTCCTATAACGCCCCATGTCTGTTGGTCTTTTGCTGGCTGTCCAAAACTGGGAAGACACTGCGTTTTTATTAATCTTGTACATTAATATGGGCGCTCTGTACACTGTCTACATGGCTTAAGCTGCTGCTGCATCGTTATTGATCGTAACGACATTAGTGATCGTTATTATCACTGCTGCTCACATATAACATTTAATCAGCCCACCCAAGCATCCACCTTCAGATTGTAATTTATCTCGAAGGGGTTGTGATTTATTATCATCACTCTATGCAGATCTAACTTTATGCTGTGGGGAAACAATACTCTGTATTCACACAACTGTTCCAACTTCCCAGTGGGTTGGAGCTAAATGTCTTATTGTATGTGTATTGTGTGTATTCAGTTTGTTCATGCTGTATTACCACTTTTAATCGCCTAGATTAGCGCGGTATATCACCTCAAACGTGGGAGCCAGTGGTTTGATGCAGTCGTATTAAATATCCCAGGGTCCTATGGTGTCAGATCAGGTTGCAATTTGGTGTTGCTGCATGGCATTTAGAAACATTTCCTCAACTGAATCAATAAGATGCTCGTCAGTCCGTGGAAAGTGGAAAACGTCTGTGTGTTTGTGTGGGCGTGGTCGTGCCTGTCTCCTTGTGACTGTGCTGTTTTTTATCTCCCTCTAACACTTTGTCATTGCATCTTAAGCTGTATAATCTATGCATTTATTTTTCACGGTTGTTTATAGAAAATCTGGTAAAATACATGGATCAAAACTGCCTCTAAAGATATATGTGAATACATGCAAATGAGGAAATCTTAGCAGATTGCCATCATCTCTCAATTTCTTCACCTCTGTCTGTGAGTGCTGTTGGTCTTATTAGGAGTCCACACACCTTGGTTAATTTCTGTCACATTATTGGTTCCTAACATGCAGCAGGCCTTTTAGATCCTGTCGAATCTCTGGGAACATAAACTGTTTATTTCTGGCATCGTTACTCAATCTTTTTGTCTTTCAACAAAATTTTCAGAGCAGATTTCTAACCCACATCAGTGTCTAGTGATTCCACAAGAAACTCAGTGGTACAGTATGTTTGTTTGGAAATGGTGTAGCCTTGTATTTACAAAAACATTTGAATGTTGCCTTTCAGTGTAATAAAGAAATATATGGAACCTGCTGACATGTTGACATTGCAATCAGTGACCAGGTATGGGTTGCCAGTGATGCTGTCGCTAGGGCTGGGCGATAACAACAACATTACAATAATGATAATATTTTCTGATTCATGTTGATATATGTCATGATATAGAAAATTAATGCAAAATCACAGTCAACATCATCATCTATCAGGGCAGTATTTTGCCTTTTGTATGATGTAGATAGTAAAGATACAGACATGAAATGCAGGGAGAGAGAGGGAGAAGACATGTAACGAACATCCTTAGCTGGAGTCAAACTGGAGATGTTTATATGGTATGCATCTTAACCACTCTACATTGTTATACATTACATCAGGCAAAACTCCTGTAAAACAAATTTGGTTAGTGTTTACAACAGAGTTTTGTAAAATAATATGGCTCCAGTGAAAGACTATAAAAGATATAAAATTATTGCCCTGGCCAAGCTCACACCTTCATTCTTATAGTGAAAAGAATGAGGTTAACTGTAAATAAATTTGTGTATTTATTTTTGCGTTTATTTGTCAGTAATAGAGAGGTTAAAGGGAGCGAGAGATGGAATGACACAGGCAACATCCTTGGCCAGACCCGAACTGGCGGCATTGCGATTACATCAGCATCCTAAAGCTCCAGGCCACCAGAATGCCCCAAAAGGACATGTATTTTGTATAACTCTATACATTTGAAGGTGTTAAAACTTGTTAGACCTACTCATGTACACATTTGTCAATAACTTGTGTTCTCTTTTAGAAATATAGCACCATATTTCCAGTATTCCAATATTTTTTGGTTCGTTCATTATTTAAACTGTTTGCTATCTGATAGCTGATTTCTTTTGTTCTTTCTTTCTTGCCAGCTTTGATTCGACTCCCATTGACACACACACACACACACACACACACACACACACACACACACACACACCTCTTCCCCTCTCTAAGACGGGGCCCGTCGGGAAACTGTGAAGCGTTTTGAATGTGAATGCAGCGTAGACTTGTCTCCCATTAGCATGCCAGGCTGTCAGTCTCCACGCTGAGTCCCTCGCTGTCCGGCTAAAAGCTGCACTATTGTCTCACACACACACACACACACACACACACACACTCACTCACTCACTCACTCACTCACTCACTCACTCACTCACTCACTCACTCACTCACTCACTCACTCACTCACTCACTCACTCACTCACTCACTCACTCACTCACTCACTCACTCACTCACTCACTCACTCACTCACTCACTCACTCACTCACACTCTCTCTCTCTCACTCACACTCTCTCTCTCTCAGAAGATATGTTGCTTGCCTACCATAAAATCCCACCGCTATTTGGCAATATTTATTGCAATGGACAAGAGCGGGGGCTTATTTAAACCCAAAGATGGCCTCATCTCGACGTTGCCATAGCTACAAAATGTCCCAAAGCAGTCTCTTGAATGCTGGAGGGTTGGTGGGTGGGGAGGTGGGGAGTTTGCCTCTGCCTTGTGGCATTACCAGTAGCAACAGAGGTGGACGCCACTCGGTCTGCTGTCTCTGATTGGTTGTGATGGACATCTCTATTACACCATCATCCCTCTACCAACCTCCCAAAATACAGCCTCAATCAAGACAGACTGGCTCATCAGGGCTGAAGAATCCCAATCCTGCTACTTGATGGAGCTGCAATTAACTGTCAGGGCTGCTTTATAACCTGTGTGTCTGTCTTGGGAGCGTCGTGGTGGGAGGTGGGGAGGGATAAGACGGCAGCTGCTGTGAGGGGACATGAGCTGGGACAGCGTCACAACATTTAGAAGAGATGACAATGAGTACGTTTACATGCACATAATATTCCGTTTTTTGCCCTAATTCTGAAAAAGACGATATTCCGACTAAGCTGTTTACATTGCTAATGAAAGTAAGTATTCCACCAATATTCCTATTCCACGTCCACATGTAGCCGTGCAAAACAGGATTTTTTCAAAGTTTACCAGCGGCAGCGGACTTGTTGGACCGTGCGAACACAGCGTCCCTCTTTCATTCTTTCAACCAGCTTGAAAACTGTTGGCTGGTTGGTTTGTGTACAGAAACCATAGCAACGCACAGAGCTGACCATAAGCCAGCGGTGAAAACCCCGATTGAGACTCATATTCCGAATGCGCTGTATACGTGTCCAAACAATGCCTCTAAAACCCGACTAATACCGGAATATCCCACGTCTTAATCGTAAAATGCTATATTCGGGAAAAGGCCTTATTCAGAATATCCAACCGGAATATGCTGTTTACATGACCTGTATCAAATTTTGAATATTGTCATATTCTGAATAATAGTGGATTATTGGTGTGCATGTAAATGTACTGAATGATTTAGATGAAAAAAATAAATTCTGCTTTGTAAAAGCAGGATGTTCCAGGAAAAAATGATGAGTGCTCAGACCAAGGCAATGAGAAAGAGAAAAAACAGACTTTAAATTAGAGAGTGGGATGAAATAGAGAGGAAACACACAAAGCATAAGAGCATAAGTGGTAACAGTTTCTGATAGGGAGGAGAGAAGAGGTATGGTAGGACAAGAAAGGTCATGAGCTGGACTCATGGCTGTGAGGTTGTGTGTAGCTGAGCCAAATCAGGCTGGAAGCTCTATAAATAGTCCTATACATGTACTTTTGAGGAGCACAAAGGTTGACTTTCCTGGAATCAATGAAAATATGATCACCTCAGAGAGAAGAGCAACAGTGACTCATGTGGCACAAGAGATTTAATTGATGTGGTTTAAGAGTGAACCTACGTTGCTATTTTAAACTGAGGATCACAGAGCCTTGGCAAAACTTTTAAATGTATTTACTTGTGATTTTTCATGGAGCTTTTTGCCTTTTAGTTTATAGTTTACAGTGGGGAGAGGGATATGAAAACATGAAAGTTGGGGAGATGACCCTCCAGCTGAAATCAAACCATTGCATACATGGTAAACATCTGGACCTACCTGAAACATACATGTACAATGTAACTTTATGGATAAAGTATTTGGATATGTGTATATGGATATCAAATTATGCTTTTCATCAGTATTGTAATAAGACAATGTGAAGTTGTCAGTTTGTCAGCTAGATTACGTACATTGTATCTGGTCAGTGATTGGTTGTGTCGTGCTGATCACCGTGTAATGTTTTCTGCTAGTGTAGTAAAGCAATACATATCTATTAAACGAGCAATCTTAACTCAAGGTCTTAATTGGTCTGGAGCTTTCCACTCTATTCTGTAGTCTTCACCCACAGATTACATTTGTGCATTTGCCATGGAAATAGATGTTCAAACAGCTCTAGGACCTATAATCCATGTTGATTTAAAAGTTGAGCTTGCACTTTATTGGTTTAGTTTCCAAGATCAAGAATGAACCATCATTTCACCTGTAGAAGTCAAAACAGCACTAAAGTTTCCATATCTGTTACTCATAAGTGAAAACGATTCCTAACACATCTCATCTGTTGAACTATATAAAAAAAGTGCACAGTAAAAACCTCTGAATATTTTCAATACTAAATGTTTACTTTTATATCTCTAGTTCCCTTCTCTTTCTTTATCCTATAATACATATTTTAATCGCCATATTGACTTATTAATTAATTTACTATTTAACCTTCCTTTGTCGAAGTTAAGGGCACTGACTCTAACAAAACGTACACATCTCACTGGGATGGTCATTTGTGGGATGCAATCCATTTGTCAGTCATATGCCATCTCCTCTCCCGCTTCAGTTATGTTATCTAACATTCCATTTTTTGTTGTCGTCGGCATATTTGCGTTCAGCTCCACCGGTCCTGCTCTGTTTACTCTGAGCCCTCTGTTTGTATGAACAGAGGAATTGTTGCATGTCCACACGCTGTCAGGACAGACAGGATGAGAGATGGTGGAAGTAGATATTGTACAGCAATGCAACTGCTACCTGTCGCTCTGTCAGGGGGATTGATGGCTCAGATTGTGTCCTTAACAAGCTGTTAGTTGCAGATCAGCACTCCAGAGTGATCAAAGTAAATGAAACGGCTCTTCAGTTTAATGACGGTGATGTTTTATATAGAACATGGTGTATCATTTATTCTATTTGGATTTCTCCTCTCTTCCTTGGCAAGTACAAGGACCCCATTCTGTCCCAGCCTTACAATAGTTAGCTAATAAATAGCATTAGCTTGAGATGTTCTGCTACCATTTATATAATATTTTTACTGAACCTTGGCTGCAGAATTTTGCAGAATACCTATTTTGTGACAACAGATCTTTTTTATTTAATATATTTTTTTAGCTAAGGCAGCGACATGGCTCAATGGATGGATTTCCATGACATTTTGTGCAGACTTTCATGATTCAAAGAAGATGAATCCTGATGACTTTGGTGAGCCTCTGACTTGTAGTTTAGCGCCACCAGCAGATCAAAGTTTTTATTTATCCTGTGAAATGGCTCAATATTAACTTGATTAATTAGCACTAAAGCATTCATGGTTCCCAGAAAATGTATCCTAATGTCTTTGGTGATCTGATCTTTCCTCTAGCCCCACCATGAGGTTGACATTTGTGGTTTTGGGTTAAATGTCTCAACAAGTATTTGATAGATTGTTATGAAACTTGTTGGTATAGACATTCATGTTCCCCTCAGGATGAAGTGTAATAACTTTATTGTTGCCCTGACTCATATGTCATCAGGTCAAAATTTAAACTCGTCAATATGACCAAATACCTGCAAACCTAATGACATTCTCATCAGCCTTATCTGTACTTTGTGTTTGGTGCTAATAAGCAAATGTTGGATGGTAATCATGGTAAAATTTAGACAAATTAAAACCATTATACCAACTAAACCACAGCCTGTTATCGTGGTCATTGTGAGCATATTAGCATGGTGACATTAGCATTTAGCTCAACGCACCATTGTGCTATCATACAGCCTCACAGAGCTGCTAGCATTGATATATACTCTTATGTTGCATGTCATAGCCCTTAAATTGCCTCCTCGAGTCCTCCACTTGCCTTCCTTCCTCGTGTCTTAGTCCCTCCCACCGAAGAGGCACAGGAGATATGGGAGGAGAGAGTCAACGAGCAAATGTGTTTTTGGAGGGGTGAGCCGTCCTTTCCTCTAAAGCGTCGCATGAATTCGTCAGCTGTTTGGGCAGAGTTAGCAACTCCATCAGCTGCACGGCTTCCAGGAAGGCTGCTCTCATGTATCCTTGCCTATAGCTCCTCGATGATCCCTCCTCGATACTCGCTCCTTGGGGCAGAAATAAGAGCTTTGTGACGGACCTTCACCGAGGAGGGACAGAACCACTTCCGGTTCAGCCGAGGACCGAGGAGTCGAGGAGCTATTAAATAAGGGCCATGAGATGCAGCCTTAGTCTTAGTTTTATAGGGAGGACACATGATTATCTTTTTGTAGTGAGGTAGGAAACAAGAGTTGGATTTTTTTGTTTTCAGGATGGATTCTCAAGTTTTAGTTTAATTTAACTTTAGTGCAAGCATTACCCCATTGAAGTGCCCTTCAAGTCCCAGCCCGCTGCAGCAGAGCTCCGCTCTACTGCTGTCCAAGAGAATTTTCCAACGGGTCAATAAAGTATCCCATTATATTATTAACCCTGCACATCGTAGGCAGAAATGCTGTAGCTATGAGGCTCGCAACAACTACTTAAGTTACACCAGTGACACATTTTTCCTCATTTTACCTCGATGATGTTGACCCGCACCCACGTACAGTAGCCCTACCGCCGCTGAAGAGCAGCCAGTAGATGGGATACATGTTAACATGCTGATCATGTTAACGCTGCACTTACTTCCTACATTCTTGTCCTCTATAACTTTACAATCCTCATTCTCGCCCAGCAACTGATGGCCTTGTCTACAAAACTTGTAACTTGTAATTATAAAATCCATAGAAATAGCTTCTTTTGCAACACATTCTGTGCCCCCTAAATAGCCTCCCCAAATCCTCCCTCTCTCAAGCAGATTCTCAATCTGTTCACAATGAATCTTATTTGCTGCGAAGGCACAAACTGCAGTGTGAAAGCAAATTTTTAGTCAGTGCAGGCACTTCCGTAATGAGCCTAAGCATTATTCACTTCTCTACATGCTCTTCTGAATCACAGGGCTCCATTCCACTGTCATTCCTGTTTATGCTAATGCAAAATATTTTCATTATCTCTGCAATAAGACATTTAACAGGCTCCCTGCTCCTCAGCCTGGTGAAGAGTGCCTGTAATTAGAGTCAGTCAGGCGCTGAGGCAGGGGGCCAAAGCATCACAGCTGATTTGAATATGGACAAGTGTCGAACAAGCAGTGATCTGATTCCTGTCGAGCTATCAGGAAATGCTCCTGCATGAGGTCTGGATAATTACAATGGGTTTATTCTCAAAGGACAATGAATGTTGAAGAATGAGCCCTCGGGACTGTGATGTAAGGTTACTGACTACGTAGTAACATAAATGCATAATGGATCCCTCTAGTGAATGTAGATGTCACCCTGCTGGCATTTATACAGTTTTAGTATTGCAGCCACATTTTTAAATGTTAAATGAGTGTGTTTTTAAAGGTCCCATATTTGAAAAAGTGAGATTTTAATTTCTTGTATAGTCACAACTATACAGGAAAAAAAAAAAAAAAAAAAAATATATATATATATATATATATATATTATAGAAAAATATTGTGTTTTTTGAACATTAAAGCATGTAAACATGTTCTAGTAGAAACTCAAAATGCAAGCACAAACCTGAAAATGAGCAAAACATGGGACCTTTTTAAAGGAAAACATTGAGATACAAGAGCTGCAGTAGTCTAGTTTTGCAGATGGTACATAAACAAATAAACATACAAACAAATTTCAACCTAATGATGGTGTTAGATGATTTACACAAGTTATTAAAATTCATCCTGAAGGGGAACAGGAATTCCTGCACCACATTTCATGGCGATCTATCCAACAGTCTTCAGCACCAATAGGGCAACAAGGTTGGTTGTTCGCTGCAGCCATCTTTATGCAAAAATAGCGCTCGCATTCAGTGCGGAGGACAATACAAACCACATCTGTTCATCTTGAAAACAGATGATTAAAGTTTGCAAAATGAGATTCTGTGGGCGAAAACTGGTTAAAGCGAACCTGAATTTGACCGAGACATAAACAGATGTCTTGCAGATACAGTATGTGAAAATAAATTTGCAGCTTTAACAAAACACCTGAGAGACAGTAACACTGTATAGCTGAGAGCTGCGATGACCGCAGCCTTGATGCCATGAGGTGAAAATTAAAGCTTTTGCGTAACTTTTTCATATTAATCAACGTCCGTTACATTCAAGCCATTGCCAAATGAGTTGCTACAAAGCTAATTAAGACTATCAGCTCCACTAAACTCTCTCTGTATTTCTCAGTATGGCTATGTTCAGAAGATTTTGGCATCCGGCGACTTTCGCGCGCAGAAACTCGAGTGAAGATAATTACCTCTCCTGAAGAGTCCATCATGTTTTTTTAATCCACCGTGTCCTCCTTGGCTACTAGCAACTGCATGGAGGAGGAGTGGGGGTGGTGACAGTTTTGTTATCATTACTTAGAATTCCTCATGGGGGTGACAGATACTACGCACTATAGCTTTAAACTGGCTTGTTAACATTTTTCATTGAAAGTAATGACCGCTGCTTGCTCCAAGCTTGTTCACCCATTTGCAGGTTGAGAGGTTTTTAATAATGAATACTGATAATCTTACACATCCATTTTGGGCGATGCTGGAGAGCAAAATGGAAAGATTTCTTTTTCACAGATTTATCAGAACATTCAAACTGTCAGTGAATATTATTTCCAATTCTGCTAACTAGTTTCTTTTTAACTGCTCTACTGTTTAGTGTGCAGTAAATCGATCAAACAAATAACCAGCCCATAACTAATATTAGCATAGCAGCACTATAAAAATGTCATGTAGCGCCAGGGCTCGTTTTGTCACCGTATGCTGCGTTGGAGTTGCATTTGTGGTGTTGCTGATGGGCCTGCTGTGTGAAGTCTTTCCCTTTTGTGGGTGATGTATTGGTGAAGTGTTTATGTTGTGAGGCAAGTGCTACAACGACAACACAGGGGCGAGAGCTGTTCAGTGGAGGCTGAGTGTTTTTCTACCGCTTTGACTTTGGCTGTTGACAAGTTTAGAGATTGAGGGGAGGGACCATGTTTCCTGACCATCATCTCTGTCAGTACTAAAAGGTATGCACACTAGTTTAACTTTATTATCGTGGAGTAATAGTGATTATTCTGACGTTTTATGGAACAAATGAGTTTCCATCCTGCCTCTGGATTTTAATATAACGCCCGCTTCTTTTTCTTTGTATTCCAGGACTTATTTTAAATAGTATCTTGTAAGTGTGTTTACAATACACACAAAAGATAATACATTTAATGAAACTACTGGCCGTAATATGATTGAATTTGCCAAATGCACGTCATGCAATTCAATTCATTTTGTAGCTGTTTCATGTTTCATGATTAAACTTCAATAAACCTTTTATTAGCAATGCAGCTCACACTTGCTCACTTTTATAGTCACTCATGAAGAAGTCATAAACTCAAAAAACATTGACGTTGTGTCATCTAATAAATGTTTACAGGCAATCTAATTTCGAGTTAATTCCAAATAAAAACAGGACGTAAAATTGGTTTGCTTGATAGTTTTGTATTGATCTCATCTATTATTTCTACTCTAAGAAGAATCGCATCACATTTTTATGCAGTGGCATTTGAAATATGGCCAAGTATTGAATGACCGCCCTGAAAATGTAACTCATTTTTAAGATTTATTCCCCTAATATGTTGAGTTAACACGGTCATTCTGCCTTTCAGCTCTATCTTGAGACCTCTAGACTTTGCACCTTGTATTTTTTCATTTTTTCATAACAATTACTTTAGAGAACCGTTAGTTAGTTAGTTAGTTGTTAAGTCAGTTTATTTTGATCACATAGATACACATCACATACATAACATAAATGGTAAAAAGTGTCACCTTAATTCATACGGTGTCATGTTAACTCGTTTCTAATCAAGGTGTAGGTTGAAGCATTTACTTATTACACCTTCCCTTTTTACATTCTATTTTATTTATATTTTGTTCTTAGGTCCTTCAGAATCTAATCAATCTTATTAAATGTATTGTTATTCATTCTGTATGTTATATATTAAATATTAACACACATATTACGTGCAGAAGATATGAAACAAAACACAATAAACAAAACAAAATACATTCCCATTCATATACACATTGCCATACATGCATCAATAGGCTTTTGTCAGTTGTCAGTATTTTGTCTTTTCAGTGCTTTAAACGTGTGGCGAGTAATTAGCAGCAATGGAACTGGCAATATTTGGGTTAATTAACTTAATAATACGCTTACTTTTAGTGTGTCCACAGAAATATGGCTATATATCCCTTTTAAATACTTTGTTATCCAATAGAAAATCGGGTGAGATGGCCCTGGTCCGTGGCAGCAGGGTCTCTCCATGCCAGTGATGTCAGTGATTCGGGTGTCTGCCTCAGTTATTACTGGCACCGTGTTGTTCCCAGTCTGCCAGCAGTGCTGAGCGACTGCCCCCCCTCTGTCAGTCCCACCTCATCCCCTCTGTGCTGCTGCAGATGCTCTTTATTTTTACTGGGTCGCATTGAAACCAGAGATGAGGGGGGGGGGAGCTGCCTGGCAACATAAAAGCGCTGTGTGTAATGAGCAAAATGATGCTTCGTGCATTAGCTCTTAAGATGTTGAGGTCATACACCGGGTTGTAGCAGGGCCACTTTACCTACGCTTCCTGTCTGAACAATAAACAATGGGTGTGACAAAGGGAGCCAGGTGAGTGGGAGATGAGGCAGTGATGAGCTAAAGAGCAAGCTCTAGATGCACCTCAAAGTAGTCCTCTTTGTGTTAAAATACTGGATCCTGTATATAGAAAAATCTTTTTCTGGTAACTACATTGGCACAACCCTCCAGCCTTACTCTAAAAGCCTTGCACAATTTGTGATAAAGCACCTTGAAAGCTTAGCCGTCACCACTAAAAAAGGAAATGTGGCACCAAAGACTAGCATTATGAGTTGTGCTTATCAGCCTGATAGTCTGAAGTGTGACACAAGAGATTCGTAATAACCCACATTACAATGATTTTGGTGCCAGTGGGCACACTGGTAGCATTCAACTCACACTCTGCCACAGTGGCAGATAAATGTCTGGTTTTTACTACTTAACCCGACAAAACCTCTGTGGGCTTTTATACACCTTCATTTAATCAAACAAGGGGACAGTTCTGATTGCTTTCTAGCCTGAGTGGGAGTGAGGAACGGAGTGATGGAGAGAGTGTGAGAGAGATGGACTGTGAGAAAATCAAATAAAAGAGGCTGTTTGTGTTTGTGATGTTTGCTGGATGTGTGGGTGGGTGGGTAGGTGGTAGTGTATGGCTGTGAAACCTGAACAAGACATGGTGGCAGCAGCATGGAGCTGAATGAAATGTGTCACCGCCTCATGTTCACTGGGCCAAAGAAGGAATTTGCTGGCAGCGACGGCCTCATCGGAATTCAGCAGGCCGACTGAGTGCATGTGTGTGTGTGAGTGAGTGAGTGTGTGTGTGTGTGTTTGAGTTTGTGTGTTTGTAGTGGTCAGATTGTATTCCATCTCTTTACCCCCTGGCCAGTTATAGGACTAAGCTAGTATGCTGGTGCTCCCTCCTCCTTCAGACAGGAAGAGCGTGCAGTTCACGCAGCATTCGCCCACATTCTCATGCTTGGAGGGGAGCAAAATTAATGAAGCTGCAGCAGTGACCTTGTGGACACAGGTAAACAAAAATAGTCTGCGGCTTTCTGTTTTCTGCTTTTCTTTCTGCTTATGCTGAGGAAACTTACAGCATTTTTTGTCATAGTTTTATTTTTGCAGTGGCAGAACAAGGTGGAAGTGGGCTCTAATGTGACAGCAGCAGCAGCACTGAGCTGCTCGCAGGGCTGCTCTGTCCCTACTGCTAGCCACCAACAGAGCAACACAAAGTGTCTCGCAGATGTTTCTTGTACTGATAGCATGCTTGAAAGCTCTGCAACTTTAAGTCTATATTGTATTGTATCTCTCTGTATGGCTGCAGCCCAGCTTTGTCTTGGTCAGGATAGTGAGCTCTTCAGTTTGCCGTAGCACTGTGGTCCTCCAGAGCCAAAGACTAAAGGAAGCCAGAGACCATCCACTTCTCTACAGTAATATTTCAAACTGGTCAGAGTGGGATGATAAATGGATTTAAAGTTTCTGTTTTTGCTAAATAACCTGTAAAGTATTATGATTTGTTGATTAGTTATAGACTATGTGTAGAGTCAAGTCAAGTCAACTTTATTGTCAATTCTGCGATATGTGCCAGACATACAGAGCAATTGAAAATACGTTTCTCTCCGACCCACGGTGCAAAGAGGACACGTACAACATGTATACTATAAAAGATAAGAAATATATACAAATAAAGAAAAAAAAAGATAAGTAATATGTACAAATAAGATAAAGAAAGATAAGTAATATATACAATACAGTAATACATTCTAAATAGTGCAAATGTAAGGCAAAATCAAAACTAAAGATAGGGTCGGCAATTCAGCAACTTAATGATGAGCTTCTCACTAAATCACATTTCTTCCTGTTATTTAGGACAGGGCACAGATTTTTTTTTGGCAAAGCATTAGTTTTGGTACTGCATGCTTTCCTCCTCTGAACCAACAGTGGCTATCTAAAATGACTAAATCACATTTTTAATGTCATGTAATTTTATTCAAATTTCTTTATACAAATTTTGGTCAGTATGTCTAAGCATTGTGAAATTATTGAATGACATTATTGAATTAAAATCCGGGCGCCTGGGTAACTCACCTGGTAGAGCATGTGCCCATGTACGGAGGCTCAGTCCTCGACACAGTGGCAACAGGTTCGGTTCCGTTCGGTCATTCCCCCTCTCTCTCTCCCCTTTTCATGTCTAAGCTGTCCTATCCATAAAGGCCTAAAATGCCAAAAAAAAAATCATCTTTAAAGAAAAAAAGTTCAAATCCTCAGATGTGTGATCAGTGGTTTAATCTACCATAACCCTTTTTGTATAAAAAAGAGTTATGCTTATCAGTTTGCATGGACTGATGACTTATAATTAATATAGTGCACTATTCTGGTGTGCTATATCAGTTTATAGGCAGACATTTGTACTGCTTAGTTTGTGTTTATGTCATGTAAATCTCTATAATAATTAAACAATACATTAATTACTGTTTATAGTAAACATTATTGTAGTATCATCAGTATACAAACTACTATTTCATTCAAAATAACGAATGATTCACATCACAAGTTACCAGAGCTCAGTTTATGTCCTGAAACACAAAATGAAGTGATGTATTCAATTTACAATAATGTGAGAATAGCAAGCAATTAGTCACAATCTGTATTGCTGTGACCAACAAATGTTTGGCTTTCATTTACTTTTCGTTAAATAACTAATCAATTATCGGCTAGTTGTTTAGCATTAAGACAGTGATTTGAGAATCTTAACAACAAATATTTCTAGCTTCAAGTTCATGCTGTTGGTGAGAGCTGGAGGCTGAAAGCATCATCAGGGAGCTCTTCTGACTTTCAGTGGCTGTTAAATAATCAGAGCAGCGGTGCCAGCAGCCCACTCTGCAGGCTGCCAAAAATCAACAGTGATAATGTTTTAACCTACTTTTGTCCTGCGGCCAAATCAGACCCCTTTTGCAGCTGTGACATTGTGCAACTCAATTAGGTGATTTTTATTTAAACATTAGACCATGCACCAATGTGTCATTTAGTTCTTGGCAGAGGTGTGTGTGTGTGTGTGTGTGTGTGTGTGTGTGTGTGTGTGTGTTTTCTTGTTTAACTACATTCGTGGGGTCCAAAAACCGGGAATACAGTATACTTGTGGGGTCCGGACAGCTTTGTGGGGCCAAAATGCTGGACCCCACAACTTTAAAGGGCTATTTGAGGGTTAAGACTTGGTTGTAGGATTAGGGATAGAATTAGGTTATGGTGAGGGTAAGGGTTAAGGTTAGGCATTTAGTTGTGATGGTTAAGGTTAGGGTAAGGGGCTAGGGAATGCACTATGTCAATGACGGGTCCCCACAAAGATAGTGCCACAAACCTGTGTGTGTGTGTGTGTGTGAGAGTCTATTATCGAATTAGTGACAGGAGATGACTGGTGCTGGTGTGTGCTCCCTACAATAGATTTTAAATTACTTTCTTTACAAAGAGCACATTTTGTGGCATCCCCATTTGAATTGATTTAGAGGGTAGCCCGTGTTAAACTGGACAAATGTAGAGATTTTTGCAGTGTTGGGTCATTTTGCCAAGAAGAGAAGAGTAATTTGGCACTCGGTCTTCTGCTTTTTGACTTGAAAATGAAACATAGTGTATTGTTCAAAATAACTTCTACTGTGAGGTGCATTTTAAATGAACTATTTCAAGAATGTTTAACACTGGTGATGTTTGCTCACCTACTGTACAGTGCAGTACAATTTTAATATAGTATTATACTCGACTTGTATTTGACTAGGATTACACACACAAACATGCATACACAGTGACCTGCCTTTTTATGAAACACGCACATCCTCACCCACACATACTGTAAATGCAAGCATCATTGCTCTCTCTCTCTCTCTCTCTCTCTCTCTCTCACTCACACTCACACTCACACACACACACACACACACACACACACACACACACACACACACACACACACACACACACACACAATATACAGTGTGCTCTAAATGGCAATGACCTTGCTGTGTTTCCCCATACTGCACTGGCAGCACTCCTCCCCTAGCCCTCCCTCGCTGCACTTCAAACACATTTCATCTGGAAAAACCCTTTAAATAGACGTGACCTTTGACTGAGAGAACACTCACTCGCCAAATAATTTAGAAACACACTGTCTACTGCTACACATCTGTTAAAACACAGGCAGGGTGTTTGGTGGCAAACAATACAAAGACAAATTCCTGTTATTTATTGGAGATAAGAGTTGCGGGCAAAACCAACAGAAACATCAGTCACAGTCAGATGGAAGTGTGGCTTATCGGTGATGATGACACATTGATCAGTCCAGCATCGATTAAAAGAAATGTCAGAGTGCAATGTGTAGCATTTTAACTGCAGTAAATCATTACCACATTAACGTTATTAACTGAACACAAAACAGGAGCACAGATGAGAAGCCTGGCAGCCTCAATCAGCCTCCTGTATACTGTGTCTGACCTAATGTAATCAGCTGGGTTGCTTTATGGCCAAACACATGCTATTGACTTCTTTTGGAAATTGAGTTGGTTTACCTTGCTCTAATGAATGGTCACTGTTATTAAGAGCTTTCCCTGGCTCTCATCTTGCATGCTCTTCAACATACATAAATAAATCAAAGTACATATTTGCTAATAACAACATCCTGATTGTATCAACATTGTTTCCTTAATGCAGCTGCGACTGATTTTTGGGACCCCTTTGAACCTGAAATGCATTATTGAATTTGTTAAAGTGTGTTGTTGTTGTTGTTGTTGAGTGCAAATAGTTTGTAGCAAAAGATTGCTGAAAGTATTTGGAGAATGCTGCAGGTAATATGAGATTTATTCTCTTCCTGCTCCTTTTCAGTCTGTGTATAGAGAGCCGAAGTCACGGCCTTCTACTTCCGGTCCACGGGACCTATCTTTCGAAAAAATATGAACGGGAGTCAATGGAGCGATAATAATTATTTTTTGGTGCGGTTTGAATTGTGCCATGGATTACAAATATGATGTTCGTCAATTTAAAAGATAATCTTTCAACCGAAGAAAGTCTCAGTTAGCCGTAGGTTTCTCAGTGAACTACATCTCTCGTCTGACACAATTTACGTCACCTAGCTTGATGCTCAACTTGCTCGCTCGCTAGCTAGCTAGCTTAGCTCTGTTCCACAACACATGTAACGTTATCTTACCTGATGTGTTTTATCCAGGGAAGTGTTTTCAGCAGATAAGCAAAAGAACAAGCAAGAGCCGCTGCTCATTTGAGTAACGTTACAGCGAGACGTCATCCATGCAACTTTGAAGTGTATAGTCTTTCTAATTACGTATTTTCACAGTCTTTTACTTTAACAGTTTAACAATAAACTGAGATTTATTTATTAAACTTTCTTGACTTGTGAAATTATCTATTAAACTGATGAACATCATATGTGTAATTCATGGCTCAATTCAAACGGGATCAAAAAATGATTTGTCTTTCCCCATTCACTACCGTTCATATTTTTCCTGAGTTAAGGTCCCATGGCGTTCCACCGGAAGGGGAGGGACTTTGCCTCTCTATACAGTACGTTTGTTATATGACGGTGTACATTGTGTATGCATTTCTGTGTTTGAAGTGTACACTTAAACGACCAAGAAAGAAATCTCTAATGCCCTCACTATGGGTGTAAGTGCATAGCTATGCAGTAAGCTTACACAACAATAAATGTTGAAGACAGTGGGTCGCCTTTGAGGTTTAAGCTAATAACAATTATAAAACAGTGAATTTATTGTGTTCAAGCTACTACAGTTTGTCAAAGATAGTGAATACAAATCAGAAAAAGATGAGATGCCATAAAGAAGAGCTTGACCAAAGGTAATGTACCTTAAGTGTGAGTCACAGGCTACAATCATATTTGTGCTAACGTTTGTGTATTCATTTCCCAAACATTTAAATGAATTTGAATTTAAATTATGGCAATTATAAATCCAAAATGAATTCACTATGGAGTGCCTTTTTAAAGCCCAAAAACAAGTTTAAACTACATCACAAAAGTGGACTAAACATAATTTGAAATCAAGTCCAATTGTTCTTTCCTCCTCCAAAAAACAATGATATTGCTCATTTAGGTTATCAGGTTATCAATAGGCAATTACAAAGATCAACGACAGCCAATCATGACTCAGTGCGGTGACAAAGTAAATATCTGAAAAAAATCCCCCACTTTGTTTAATGTCTGACTACTTTAATAAAGGTACTGGCACAATTTCACACAGGTTCTAAAGGGGCATTGATTATCAAGATATGCCCCTTTTTCTTTGGCACGACAACAAAAAGTAAGAAAGACCTTTAGACTTTAAATTGGTTTCAGAGCTGCGATTAATGATTTATTTTTGTTTTGGATTAATCAAAATAAATCAAATTATTTTTCCGATTAGTTGACAACTTTTTGTAGTCTATAAAATGTCATAAAATAGTGCACCACAATTCCCCAGAAACCAAGGTGATGTTGTGAAGATATTACATTCATAATGATATATAAAATATATACTCCTAATGAAATTTGTTGGTGATTAAATTTCAGTCAGTCGATTAATCATTTCAGCAGCACTACGTGGTTTTTCTGTAACTTGGCTAGAAGGACAAACAGGAGTAAAGCAACTGGAGTTCCTTGAGAGACACAGTGACACCCAAGTCATATGACACAGCAGGTGCAGTGTGTGCGCTGTACGCCAGAGAGAGAGAGAGATCATGTGTGTTTGCATGAGAGGTGCTATGTGTTGCTGTCATGGACCGCGGCGTGTTTACGTAACCCCGGAGGTTTACCACCCGTCCTTCATAAATGTCATGTGGATATCGACCGGGGCAGCAAAGTCAAACGCAGAGGCACAAAGCTTACCCGCTGACAGCAGTTCAGTGGTCAAGATTGTCTTGTAAGAGGAAGATTCCGTCCATTTCCCTAATGTCATGACTGCCTTTGAATAGGAAACAAAGTCTGCTTCAGCTGCAGGGGAGCTGGTGTGATAAATGGAGATCAATTAAGAGGACCATCAAAATTACTAAATTACTAAACTGGCTTGAAAGGCAGAGTGGTCTTTGAATGTTTTTCCTCAGATGACAAAGTAATGAACCATTTTGTCTGAACAGCTTGTTTGGGTTTCTGTGTTTGGTTAAAAATAGGGATCGACCGATACTGTTTTTTCTAAGGCCGATACCGATTATTAGTAGTTAATGAAACCGATTTGGAACCGATAGGCATTGACAGTAAAAATGAAAATCTTTTAAGTCACACTGAAGATTTTGTAATGTTACAAACTCTGACGCAAAACTTAGTTTAAAGGCTTTAAGCAATTATTTAATAAATTAGAAACTTTCAACATAATACCCAGTAAAAGATTAAGTCGGACTCGGTGGTGAGTGAGAGCGAAGCAGAGAGACAGACACAGAGCTGTAGCGGAGCCAAAGTAACACTTTTGAATTCAATCAACTTTATCGGTTTTCAAGCAAATAAAACGCTAATGCAGATAATCTGCCAACTGCCAAAAAATGGCCCGATAAACGGCAAGGGCCGATAATGGGTCTATCCCTAATAAACAGTATCAAAAACAAGGTTTGATATTTAAAAAAATCGTAAAGATAATAACTTAATCCGAGAACAATACATTTTCTTTTATGAAATGGAAAAGAGAGTTTTCAGAAAACAATTGAGTAATCACTGCCCGGTGCAGGTAAACATCACACCTTTCACGGAAAGCTAAACGCATAGTGTCAGCATCAAGTAGGCATTTTATTCAGTGGGAGTTAGGCCTTTTTTTTTTGAGAGATAACTCTTTTAATGATATGGTTGTTATGTAAGTCACTCGTGGCTGGAGAGCTACCAGGAGGAGGTTGAGTCGTGCCTCAGTTGTCCTTGGAGATTAAAGTTTACGGGACAACACAATTATTTGGATGAGTGGAACACATTTTTACAGCTGCACTGTATGCTTTTAGCTGCTGCTGTGTTACAGGTGCACTTATCTGTTACGGTAGCCACAGTAAGCTACAGTAAAATAATTTGAGATATAATACACGATGAGCACTATGAAAGGCTGAGCAGAAGCTTTGAATTGAAAGCCTTCAATGGGCTACATTTTGAATGCCTTTAAAAGTTTTTGTTTGCGTACAATGAGTTCATACAAACTTCATCTGTACCCTTGTATCACAGCTCTCGCCGTGTGAAATGAGATAATGTAGCATATTAGCACTCGAGGCACACTCAAGGCTATAATTAGCAATTATATATACGTACACAAGCTGTGGAATCCACTGCCAGACTACATCAGACACTGTGACTCAATTACTGACTTTAGAAACATACTTAAAACATATCTCTTCAAGATGGCTTATGGACTGACTGACTGACTGACAGACTTTTATTTGTATTTTTATGAGATGACTATAATTTTAACGACCTTTTTTGTTTGTGAAGTGACCTTGGGTGTCATGAAAGGTGCTTTAAATAAAATGTATTATTATTATTATTATTATTATTATAATAATAAAGGGGAAATCAGTCAATGTGTTAGCAGATAATCAGGGACATTTGTCTTTATGTGTTTGGTGAAATCTGATTACAAAATTGGCCAGGATTACAGAACTCCCCGCCCAGCCTTGTGAAACATAACCCTTCCTACAACTGTATCAGCTGTTTGGTGTGTAGCCTACTGTAGTAATGCAAGCAGCAAGAATTCTCCTGCACCAGACGCATATTTCATAATTTTTCAAATGGTTACAGAAAATGTATTAACTTAAAAATGACATGTGGCAGGTTGTTGATAAGTGGCCATAGTAAAAGCTGGATAATATATTTTATCCCTTACATATAACCACTGTATTCCATGTTGTTTTTTATGTAATAAGGATCAGGTGTTGTAGCTGCATTAACCTTTTTTTGGCCTCTTGGAAGCAGAATCTAAAGCTAGCTGAAATCACATTTGACATATTGCGGCCTTGTAAAATTGATATAGTTACTGTGTGACAACCACAAAAGGGTTTTTCAGAGCTTGTTCCGCCAAAATCAGCCCTCTGCTGTGGCTGTTCTGTGTGCGACTGTTTAACAAACCAAATAGGTCACTCCAGATAGAAACCCAACGCTCTTTGAATCTGAGCAACTGACACAAACAAAGTGATATTTATGTTTTAGACACTGAAACTACTTATGTCACCCACCACTTCTACTGAAACGGCACTATTCTCACTGGGAAAAATAGCTGCGAAAAATAGACAATGGACTCAGAGTTGCAAGGTACATTGTGAATTTTTTTTTTGAAGGGCATTGTTAAAAGGGTGCTTTATAAAGCTTTTAGCGCTACCTTCAGCATTCCCTTTACAGCTCAGGTCATCGTTGCCTCAGCTTGACTGAAATGACACCATCACGTCTATTATACCTCGCACTATTTTGAACCTCGCTGCAGAAGGAAATCACAGCCGCTGATAAACAACCTCTCAGGACACTGACACGCTGTTCCCATTCATGGTCTGTGAGCAATCAGACATGGATTTATCAGTTAGCCAGGAGAAGTGCTTCACCTATCAACTGAGGAATAAACAAGCCTTTGTGTGATTTCGCGCATTCGATATCCAAATTTACTGCAAGGCTCACTGACAGGTTTTGAGGTGTCCTCAGCGGTCATAAATAGCTCTTTACCATTTAATAGTCTGGCAAGGCAATCAGTTTATAGGTTTAACATAGTGCATTCAATTTCATAAGCTCTTTATGAATACTGCATGCATCTATTAATTCTTACACATTTGTGTGAATGAGAGAATGTTTTACGGTTGTCATCATGGCATAATAAACATTATTTCTTAATTCATGTGTTTGATTTATCGTATTAACCCACACATTTTGTTTAATATTTGTTAATACAAAAGTGTTTGAGCTTGCTTTGCGTCACACGTTCACACTTGGAAGTTGTAGATTATTTCTGTCCTCCAGAGCAGTGCAAAAGAAGTGCCTCGCAGAATAACACTGTTTATAGTGGAATGGATTCAAATTAACATATTAAACCATTAATCTAATAAAGATGTTAATGATGTATTAATCCTGTTAACATCATTTCCTACTAATGCACTTATGTAACATTTCCCTGCCAATGTTATTCAATTTTTTTTTTAATGTTAGCCATTTGCACAATCTACCAAAAAAGACCTGTGCCATACATATTCATACCCTTTTAAAAATGTATCACCATAGACCAATGTGTGAATGTTTCAGTTTTCTTATTATTTTAAATGATTTTGATATTGCCAAAAAAAAGAAAACAAAAGGGTTACAGTATGAACTTTTATGTTTTTGCTTTAGTGGTTTACCTTTAACAGGTTGTAAGGACTTTCTCAGATCTGTAACCATAATGCTACATACAGTACATAATATCACCTTCATCGACACAGCTGTTTATCGGTAAAACAGCGCTGAGCCGTTGAGCATCGGCTGTGGAATTTGTTGCAAGGAGAGTTTCTCAGTCATAACTCATGGCTCAGAGGCCTGTCAGGACGATCAGTTTTATTATTTTCATGCTACAAGTGATTGATTATAATTCCATCCTATTCAGACAATTATTAAATCTTAGAACACCTCCGACTCGGCTACAGGGCTATTTGTTATGTCTAAACAGTGAGCGCATCCCCCTGAGGGATGCTACTATCCAGAGCACTGGATGTTTTTGTCCTCTAACACACACTCTGGCAGCATGATGCATGTGTATTGGGAGCAAAGGTCCTCCATTGCTCCTAAACTTCCACTTTTGCATTTCACTCTAGAGATTTTTTATGGCCAGCTGTCTGACATTCGTGTGTAAATGTGAGTACAGTCCCCTGTGGGCCACCGTAGGTGATTCGTCAGGGTTTATGAAAACTATAAATTCTTTGCATTATGCTCCGGATGTTAGTTTTTTTTCTTGGTACCTAACAATCGAACGCACAGCCCGCAGCAGTTGAGAATGTTGACAGCCAGCAGTAGGAGAAAAGGCCAAACTCCTCCAAAGCACAGCAGAAACTAGAATGAATACAACCTGTATAGTCACTGTACAGTTGGCAAATCACTTGTGTGATTATTGCGGGAGTTTTCATGTTGTGTTAGTTTAAACCTTGTTTTCTAAGACACATTTCTGCTGTTTCTTTGATTTATGTTTTGTATGTCTTTTGAATGACATCCATGCAGCAAACCATCATGACTGTGATGTGCAGAAGTGTCGAGATGCAGACTGCAAGAAAAGTTGTTGAAACCCACAAGCCCTTGCAATTTTATGATTTTTCTAAATATGGTTAGAAGTTAACGGGACCTAAAGGGGGGTATGCTTTGGTATTTGATTGACTTGTATGTATGTCAATTACACTCACATCAGCTCCTTCTGGGCTTCACTGTCACTTAATGAAACCTAAAATCCAAATTTGATGGAAAAAAACAAGATAGTGACAAGCAGTGTATTCAAGAACTTGTGAACTTTGAAGGCAAAATATAGCTTTAGTAAGTGACCAACATGATGTTCATATTTTTCTATGGCCTCTGTTAGTGTTACTGTTAATAGTACTGTAGCCTCGCATTGCCAGACCTTCCTCCACAGCGCTGCGGAGGAGGGTCTGGCGAGTCTCCACATCATTCCGGGATGGGAGAAAAACGGGCTCTGTTTCTTTTGGCATTTCTTTAAACCAATCACAATCATCTAGGGCGGCGCTAAGCGCAGTACGGAGCATCAGCGCCTCTACAAAATAGCCTCGTGAAGGAACTTGTTTTGGTGGAACGTGTACGTTCAAAGGTTGTTTCAGTCGTGCAACAGAAAACTCAGATTGGACAGATCTAGCTAGCTGTCTGGATTCACCCTGCAGAGATCTGAGAAAAGGTTAACCATAGTCCTCATAAACCCACCGGAGTTTAAAATGCCAACACAAAGGAAGCCCAAAGCAACAGTTTTCTGGCCTAAATGAGTGAAATCCGGCGGAATTTCCATCGGCAACGGAGCAATCACAGAAGTGGAACATCGAGGATATAGACTAATAGTGCTGTAATAGTAATACTAACGATAGTGGCTCAACTAACACTAACAGACATGTATGAGCTGAAAAGAAAAGTTCTAGAGGCAGTGCATTTAGATGTGACCAGTTTCATGTGAAAAGTTGTGTTTAGGTGTCATGGAAACTGTCCTGCCCTGAAAACCCCACATACGTGTTTGTTCAAGCAGCAATTATGATGCATATTTACGTCTATAGAGGCGGCGCCATATTGTCATATGGTTTGGAGGACTTGTTGGTCTCACGCTGTGAGCTAATAATGGCATTGTATGTCGCTGTTATGGAGCCCGCTGCTGTCGTGTCAATGGGTCTCCTGGGAAACCTTGTAGTCCTTTAGAGGTTGATCTTCTGCTACGTCAAGCAGGAATCTGTACAGCATGAGTAATGTGAGCTGCTACAGAAAGGAAATGTGTGTAACGGTAAGGTTTCTGAGCCTTTACACACATGGGGTGTGTTTGTGGAGTGTACATGGTGTTTCTCAATCAGTGTTGTGCCTCTATTGGAGACTGCTAGGCAGCTCTACTGGAGCACTTCAGGGGCAAGAACGCTAGTCCCAGTTTAGTGTCACTAGTGATTCTGTGGCAAACTGCATGCAGCACTGATGCTATTCTTATGTTTGCGAGGCCCTGTTGTCCCTGCATATAAAATTATTGATTATTATTGTGAATACATTATTCTCTACTAATATCTAAAGGGTGTATATTTATTGAATTGGGAGGAGAAGTTTACTTGGTGGCATACTTTGGCAACCAAAAGTTCAGTCATATGATCATTATGATGTATGATCCTATATTTTATCACCAAACTACGGGCTATTTTCACTATGTATTTTTCCAGTAAATCGATTACTTGTTAATTCTGTAGAATGTTAGAAAATTGTGAAAGATGTCCATCACAGTGACGTCGTCAAGTTCCTTTTTTTTCTTCTTCTTTTTTTCAAACAACAGTCCAACATCCAAAGATATGCAATTTACAGTGATGTAAAATAAAGAAATTCTTATGAAGAAGGTTGATTCATTGTTTCAGCACTATTATATTCATTATCTAGCTAGGATTAGCTAGGACGTTTCCAAAATGTCTTTTGAAAAAGTGTCGTCATGTTGTTGGACAAGGACAAGGAAGCATACCTTTGTTTTTGATATGTGCTGTCACATTTTGTAGCAGCAGGTTCAGTTCAGTTCAGTTCAATTTTATTTATATAGCACGTTTAAAAACAACCATAGTTGACCAAAGTGCTTAACAAAGTTCAAAATCAAAGAGATAATATACACAAACAATACACAGTATACAATACAAAATAACCAACAGCACAACAACAAGGTCAAGATATCAAAGCTCAACTTGATTTGAAAGCCAAAGCATAGTAATGGGTCTTCAGCAAGGACTTGAATGTTTCAATGTTCTGAGCTGTTCTTACATTAATAGGTAGACCATTCCAGAGGTTTGGAGCAGCCACTGCAAAGGCTCGGTCACCTTTATTTTTTAACCTGGATCTGGGCACATCGAGGAGCATCTGATTGGACGACCTCAGTGCTCTGACAGGTGTGTGGACATGTAAAAGCTCTGATAAATAAGAAGGCGACAACCCATTTAAGATCTTAAAAACAATTAATACAATTTTAAATTTGATCCTGAAACAAACAGGAAGCCAGTGGAGCGTTGCCAAAACCGGTGTGATATGGTGGCACTTTTTTGTCCCAGTTAAAAGTCGAGCTGCTGCGTTCTGGACTAACTGTAACCGACGAAGGGATGACTGATCCAATCCAACATACAAAGAGTTACAGTAATCTAAACGGGACGTAATAAATGCATGTATGACTCTTTCAAAGTCTTTGCGTAGCAGGTAAGGCTTAACCTTAGCCAATAGTCTCAGCTGAAAGAAACTGGTTTTAACAACAGAGCTTATCTGTTTATCAAATTTAAAAGCACTGTCAAAAATCACACCCAGATTCTTGGTAAAAGGTTGAATATGGGAACCTAACGTACCAAGAGCATCAACACAGGCAGGTGTTCCTTTATTAGAGATAAACACCTAAGTTAGTCCAATAACCTCTTTGGTCATTAACTTCATAGCTGTTGAAACTTCAATAAACATCAATATAACACAGCAGTCATTGTCAACTGTCTGTTTTGAGGGTTTCAAGCTCCTGTTCAATTGGAGAACAGTTCACACACACACACACACACACACACACACACACACACACACACACACACACACACACACACGCACGCTGTGACCCTCCATGCCACCCCGTGTTGTTTACCCTGTCAAATGCTTTTACACTCTGGTTGAGGCTTAGAATGACTGACTGAGTCTATAACTGATGGAGGCCCAGGCCTGCCCTGTCCAACATTTTGTGCTGAGGCCAACACTTTGGACCATACAGGCTGCACAGGACTGTTTGGGTGGGGTGAGTGGGTGTGGTGGGCATCCCGCAGCCACCCCTCACATTCTACACAGGGCTGGGAAAGTCAGGGACACAGGCCCATCAGGGTGGAGGGGTTGGACAGAGCTTCTAAGCACGCTACTCCTCTGGGGAATGACCGGCTCGTGTCCGCTGTACTTGTAAACACAGTGGGGGTGAAAATCCAGGGTGATACCCTCACAGGGTTTGCAGTGCAGCCAAAGTTGCTAATTTTGTCTCCTCTCTCTCTCCTTCCTCTGTCACTTCAGTCATAGCCAGAGGACCACGGCGTTTCGCCATCCTGTGACCGGACAGATTTCTCCAGAGAACATGGATTTTATCCTGCAAGAACAGTGAGTAATTGAGTTTGTTACTTCTCTGCAGCCCAACTTACCAACAATAAAAAAAAACATACCTGTTGAAGTACAAAAATGGTCTGATGTCAGATGCTTTGGGATACATTGACTTTCTCCAGCTGTTTTGATATATATCAACACTAAAATAATAGGGCGAGTGAGTTGAATGCCACGCTGTGAGCTGGTTATTTGATCACTTTCTTTAAAGTGATGAAATGATACCGAAAATGAGGCTTATCTGAAAGGATTGAAAGAAAATCCTTTTCTGCTCTTGTAGTTATTTTATATTTTTTATATTTATTATTATTATTATTGTAGTTTTAAGGTTTGATATAGTGTCATTTATAGTTGCTTAAACATTCTAATTTGAAAATATCTTACCCATGCCTTAAAGTTATCATTTACACATTTTTGTCTCAGTTTAGCATTCTTTCGTTATACTTCTTTACTGAGTGGGTATATTGCAAGTTTCAAGACAAGTTCAGGGTTGTTTTAAGTGAAGATGTGTGGACCTTTCATTTCACTGCTTTTTAAATGAAGAAGTGAAAGGAGAAAATGTGTATAGATTTGTCAAGGGCATCCAGTGCTGTCGGAGTGTTCTTACTGTCCGCTAATGCTAAAGCAGGAGTCTGTAAAATGTTGCTCTCTTCCTGTTTGGACCATTAGAGTTGGAAAGTGCAACTGAATGTACTTTTGTTTGCATCGTCTTTTCTTTTTCACTTATCACATATTTGTTAAATATAAAGCTACATCCAGCAGGTGGCTAGCTTAGCTTAGTATGACAACTTTGGCAGTGAGAAAAAACCTCATGGAAATGTCAAGACTCCATGAAGTCACTAATCGCTGCCAATAAATACAACAACTTGTCGCTTTAACACTTCATTTTGCGTATGCATTCGTCTTTATGCTAAACTAAGCTCATCGGCTGCTGGCTGTAGTTCATGATTAGTGAAGCAGAGTAGGTACATCTTCACCTAATTTCAAGGTGCATGGAGAAGGGAAAAAGAGAAAGTGAAGACGTAAAACTCCAGCAGCACTTGACGTATGCACATCAACTTTATTGTTAGACCGTGTTTCGGCTTGTTGCCTTCGTCAGGGTCATGATTAGTATGCAGATATGAGAGAGTGGTATCCATCTTCTCATCTGTCTCTCAACAAGAGAGCGACTACGTGTATTTCCCAAAATGTTGAATTTATTCTCTAATCCTAAAGTAGAGGTGGGTGTGAGTGTTTTTTTGGTTCCAATCTATGTCCATGAATGTAGTAGAAAATATTGACAATTTATATTTTAACCAGAATGTGTTACTGTGATTGCAACGCAACTCTGAGTTCAGGCGACCCATCTCCCTGCAAAAGCGTCTAGTAGTTGGGTTGTATTGGCTGGCAACAGAGGTGGGTCAATAAGTGAGTGAGTGATGTAAAAGTCGCATGATTTCCGATATGACTGCTCAGACTGAGGTCACATTTGAAAAAAAAAACTCGGATGTGTATCTGATTTAGGATCACATATGAAAGTGGCCCAAATCTGAATTAAAAAGATGAGATTCCACGTGGCTCGTGCTGTTCACTGTTATAACAATACAACAGATCTGAGTCACATACCGTATGAGCAAAATATTTGGGCCACTTTTGCCTGCAGTCTGAACGTAGCCTGAGAGACCTGGTAAGTGCAGGTCTCTGTGGAATAAAAAGGTCAGAGTGCTTACTCATGCCTGTTGAGGAGACATTGCACTCTAAAGGCTTTGTATGGGCAAAGGTTTGCTGCCAGTGTATAAACCTGACACCAGACTTTCACCACAATAGAGACAGTCTCTAAGGTCTCAGTTACAATAGATGGGACGCTATTTCCTCTTGCTGCCTCAAATTGGGATTTAGGTCAATAAGGCTGCTGAATTTTGCATAAATACATCCTCTAGCCTGAATATATATAAAAAAATGACTTTTTCGGAATGCGTGCGCAGGGATTTTAATTTGTTAGTGGGTGTGTGCCTTTGTCAACGCTGTAAGAAAAATAACTCAACATCTTGCCCCTGGCACTGTGAACCAGTTTGGGTGAAATATAACTCAAATAATCGCAGAGAAATATTTGACGGTGTTTTCAGTACTGTAGTCCACTGTCTAGGAACAGACTGCAGCTCTGTATGTTCCAGCCCTTCTTCCATTTCTCTCAGCTATTCAAATCTACCTGCATATACTCTAGGGAGGAGAATTTGAATGTCAGCTTGCAGAATACATTTGGCGAGAGCATGAAACGCTCAAAAAACACAATTGAATTCATTCCTTTGCAGCCGTCATGGTGCTATTGAACATGTAGCTATCATTGCTGTAGGAATGGAAGGCTGAGAAAATGTTTTCTATGATATAAAAATAACAACGACAACAAAAATGGTGTATTTTTCTGTGACCCTCACATTTTGGGTCTGAAAGCTGCATATTGTTGTCAAAGTATGATTGTTGCTTTTTTTTAGGTGATAGTTAGTCTGGCTTACCGGATGTAAAGTGCGGGTATACAGTAAAGCCTGACATCTGGCATGTCTCTCGCAAAAAAGAAGAAAGTTGTAAATGCAGATTATATTAGATAGAGAGCGTATTGCTCATTATAAAAATTGTACATATTAAGTACTAAATGTATTCACCCATCAGCTCCCCCACTAGCCAGGCTTTCTCAGGGTTACAGTCTGCTTTCGATGCCCTCCAGAACTCTTTTATTGATTTCAAACTTGTTCTGAACTCCAAAAGGACAAAATGTATACAGTATGGATTTCACAAGTACTCAAACATTGATAATCCTACATTAATCCATGCCCTCCAAATGGGGAATTTAATTAATACAGGACAATGTTATAAACACTGAAGAATTTGGTTGGACAGCAGATTTCTATGTAACTCATGTTTAACACCCCCACTCTTTAGTAGAAAATCAAAGGAGATATCCTGTATGTGCTCATGCTGCCACCGGAGAAGACCAGTTTCCAGAACTATCCACCCCACAACTAAAATAAATTGCTCATCAACCTAAAGTTAAACCCTTATTCCGTATTCCTATCAGGACGTTTTGCTTTCTGTTACTTAAATAATATCTCTGATTGTTGTAATCTGTGTGTGTGTGTGTGTGTGTGTGTGTGTGTGTGGGAGTGAGTGATGGTTGTTTTGTGTGACTGCCTTGTCCTGCTGTGATCTTGTGTATATATGTAATTTGTTCTCAGGTATAAACAGAATAAATCCTGAAGAAATAAAGCTTAATACAGTTGTTTTCACTTATTTTGGCTGATTAGCTCCGTGTGGGTGTGTAGGCCTGTAACAACTATTATATAATTGTCAAATCGCAATTTTTTTTCATAATTGCGGTTTCTTTGTTTAACCGCAATTAATTGCTATTAGCTAAGGTCCGGAAAACTATATAATACTGCACTATTGTCAATTTTATGTTCATTTAAGAAAAAAATACAATGTTTTTATGATAATAAAGAGGCGTGGTTTACTTCATAGGCTGTGTACCTGTGTTATTACATTATCCTAGTCACATAACAGTGATATAACCAAAAGATGTTTCCTGGAATTCATTCAAAACTTTAATTTGTTTGAAAAAGTAATAAATAAATAAATTAAAAAAATCTTTTTAAATTTGACTGAAAGAGTCAATAATATTGTTAATCACAATTATTTCTGAGACAATTAATTGTACAGCAAAATTTGGAATTGTTACAGGCCTAGGTGTGTGTGTGTGTGTGTGTGCGTGTGCGCGCGGGTGCGTGCGTGTGTGCGTGCGTGCGTGTGCACACCGTGAGACAATTGTACATGTCTTTTGTGTGTATGGAGTTTGATGACTTACAGTAGCATAGCTTCACCCCTCTAAAACCTGAAAGAAGGTCTTATCAGCCAGAATAACTGAAAACTTGTACGTGGTTGTGCAGGGCCTTGTAACACTGGACACGTATACCCAGTGATAAAATAGCTCATAATCCGTGAGGGTCACACACAGGAGGCTTTCATGTGACTCTCCTTCAACTTTTACTTCACCTTCCATCTGGATCTGAAACCCCACAGCTCCATAAGTGGCAGACTGTGAGGCTTTCACTCTCGAGCTCATGGACCTGAGATCAGTGCTGTTAACCTCCTGGCTTTGAATTGAAGATGTCGTTCACTCAGCCGCAGAGCTTCAGCTGATATTTAAAGGGATATTTAGTCAAATTAGAAATATTACTGCAGGGCCTCTGCCCTGCACTAATATTTCAGTAAGATCTAATGTTTTGATCAATCACAAGTTATAGTTTATTGTTTTTCATTACTGTTTGGATACATAGTCTGTATCGACGACGTTTCATTTCCGGGATTGATCCGCTGGATGTCCCTCACTTCGGCCAGATGTCCACTACCTTCCGCTTTCTTTGTGTTGGCATTTTAAACTCTGGTTGATTTCTGAGGACTATGGTTAACTGCTCCTCAGATCTCTGCAGGGTAAATCCAGACAGCTAGCTAGACTATCTGTCCAATCTGAGTTTTCTGTTGCACGACTAAAACAACTTTTGAACGTACATGTTCCACCAAAACAAGTTCCTTCCCGAGGCTATTTTGCAGAGGCGCGGTTGCTATATATGCGTGTGTGTGTGTGTGTGTGTGTGTATATATATATATATATATATATATATATATATATATATATATATATATATATATATATTAGGGCTGTCAATCTATTAAAAAATGTAATCTAATTAATTACATACTCTGATTAAAAAAAGAAAAGGAAAAAAAAGGGTACTAAACAACAGTTGGTGACATTAAAGAACGGCTTGTTTATTGCTAAGGCCATATGGTCAAAATGAAATGATTTAATAATAATGTATAACAATAACAATAACTTATTTCACTAGTAAATTGCTGTTGAATGACAAAAACAACCACCAGATAGGAAAAGGACATTTACAACAACTTCAAATGCACCACGAGCTGTAGTTTACCAGTTTCATTGAACGCACCGTCTGTGTTGTTTTTCCGACGGCAGCTGCAGATTGTTACATACCGGTGTTGGAACCCTCTACAATAAAACACAGTCAAACTTTACACCGTTTAGCGTTAGCTGTCCGCATTTTAACCGTGTTTAATCCAGCTACTAGCTAGCGGTAGGCTAACGTTAACTGCTGTTGAGTGTAGTGTTAACTAGCGTCACATGCAGCGGTATTTGTGTTTCCTGTAATGTCTGTTTCAGAGCATCAGAGAGAAGCGCAGACATATCAGTGGCACCAGATTTTCGTCTGTATGCAAACGTCAATATAGAATGGATTAATCTGAGTTAATTTTTTTAACGCGTTATTTTTTTCTCAGATTAATTAATCGAAATTAACGCGTTATTTTGACAGCCCTAATATATATATATATATATATATATATATATATATATATATATACTTTTTTTCATGCTGGTATTGGATTGGTACTCGGTATCAGCGTTATGCAAATTATGTATTGGTCCGGGAAGGAAAAAATTCGAACATCTCTATTATCCGGTATTCAGGATGTGCTTTAATGAAAGTGTCAACATAATAAAGCATACATTTTGGCTCCACTGTTGGCTACACAACAATTTTTGGAAACAAAACAGAAAATTCTACAATTCAGTGAGCACATATGCATGGATGTTTTTTGTCTTAGGATTCAAATCTTTTAGAGTTTAATAGCTTGTAAGATTTTGATTTAGAACAATACTTCAAGGATTTCAATCTTTTCTGCTTTGAGTTCCCCACTCATACCTCAATTAAAGGATGGTTTAGGTCTTGGTGAACAATTCCTCAAATAATTGTAGGTACTGTACTGTAGGTTCCCTATTTGAAAGTTATTATGCTGGCAATCTTTTTTTTTACATTTTAATTATATGCTGTTTTTAGATATATGCAGATCATCTAACACCATGTCAGTTGTTGTAAGTTCCCTGCACAAATTTGACTAATTCAGTGAAGAGCAATTAGCTTTTGTAGCTGCTAATGTAATGAAGAAACACATTAAAATGTAATGACATTTCACTGCACAGGTTCCATTTCTAGCAGCCTGTTTTTTCATTTCACCTCCTCTTCTCATTTTTCTGTTTCTGTCACCATCTCATTCTTTTCCATTTCCTGTTCCCTTTATTTCCATTTGTCCTACCCGATCATTTT
This sequence comes from Sander lucioperca, assembly GCF_008315115.2. NCBI lineage: Eukaryota > Metazoa > Chordata > Actinopteri > Perciformes > Percidae > Sander > Sander lucioperca. The sequence goes on from NC_050179.1 coordinate 19,176,884, forward strand.
TTCTGGCAGTTTGCCATTCTTCATATTATCTGTCACCACTCTTTTCTCTGCTTGTTTCATTCTCTCTTTCTCTTTCTTCTTTTTATTTTTACTATTTTATTATATTTATCTAATCTTCTGTCTTTTTTCCTCCACTGAGCCGATAATCGGCCGTTGGACAGTCTGGCGAGGTCAGTGACTCGAGTCTGTTTGGTGTGTTCCGTGCCGTCGTCCGTCCGAGGGGCCGTCGTCCAGTCAGACTCAAATGACCCATCTGATTGGTGGAGTGCTAACCCGGAAACGAGGAGCGGAATGAGCGTGACTAGAGTCTCTCAAAATCTGACGAAAATCTTTTAAACTGACTTTGTTGATCTGAAATGAAGACTGATTCAGCAACTGCATGACCTATTTTTCGCTTAAAATGTTTTCAGAAACACGTTTCGGTGAACTATTTTAGTACAATATGAGATCGCCATGACAGTCTGTCTTTGAATTTCCGGAGAAACCAAACCCATGTGACGCGTTCGTCCGATCAGCTGCCAGTTTAATTTTTTGGGCGACAATACAGATTAGTTCCGCCGGCTGTTATGGAGACGTATTACGTCTCGTCGCTTTGGTGTGTTCCGAAGCACTTTTTTGACCAATTGGGGAGACTGATCAGTCCAACTGCCTTTTCTGCCGACGTTTGGCCGTCGGCTCTGTGTGTCTGGGCCTTTACTGTCATTTGTTTTTCTTCTACTTCTGCACTTTGCATCACTCAAACCCCTCTCTTGCTTTACTTTCACTTTTACACCCACCCCCCCTCATTATCTCTCGCTCATTTTAGTCTATCGCTCCATTCTAGATAAGGAAGACGAGGAGGAACCAGGTTACATTTTTCCTTGCTATGTTCTGCTGGATCTGTCATATTAGCAGCTGCGTAGGTGTGAAACAGGCTTGTCCAAGCTGCTATGATAATGTGTCTGTGCAACACACACACACACACACACACACACACACACACACACACACACACACACACACACACACACACTCTGCACTTCAGCCATTTGTGTGTGTATACATGTGCTTGTGAAAATAGATAGTGAGTCCTGCACTAGATTAAAGTGGTTAGAGGATGTGCACTTAGAAGCAGAATACTTGCATTATTTTGTGCTTCAGTGTAATATTGCAGTGATACACTCGAGGACATTTTTTGCAGTGATTATGCAAGGCACATCTGAGCACAATCAGCCAGCATCGAACTTCATACTCAGTAAAGAACGTCCTCGAGGGTAATACTTTATGGCTTTGGAAGACCGGTTAAACCCACATGTGAATATTGACTAAAGAAGCTTCATGAAAAAAGTGCCCGAAGAAAATAAAGATTAACAAATCCCCTGGTCACTTGCAATGAATCAGAATTAATCAGACTGAAAATACAGTACTTGTTCTATATTTAATTGGGTCCTATTTTTTTTTATAAATATAAATAAGTGTTCAAAGATGTTTAATGGAGATGTTGAACAAACTGTATTGGGGTACAAAATCTGTGCTTGTTTTTTTAAGTTAAAACCTTTGGGTTATCTTGGGTAACATATCAGCACATGGGCCTTTTATGAAGTTCTCTTGGTTTTTATTTTTAAAGATGAATTTTAAGATCATTTCCCATGGTATGATTATCTTCAGAAAAAGCTACGTACTTGGACCAAAAAAGTTATGTAAGCTTGTTTTTAAGAAGCCTAACTTTACTGCACTGTAAAAATAAAATGCACTTAAAAGTCTCTCATCATCATGATCATGACGAGGATGAAGAAAGGTCTAATCAGCCAGAATCGTGACGATGCCTTCCAAAAACTAAGTACGACACATGTCCGTATTAAAGGAATAGTTTGGCTTTTTTCATGAAATTACTTATTCGCTTTTATGCTGAGATTTAGATCAGATCAATACAACTCTCATGTGTCTGTGTTAAATATAGTGCTGGAGCCGGAAGGCTTTTACAGTAGCTTAGCTTGGAATAAAGACTGGAAGCAGGAAGAATCAGCTAGCCTCGCTCTTTGTGTACAAAAATCTTTAAAGCTCACTCATTAAGAAATAATATCTCATTTGTTTTGTCCGTACACAAACAGAAATGTAAAAACAACAATTTGTGGTTACATAATTGACCCTTTGCTAAGCCCCGCCCTCCTTAGTTACTGTTGCTACGCCTGACAAGCTTTCGTACCTGGAACGTCTATTACAGTATGTATGCACCGGTGTCAGACATTCCCAAGGAGATAATTAGTAATTTTTGGCGAACAGGTGAAATATCTGAGAGAGCAAGACAAAAGGGACTGCAGTATGCATTCGAGGGATATATCCACGACATAATATGCAACCGATTAGAGAATAATTTCATCAAAATTGAAGCTAAAGCCTATAGGTCCCAGCGCAAGCAGCAGCCGCCTCATACGCTGACCATTCAAATGGGAAACACACACATTGAGGACAGCTATGTTCATGCACAGCAGGGTAAGTGAAATTTGAAAATAATCTAATAATTATAAATCAAACAGCTTATCCATAAGTCTTGTGGAATAAACACAAGACATTAGCCTGACCACTTTGCAATGATAACATTCTCCTGCTTATATTTTTAGCGATTAACAAAATGCTGAAATATATTTTTAAGTATGTCAGTGAGCCTCCGTCTTGCCTTTAATCATCTTATTTTACGTTCAAATATATGTATTATGAACAAAGAACCGTCATTATTTCCAAGCAATGCTGTGCTGAGTTAGTTAGCTAGCTAGCTAACGTGTTCTTGCCTTGGAGCAAACGTAGGTGTTTTTGTTAATCCTGTCGACATTTAGTTGTAAATGGGGCCTCCCACACTGCTTGATCCATGCCTGGCATTTCTCCCCTTGGGTTTTAGGTTTTGGGAAGGAAAAAAATTCCACCACCCCGTCCAAACTTTTACCGGGTATCAGATTTGCACAATCCATACGCACAACGCTTCGGCATGTTTCCCTCGCTCGAAAGCTTGACAGACCTCCCGTGCCTAGTTACGGTTGCTAAGCCACGATTGGCCTGTGGCGGTTTTCGGGCGTGGCTTAGCAAAGGGTCAATTCAAAGATTTCTTTGGCGGACAACAGACGGGCACAATATTTTTATCACCATGACGTTGCCAGGCAACCAGTGGAGATGCTACTCTGAAGTGCTTTGTGGACAGATAAACAGAAAATAGTTAGAGCACTTGTTTTTTATGTTTGTGTTTGTGGACAGATCCAGAGCCAGGCTAGCTGTTTCCCCTTGTTTACAGTCTTTGTGCTAAGCTAAGCTAATGGCCTCCTGACTACTAGCACTATAGTTAAAGCATAAATGTCAACAACTATTTCAAATTTGAATTTGATTGATATTTTGTTAATGAGACTGGTGGTATTGATTGGCTCCTCACATTGAGGAATTACTGATTTTGTTCTTAAAAGACAGATCTGTAGCTAGGATTTTAGCCATGTCAGGGTCCACTATATTTGTGTCCATTAATTAAAACGTTTAATAAGACGGGATTGCTAAAGCCTAGTTCTTTTTTCACAGCACATCATCCAATGGCCTTGTGTGAGTTATTAATTAATTAGTTTAATACTTTTAATTGTTTTTTACGACTTTCTCATCATCCTTGCCTGTGTCTTCTCATTCATAATGGTGGAAGTGTTATTGTTACATGTTTGGTTGGAAATATTCATGAAATTCCTCTCATCTAATTACAATGTACGGTTCAAAGCAAAGATTATGTAATTACCATTAATGTATGTAGTAGGCTGGGATAATATACCCACTTTTTTTTTTAGCTGTGAACCCTAATTATCCAATTACCATCGCACCACTGCAAACGATACAAGGGAAACGATTTCAGCTGCGGCCCCCCGGCGCTATCCAAAACATCCACTGTGGTGCTATTTAAGGATTCTGTGAGCCTGCACGAAGCTCTTGAGGTTTTCACTCTCTTTTGTAACCTGTAATATTCCTCCAAGGATGGAGTTTTGGCTCAACTGAGCTGCTCTTTTTCAGCTTCACATTCGTATGCTTACGCACACATTCATTCCTTTTACTGTCAGGCACTGAGCTTCAGCTGGAGCAGAGCTAACCTTTGGATTACTGCCACCCTGTTGAGGCCACATGCTGGCACACAAGTTGTGGAGTTCACTTGAGCTCATATCTGAGGTACATATCTGTCATCTCCAGCTCCGGCTCTGAGCTGCACCAACCAGGCTTCTATTTTCATTTGATGTCAACGTCAACTTCGATGGAGGCATCAGCTCGCAGGCCATCAAAGCAGAGTTGAAACTCCATCTGAGAGCGTTATTAGCAACAGGGTACGGGCGTGTATGGCGGCCAGCGTCGGCGGGCCTGCTCACCAGGGGTTATCACGGATTAAAGTGGCTAAAGTGTCAGGACTTTACAGCTCCTAGGAGTACCTTATCAGCTCTTATTTTGGCAGCATGAACGATGGAATGACTTCCTTGGCTGCTGATGTCTGGGTTTCAGTATGTGTCTGCATCTTAAGCGTGTCTGAGTCTCATCGCACCTCGCCTGTCTGTCGTTCTTCTTGTCATCAGCTCTAGGGTAATGGAAAACCCGGAAATTCGCAACTAATAGATTTTAATTGTTGTGTTTTCTTCCCCATTTCATTCCCATACTTGTTGTGTTATCACAGGCTTTATCATTAATCCTAAAAAAAGTACCCAGACTTTTTAATTTACTGCTTAACTGTGTTACACGACATGATACAAATCTCTCATATCCTGATAGGCATGCACTAGTGTTGGTTCCAAGACTAATTTTAAAAGCAATATCCTATTTTTTTTTTTTTTTTTTTATTATATTGTTTAATCTATCCATGGTCATTTTTGTATTTTAAACTCCCATTTTACTGGTTACACTTGCAACTACATTTCTTTGTCAACTTGTTAACTATATTTGTCATGCTCTGCAGGACAAATAAAAGCTTCAATTTGCTGAAACAGAGCCTATATTGGTGAAACCTTCCCCTCTATAAATGGAGGTAAACGGAATTCCTGGCTGTCACTTGGCATGCCTTTCCCTTTGTCACATGTGTTTCTCCTAACTATTCCTCTGTGTTATTCTCCCATGATGATCTTCATGTTCTGCAGATCTTTTTCCGTTCTCTCTCCTGTATTCCACATAGTTTTTTTTGTCTCTGACCCTTCCCCTGCTCATTGATATGGGATCCGGTGATTTAAGAGAAGCTACGCCAGCAATGTGATGAGTGAACACATGGTGCACCAGGGGGGCGGCATGGCAATGCTTTGGTTGACTGTTGTTGCCATAGCAGCAGTGTGGAACTGAAGGAGGGGTGGTATGTGTGGTCTCATTCTCTCTAATTTTGAGTATCCAAAACATAGTTAATATTGATTGATTTAGCTTCTTGCTCTTCTATCTTACAGTGGGTACAACAGTTAATAAATGAACTTAGAGATGAGGAGATTAATATAAATCTCATGATTGCTTGCATGAAGACTTGAAGCAGGGGCAAATTGGTCACCATGTTCTCTTCAAAGATAAGTAAATACATAAATAAAACTGCTTCAAACTCTTCTGAAGCTGGCTTGTTATTTATGTAATTAGATACACTTGTACAACTTGATGAAATCCAATACAACTGATGTGCCATAAGGTCTACTTTTATGATGCCTATAATGTTTTTGGTTTGTTTTTCATAGAGGTCAGCAATTTTGTACTGGTCCACATTATATTCAGAGGTGTTTCTATTTTGTGCCCTTTCATGTATGTTAATGGGAAGGACTAAGAAATTTCTTATCAACATGATGTAGGCCAGTACAATGTTGGAATCTCAAAGATCTCCATTTCTTTCTCTTTTGCGGCACCTATGGTGATACACAGTATTTGCTGGTGTGGTTTTGGACTTGTTTCACTAGTTTCGTTGTCAGTAGTCCCCCCCGCCCCCGCCTCTGTGTTTGTTCGGCCATAGTAACCCTTTACTCACAACGACACAAGTGAGTTAAAAAAGCGCATCTGTTGCGTTAGCTCCGCCTACCCTCTCTGGCAGACCAACCACTGCTGGGTGATTGAAAGCGTGTCGCTGTGTGCCTCTTGTGATTTTTTTTTTTGTGAGAATGTTGCCACAGACAGCTAGTTCTTAAATCTTATATATCTATATATATAGAATATTACTTTAACTTTGACCTCAGTAATAAACTTATAATTGAATACACACATTTCCAACAAAAAGTAAACATAAACTTCTTAAAGGTAGAATTTGTGGCAAAGCTACTGCATTGAAATAAGCGCAAAATGTTGAACCTTTCCTTTAATACACAAAACTTTGACAACTGTGACACTCAAATCAGCACGCAGCGAATTTCACACCATGTTTTAAAAATATAGAAAATCAGACATCAATGAAAGGCGTTGCTGGCCGCATGCAGCGTAAGACAATTTGGCCCCATTACAGTCATGGAGGAAGATCTCACCGAATGATTTGTTAAGACAGAAGTGTCAGGGAAACAAAGTTTGAGGAGATGCAGTCGGTGGATTTATTTGGAGACCCGTAATTGCAAGCAGTATTCCTTTGAAATGGGGATAGTGGCTGTCCTTACCAACATACAGTGTTTAAAAGAAAGTTTTGTCTTGACTGATAATTGGAGGTAAATTGGGTTCAACAATGTGTCAGTGCTACAATAATGATCTCCACTCTGTTTGAGGGAAGAGTACCTGTGTTTTTCTCTTAGATAATTGTACATTTCTGATTTATTTTGGTCTGCAGAATCTAAGCTGCACGGTGAGAGACAGGCTGTATTTAAATGTCAGTGGTGTCTAAGTGGGCGGCCATTGTGTTGATTTGTGACATATTGTGTTGCAGCTGTATGTGTGTTTTAGATGTAGCTGTGGTTGTGGGAGTTTGTCAAAAGCTTTTAAGCGTCTTATGTGACTTTTTCCGGTTTTCTTGTGAGAGGTATCATTTTAAGGCAGGAAAAGTCTTGGTAAAATGTCAGAATCCTTACGACAATTACTTTCCCTCTGTGATTAAATCTCCTTCGTGGCCTCTTTGTTCTCAACATGGCTGCCTTTTACTCCCACAGACATATCAAGAGGAAGCGAGACGCTTTCCTGCTGATGATCAGCCGATGAATGCCCTCCAGCCCATTCTGTACTTTCACTTTTGACTCATGGCCAGTATTGCTGAGTGGGATTAATATGCAGTAGGCTACCCTTTACATCTGGGTTCCTGCCCTGTCATACTCTCACGGGGCTGCTAAGTGCGCGTCTTAAGTGTTGGTCCTTGGGTATTATTTGCCTCCTCTTTTTTTTTTCTTCTCCACACAATAATTTGTACACGTCAGAGATGGAGACCAAGAACTATATTTCCAGCAAGGCTAGACAAAAAATGGCACGTTTGCATTCACTGAAAGTTTTTTCAAAGAAGCTGAACGTAGTTTTTTTTTTTGAGCCGTCATTCCTGATATTTGGTCTCATGTTTGCATGTATTTTTTAATGATGAGCTGTGGGCTTTCAGAGTTTATCTTTAAGCCTCTAGCTTTTTAAGTCACTTCAAAGGATTGTCTTTGGTTGGGGGTGAAACAACAGCCCAGTGCATTTTGGGTAGATGAGTTGATTTCTCTACATCGCTTCCTTTCATTGCTCAAAATTCATCAACTCAGTGAAGTGTTATTTACTCCAGTGATCTAGTATTGTACTTATAATAAAGTTGGGGCACTTACAAGAGACAAATTATTGTCAAAATTGAAGCAGCTAACTCTTAGTCTCTAGTATAGGCCAACCTTGAAATACACACACCCTACACCTGGGGTTGGGGTGTGAAGGTGGTGTAATGAAATATGCTACTGAGTTGCATTATGGGAATGGTAGGATCCAGTGTTTTTGAAGCTTGACCTAGACTGGAAGTCAGGATATCTCGACCTCTGCTGCTTTGATTTTGGACCATTTTTTATGAGTCTGCCTATTGTGAGTTCAGTACTAAATCACTAGAGTAGCCTTTTGATAAAACTTCAGGATGAAAACTCATTTACATCTTTCATTACTCTTCAAACAACAAAACTCCAGTTTGTAAAGCATTTGTAATTTTAAGTCTCAAGCCCAAACTCAGATAAAACTGAAGTAATGAGTTAATATTACAGATTTGAAAAGCTCCTCCACAGCCACAGAAGATATTATACAAACGTTTTCCCCAGCTGGGTATTATAGTACTCCTTGTGACGAGTAAACTGAAATCAGTGAAGTGCCCCTTTTTTAAATGGAAAAGGTGTAAGGCGCTGACGGTGGCTTTGAAGATGCAACAGGAATATACAGTAGCACTTTCTAAAGAAAGTAGTGGTGTCATTTGTCTGTTTGCCAACACTTAAATAAATGCTGCTCCATGTATGGTTTAAAAGCTTACTGCATATATTATTGAATGACTTCTTGCAGTGTTACAAGCTGGGGAATTATTGTTACTGGAATTTGGATATGTACAAAATAAGTTGATGAACAGTAACTCCTTGTTGATTCCCCGTGTTGGAGCATTTGTTGTTACATGGATTTCACTCAGCCCTGAAGCCCAGTTCAGACCAAAGATTCGCGACGAGGTGAGTTGAAACTTTCAACTACTTGCAACGCACCGGTCTGCAGCGTTCTAAAACCTGCCAGTTCACGCCAATGCGATTTATGATGCGGAACGACTCTTTGTACTTCTGTTCTAACTTCAGACTTCCAGGCTTTTTGTGGCTTAATATATAATTTGTTGCGTCTAAATATGAATGTGGATATCGTTAGTGATAGTGCAAGACTGGGTTGGATAGTGAGCTGCTTGCTAAAGTTCCATTTCTAGTGATGAATCTGATTCACGGCTTTGTCCCAGGCGCTCCCTCTTTTCAGTCATTCTCTAACTCGCTCGACCGTACGTGCTTTCGGGCGCACGTTGGCCCATAGTTGAGCCATTTGGACCAGTTAACCGTTTGTAACATAGAAATAAAATACAATTATGGATCATTTTATTTCTATAGTTTGTAGCCGACTATACAAGATGAATTTGCTATTGGCTGTGGAAAGAGGTGACGTACCTTACATTCTAAAACCAGCCTCTGCGACTTGACCAGCTGAGTTGCAGGCACCACTATCAGCTGGCTTGAGACGGGCCGGTTCAGACCGGTTCAGACCGCTGCAACTTTTCTCTCCCTCCCTCCAGGAGTTTTGTTGCGTACAGATTAATTCACAGAAAAGAGAGGTCATACCTATCTCTAGCCCTCCTGAGTGAGAGCTAGCCTTCACTAGAAGGCCAAATTGTACCCCTAAAGACTCAGGAGCTCCTCTCTGATCGGTTTCACTTGAGAGAAGTAAGGTGAACTCCTATAGAAAGTGAGGTAACAGACTCCCAGTATAATCTGTGTCCTTTATGGCCGATAAGAAGACTTGAGCCTTGTGTGCTTCACTGCAGAGAAAGTGACTATTTCTTAAGTGAATATTTCTGTGAAAAAATCAAAGGCTCAGTCTTTTACTTCATCCCCCCTTCCATTTCAGTCTCTATTACCTCTCTCTGCTGATTTCTTTCAACAAGAAGGTTACAAACACTCTTGCTGTCTCTTGCTCTTCAGTCACTTTTACCTTTCAACTGCTTATTTGCAAAAGGTTGCATATCAAAAAGATTCCACACAATCCCCCAAATGTCACACATAAAGACAGATGTTTTTGTAAAGAATTTCCTATTGTACACTGAAGGCAAAGTGTTGTTATTATTGGTCGGTTGAGTGCTTCACTTTTGTTGCACAAAAAGCCAAGTGCCTGTCCATGTTTTTAAATTATAACATTAGCTCATAATCAGAGAATGACTTTCCCTGACAGTAATGATTTTTCAAAATCAGTTCTATTTAAAATTGGTCCAGTGAATGCATTATTTTGTCTTTTGACTTTGATGAAAATGCATCAAATTTATATTTAATAGTTCCTGACCTTTCAAAAGTTTGCATGAAATTCTCTTGACAGCAAAAAGATAGAGAGCTAATGTCTCCCTCACTCTCTCTTTTTCCCTCTCTCTCTCTCTCTCTCTCTCTCTCTCTCTCTCTCTCTCTCTCAACCCTCCCACATCACATCCGAGAGATTTACATTATGCATCTGTAGCTAGAAGTTGGTAATGTACTGAAACTGGTGGCTGTATTGGTGTGTTAGAGTGCAGCCTGCAACATGGAGGGCAGAGATGAGAGTGCATTCAGTCGACTGATTTGTATGAGAGAAAAAAGAGCGAAATACAGGAGGATGGCTGCAACAGAAAAACAAAATCTTCACAAGATAAAAAGTGAGACAAAGATGAAGTAAGAAAAAGTGAAAAAGAGACCAAAATTGTGATCGATTGTAGAAATATTTGTTAATCAAACAAACTAGAGCATAATTTGTTCACTAAAACAGCAGTTTGTGTTCGCAGAAATACGAAATGTGTGGATTTATTTGAAAAGATAGAGGGTTGTGTGTCAGAGAGGAATATAGTATGAGGTAATTAGTTTGGATTCTTGGATGGAAGAATGCATTACACAGCCAGTGTTTTCCCTTCTGAAACTAATCAGACAGATTTACACGCACACACACACTCCGCCTGGTGTCAGCCCATTGACAATAAAACATCCAGCGTGGAACATCTCATCTGTCGCACCACAATTAGACAGCAGCAATAACAGGGCTGTCATCATGCAACGAGATACTCAAGACTGTAGCCAGCAAGCAGGCAGTCACGTTGTGTTGGGATTTGTGTGTGTGTGTGTGTGTGTGAAGTCTGTTTTTCTTTTAAACCTGCATTACAAAAAAGTTAACCTTTAGATATGATATTTAGATCTCATTCACAGTAAACTGGTATCAGTGCAGCATGTTCGTCATCATTCTTTAGTCTTATTAGGATCCTCCATGGCTTCCACTGAGTTGTTGCTAGTCTTTCAGGGTTACACATACAAAATGAAAAATAACACTGGAGCGCAACTTAAAAATTCACATGAATTGGACAAGCAAAGGGCTAGTATGTATCAAAGGTAAACTAAATTGACTGATTTTGCAAATGAAAAGGACAAACAAGCTCCAGACGTATTGGTAAACCTGCAAAATATACTGTGGAGCTGTGTTTGGTAATGAACTGGAAAAGCCTCATGCTCTTCCTGTATCCTTGACAACTGTAAACATAGCCATCCAAAACATGCCGCTTGTCTTAAAAAATGGATCAGAACATGACCTCCAGTGAATGCTGCTGGAAAAGACTGCAGAAAAGAGGATGTGTTCATATTTTGTTGTAGCAGGTTCGCAAATGTGTTTAAAGGTCCTATGACATGCTGCTTTTTGGATCCTTTTATATAGGCCTTAGTGGTCCACTAATACTGTATCTGAAGTCTCTTTCCCGAAATTCAGCCTTGGTGCAGAATTACAGCCACTGGAGCCAGTCCCACAATGAGCTTTCCTTAGGATGTGCCATTTCTGTGTCTGTAGCTTTAAATGCTATTGAGGAGGAGGAGGGGGGGGGGGACAAGGTGGAGGGTGGGGGTGTGGCCTTGACCAACTGCCACTTTGCTTGTTTGCAAGCCATGATGTCTCTCTCTTTCTCATGGGCGAGCCAAATTCTCTGGGCGGGCAACACAGAGAAAGGGGAGGTAACCTTGCTCCTTAGGACCTCATAAGGGGAAGATTCCAGATCGGCCCATCTGAGCTTTCATTTTCTCAAAGGCAGAACAGGATACCCAGGGCTCGTTGTACACCTATCGCCATTTCTAGCCACTGGGGGACCATAGGCAGGCTGGGGGAACTCATATTAATGTTAAAAAACCTCATAAAGTGAAATTTTCATGCCATGGGACCTTTTCAGGTGAAGTGTGTTAGACATTGCCGTGAGCTGTGCAAGTCAATTAATGTATGAAGCGAGCGGCTCAGACTAAAATCAAGACCCTGAACAGAAAGATTTAAAGCCTGAACTCAGACCGGTGTTATCCGTCTGGTTCTTTATACTAGCACTATTGTACAGTTTTCAGAAAAGTCCGGGTGTCAGTGTGGAAATCACTTTGTTGTTATTGAATAGTTTGTTTTGTGGAGTGACTCATTCATTCATTCACAGTCCTTTTATTATAGATGACGTAAGTCTATAGCCTGGTCTGGAGTCTAACTGTTTTATTGTTGTCAGGTTCGGTATGGAATAGGTATCTCACTGACTGTGTTACCATCCACATCAATTACATACTGCATGTCGCTGCTTTGGTCTTCAATTGGTTGAAAAAGTTACGTGATCCTTTTTGCTTATAAAATCTTTTCATAAACTGTTGGATAACCTTAAATTGCACGGAGGTCAGTCTGAAAAAAAAGGTTGTTATGTACTGTACTAGATACAGAACCGTTGACATTCAGGAGTTGACAGGTTTTCACACAGCAATGACAACATGAAGGACATCTGACCTGGATTTTTGGATTCATAGGAATGAAAAATCTCAAAACTTACCAGCCACTGACATTGTTTCACCAGCCAATTTGAAATCTATGGATAAAATATACATTAACATCGTAGCTGCTGCCTGTCAATGAGGCCATTCAGGTGGAGCAGCTTGTTTACTGCCATCATTTGAGGTTATGAGGTCAAATCTCTTTAAAAATAAGGAATTCTAGGATGTCCTGTTGACCCAGCGTTCCCCTGTGACGTATCTGGTTTGAGCACGGACTCTTATCATATGTCAGACCTCCCTCTAAATTTCCATATTTTCAGTTTTTCTCTCTTTGAGACTTTAAGGCTTAATGCATTAAAATGCTTCCCAATAAAACGAAATACAGATTACATCCAAAACAAATAAGTAGAAACATAAATCCTTTTTAAAGCATTGAACGTAATTCCAAAAACTTTGTGACTGTATTATTTAGTTTACAGCGGGAATACAAACTGGCGCTAATTTATCTTCTTGAAGTAGACACAAGTAGTTACATAACAGTCTGCTGCTGTGTGCACTTTTTATTTTTCTGCTGTGAATCTGGTTGGTAAGGCTATTTATCAGCTTGCTGTTGTGAAACGGTCATGTAAAGTAATAGGACTGTGCTAACCTGAGGGTACAAAAGGGAAATAGATCTCACACACACACACACACACACACACACACACACACACACACACACAGATGAGGGACTTAATTCATTGCTCTCCAAGGCTTGTCAGGTGGAGAAAGTGAGAAAATTTCTCAGGTTATTCAGCGACCTCAGTGTCAGATGTTAGCTGTCAATGACACACGCACCCACCCACCCGCGCGCGCACGCGCGCGCGCACACACACACACACACACACACACACACACACACACACACACACACGCACACGCACACGCACACGCACACACACGCACACAGAATCTGGCATTCTCTATCCAGATATTTCCTCGTCACACTTCAGCACACCTCACCCATCCTTCCCTCCTCGATGTCTTATTTATTTTACATACTTAGTTACTTTACTTGAGTCTTTTACATACATAACAAACGATGATAATGAGCTGTAGTTCACACACTGTACAGTAATAACCAAAATGACAAGAAACCATTTGTAAGGAGTCAGAAGGTCAGACTGAGATTTCTCCAACAATAGAGAAGCAGATGATGGTGAAACACAAATGGAAACGCATTTAGAGCCACACATACAGTAAATGAGCACAAGTTATCATTCTCTTTCTCTCATTTTCTAAATAATAGACTGTCAAATAAAGGGGAATTAAGGCAGAATCAGAGTCACCCTGCTGTAGTACTTCGTTATAGCCTAGCCACCCAGCCCTTACAGGAAAAAGGTGTGAGGCACTGACCAGTAAAATCTCTTCAAAAACACCCGAGGAGGAGGTGGCCAGGTTGGCTCAGTTGGTAGAGCAGGTTCACATATACATAGAGGTTTATTCCTCGACGCAGAGGTCCAGGGTTCGAGTCCGACCTGTGACGATTTCAGCATTTCTTCCTCCTCTCTCTCTCCCCTTTCTCACCTAGCTGTCCTGTCCATTAAAGGCAGAAATGGCAAAAAAAATCATCTTTAAAAACACCCTGAGGATGTATATAAACACCATGTCAGGTTAGAAAAAGGTGTCTTTACCCGTTCTCTGTGTGTGTGTTCTTGTCCAGGCCGCAGGGTGCTTCCATGATGTCAAAACCCACGGGTGAGCAGCTCTCGAGCACCACCGTCAGCGAGGCCTCCACTGCCATCACCTCCTCCACTGTGGACACCACCTCTGCCTCCAAGGTCAGTCTCTGTGTCTGTGTCTGTGTCTGTGTGTATGTGTCTCAGTGTCATTTTGCTGTGGTTGTATCTAAATTAATGTCATGTACTATGACACTGCATTAACAGTATTTATTTATAAACGTGCAATAACAGTATCTATTTTTCTTAGAACGTGCAATAACTGTTTTTTATATGCTGCCATTCAATATGTGCAATATTAATATTTATGCTGCTGTCAAACTCCTTTTTTTAGTGTCTATATATATATATATAGCTAGCTATCTATCTATCTAGCTATCTAGCTATCTATCATTGCATGTTGAGAACAACCATGTTTAAGTATGATTGACCCTGTTGGGAAAAGATGCATCTGTGCATTTTGTTAATGTAATGTGAATTGTAGCACTGTGCTCGGTTTGCTTTCAAATCACTGTATCCATTATTTTATAAACCAGTATTTTTCTACCCAATCAATATTTAATTTAGTTTCAGTTTGATTTGCCACCTAACATGAAACCGTGTTGCTCACTACTTTCCCTTTTATACTTGCAGTTTATTCTGGTGTGTTTTATTAAATCTAATTTTGAATGAAAAGAAATCTAAAGTATTCTTCTATTAGAAACCTCTCTGCAGCTGCATATGATCATATGACCATGGCTTTTCCCAGTGATGAAAATGACAAAATGGACTCAAGTTTTAGACTCTTTAAAGGTAGACAGTGTTCCCCTCAAGTAGTAAATACAGATTGAGAGTTTCAGATTGTTTTGGAAGATTTTGGTCCACTACGAGTACTTCTCCATAATTCAGCCCTATCACACAGACCACTGTCACGTAGTTGTTGCTGTATACCCAAGTAACCTAGAATGGTTACAAGAGCACACTTAAAACACTTGCAAAGATTAGAGCTGTATCTGTGTCCAGAGAGTAATGTAAGATAGAACGTCACAGCAGAAGCTGTTGAGCTGGATATAAAGATGTCGGTAATAGGGCAAACATTTGGCATCTTGGTTAAACCCAGGAAAAATGAAAACCTCTAAAACCCTTCGCTCTGTCTTTGATAGATCAGCTTCCTCCTCCTGTTTTCTTCCATTAAGAAATAACTTGTTTCTAGAAGAAGAAATACACACAGTGCAGACGCCTGCACAGGCTGACATTCTGCTCAGCAGAATGCTAACATTAATTATTGTGATGGGTGAAGTCAAATGGACTAATGCAGTAACTGTTAAATGGTAAACAGAGTGTCTGTTTCTTATGAGCCAGAGGACAGCGAGAGATGTTTAGACTCCTTTGACAGTCTCTCTGTCCTAAGGCTGACAGGTGCGCTTTGGCCATCAGGCTCCCTAGACTGTGGGAAGTCATGCCTGAAGCATTTCGGCAAGCAAACGCTATCACCTTCAAAAAAAAAGTGACTTGCCCTGTGAAAGTCTTGCATTCCTTTTAACATTTATTTCTTGATTTTGCTCCTATTTAACCACAATATGCTGGAATGATTATGTCCAGCTATCTTTTCCTACTCTCCTCTTTCAAATGAGATCTACAGTACATGTATACAATATTAACAGTAATAGTAGTAGTAGTCATTGTCGTCGTCATCGTAGTAGTAGTCGTCGTAGTCATATTAGCAGTACTAGAGAGCCATTTCTGGCCATTTCTGGACCTGGTTAGCAGCAGTTTTTAGCTGAATCATGCAGATTGTTTTGGAAGATTTTGGTCCACTATGAGTACTTCACCATAATTCAGCCCTATCACACAGACCACTGTCTTGTAGTTGTTGCTATATAACCAAGTAACCTAGAATGGTTACAAGAGCACACTTAAAACACTTGCAAAGATTAGAGCTGTATCTGTGTCCAGAGAGTAATGTAAGATAGAATGTCACAGCAGAAGCTGTTGAGCTGGATATAAAGATGTCGGTAATAGGGCAAACATTTGGCATCTTGGTTAAACCCAGGAAAAATGACAGAGGCTAAATGGACTTTGACTTTGCATGAAGTTTTTCATTTTTTTCATCAGAGGTCATCTTTTTCACTTCTTGCCTTTTTTTTGTCCACCCCTGGACGTAAAGTCTTGCATTAATTTTCACATGTATTTCTTGATCTTGCTCTTATTTAACCACAATATGCTGAAATGATTATGTCAACCTATCTTTTCCTACTCTCCTCTTTCAGATGAGATCTACAGTATATGTATAAAATATTAGCAGTAATAGCAGTAGTATTAGTAGTTGTCGTGGTCATATTGGCAGTATTGGGGAGCCATTTCCGGCCACTTACGGACCTGGTTAGCAGCAGTTTTTAGCTGACTCATGCCAGCTGTGGATGATGATGAATGGGGGTGTAGAGGTCTTCTGCGATTGACCAAGATCCATGACAGGCCCGCAGGAATGAAAACATGGGGCTTAATTGGAAAGAGAGGTGGAGGTGGAGGGTTGGTGGCGGCGTTCTAGCTTGATTAAAGCAGGATTCAGAGCCAGGCGGGTAGATGTGAAGTAATTACAACTGACTGCTACCTGTCTGTCTTACAGGAAGGGGTACAGAAGGGCAGTGTTACTGTAAAAGGCTGCATTGTTTTAGACGTTTCATTTAGTGAACTCGGTATCTCTCTCGTTTTTTTTTCAGGCACTTAACAACTGACAACTTGTCACTGCAGCATTAAAGTAACTACTACACTCCATCCTGACTAGTACTCTTTTGATATTTAATTTTTATTATTTACAACATACAGATAATTACAAATGTAAGAAACTCCAATGATATCTTATACCACACCCAAGTAATAAACCTTACATTTTTAGCCTTGGTAGAGGCGTAGCTCTAGGGATTGCAATGTCCGTCTGACTGTTGCTCTTTGTCCCCCACAGGATCATTTATAATCACTTTGCTTGATCTCATGAACTTTTAATCTAGGTCAACATTTCAGTACTTGGTGTATGACGAAATACCTGCAAAAGCCTCAGCTGTACTTTGTGTTTTAGTGCTGTTTAGCAACTGTTAGCATGCTAACACATAAATGGTGGTAAACATGGTAAGCATACCTGCTAGAGCAGTAGTGGTAGTGTAGTGTGCACCATAGATATAGAACAATATCTATGGTGTGCACATCCCCACCGGTGAGGTGCAGGGCAAAAAGGAACTGGATACAACTGAAAAGAATGAGATGCCCACACTCTGCTAATACAGTGCTAACACAGTGCGGGCATCTCAAACATACCTGCTAAACATCAACATGTTAGCATTGTCATTGTGAGCATGTCAGAATGCAGATGTTAGCATTTAGCTCAACACACCGCTGTGCTCAAATACAGCATCACAGAGCTGCTAGCATGGCTGTAGACTCTTGTTATATACTTTTTAAATGATAAATAGATTTTGGTTGAAATCTCATTTAAACAGTTAATTAGAAATAAAGGAAAATCCTTCATCTTTGTTCCTCTCTTTTGCCTTTTCTCTGTCCTTGTACTGTATCTGTATATATTAGGGATTTGTATGGCTACATTCACATTGCAGGTCGTCATGCTGAATTCTAAAATGCGGTTTATGTCAGATTTGCTTTACATCACTGCTCTTATCTATTCTAGAGTACCACTCACACACATACCGGTATGAACTGAAAGGGCTGTCGGAAAGACGTGTGAAGAGTAAAAATAAAACAAGACACAATTACATTTGTGTCTGGTTGTCCTTCAAGCTGTCATTGGCTCAGGCAGTGTGCTGTTGCCGCCAAAATTATGGAATTCATTCAAGTGATTCAGCATAAGCAATGCCGACGAATTCCAATTTGAGCTTCCAAATGCAGATCTCATGGAGGTTACATTCCTTGCGATCTATTAATTTTATTCCCTTTTCCTTGGCTCATTCTTTCTCCCTGTCACTTTTCTT
The DNA here is from genome assembly GCF_008315115.2 of Sander lucioperca. NCBI lineage: Eukaryota > Metazoa > Chordata > Actinopteri > Perciformes > Percidae > Sander > Sander lucioperca. Next base: position 19,194,938 of record NC_050179.1, read on the forward strand.
TCTTTCAGTCCATATCTTCCACTCACTTGCACGCATGCACATACACAGCTTCACGGTGGCGTGAAATCTCATCCTGCCCCATCAACAGGTGCCGCAGGACTAAGATTGAACATGTGTCATCGGGTGCGATACAGAGATGACAGGGCATCTATCACGACGGCCCGTCGCCATTTCCACACCCTGTGTTTCCTGGCCTGCAGCCCTCCCAGGTGCTCTGGCTCATCACCCCTGCCGTCGAACAGCAGGAAAATAGTGCGGAAGCCTCATTCTGACAAGAAAAAACTCATAACAAAAGAATCTTGTCTCGGAGGAAAGATGAGTCATTTGTGTCCGCCTTGCATAGCACACCAACGTCAAGAAATGAATCCATGTTTTGAATCAGTCACGTCCATTCCGACTCAAAACATCAGAGGGAGCGTGGAGACAGAAAGCATCCCATTTCTCTCGCAAGTTATGCGTCAAAATTCTCCTTTGAGCACTTGTGTTCTCTGTTGCTGGATGAATACTTAGTGATGTTGTGTTCATAACCAGTATGCACAACTTCTCCGTGATTTATCAAAGTCAATGTCATTCAGAAGTTTCTGTCATTTCTCGGTTTGCAGTTATGGATTTATGCAGTTTTAGGTTGCTCGTCAGTTCCCTGCCTCAGTATTTGAAAATAGCTCTCTTCGCTCTTTCATATTAAGTGCCACTTTGAACATGAAAACCAGCACATACCAAAATGAATGATTAGCCTGTGTTGAAGTGTGTCACTAAAAGGTGTATGATTTGAGTTACTGTATGAACTGGAAAAAAGTAAAATTGGAAAAAGAGTGACTGACACTCCCCCTTAAGTACCTCCTATTGCAGTAATATACTTCAGTTTGAACAACAGACAATATTAAAACCTAAAACGTAATCCTGTGGCAGTTTTGCTGTTTGGTAAGCATGCAAGCTTTCCCACTAACACCAAGCTTTAAATTCACAGAGTCAAACATGGTGACAAGTGGAAAGCTGGTGGAGATCAGCAGTAGAGACTATTTGTTTTGTGCCGCTCACATTTAAAAGTCTATTGCTTAAGGAACATTGCTTAATATTGCTTATTCTGTTCCTGACCTTAACATTTAAAGTCTTGAATCAGGTTGTTTTCAATCTCTTAATAATGCCTGAAAAGGTCCAGACAGAAATATCTCGACAACTATTAGATAGATTGTCATGTAATTTGGTACAGACCTTCATGGTCCCCAGAGGATGAGTCCTAATGACTTTGGTGATTCTCTGACTTTTCATCTAGCATAACCAACAGTTAAAAAATTTCACAGTGAAATATGTCAACATCTACTATGCAAGTTATCAAGCGTAATGTACTAGGGCTGCAAGTTATTTCATTACTGATTAATCTGTGCATTTTTTACAATTAACTATTTAGTGTATACAATTTCATAAAATTGTAAAAAAAAAAATACCTATCACAATCTCCAAGGGCTTACATTAAGTGTGTTTCTATCCACCTGTTTTTATGTGCTTCTTCAACTTGAAAAGAAATGTTTAAATATTGCAAATCGTTTCATCACTAAAAATAACCCAGACTGACTCTTGGGAGCCGCCATGTTCAACTACACTAAAATGCTGTTAACCACTGAACAGATCGACTTGAACAGATTGGGATTAGGTGTCTAGTGTAAAAACACCTCAACCAGATGTTCTAAAGGGAGGGGAAAGCACTACTCTTGTTTAATTACCTCAGCCTTTCAGATCGTTCTTGTCTGCCTAGGGATTTGAACCGGCAGCCTTCAGGTCTTAGACTGGTCTCTCTAAGCTTTTAGGTTGTCTGATCGTGTGCCATTAATGTAACAAATAGCTGCGGTGCAATCTGAGTCGCTCACCTACAAGACAGAGTGCTACTTTGCAGCAGGGACCACAGCCTTTTCCACAGAATTACTGTACCCTCTGCCTAAAAATAGATCACCGCATCGCACGCACACACAAACACATTTGCAGACACACACTCACAGGCAGATAGCAACACATTAAACATGCATGGACGTACACATGCTGTTTATTACAGATAAGGGAATCCAATGTGACCGATTTGGAGTCGCTCTGCGTCTTTGCATCATGCTTGGCCAACCATTCTCCCTCTAATTAGCGAGTGTGTTTGCTGTTTCCCAGCAGCGGATGCCTCCCAGTGCTGCTGCTGCTAGTCCATATACACACTCATGCAGCCGTCACACCAAATCTTAAATTATAATAGCTGTGTGACGAAGGTGCCAGGGTGTGTATCGTGTGTGTGTGTGTATGTGTGTGTGTGTATGTGTGTGTGTGTGTGTGTGTGTGTGTGTGTGTGTGTGTGTGTGTGTCTGTGTGTGTCTCTGTGAAGTGCCATGGGGAGTAGTCTATCTTCTGAGGTTTCAGAATAGAGGATGGTGTAATGAGATTTCATGAATATGTGCACAGTGTATAAGTATGTTTGCTGGCTTATACAACAGGCTCGCACACACAAACACAATAAAAATGCAAGATTGTTATGGTTTGCTGAGAGAGACAACCAGCACCCATGCACTTCTTTAATGTGTGCAGTGAAAGATGAATTGACGTCAGTGCCTCAAATGAACATTAATACAGTTGGCTGAATTATAGCTTAATGGGCTGGAACAGTAGTACATACCACCGAAGAGTTAAACACTGCTAATAGACCTCAGCTGGGCTGCTTAAGTCAAACTGCTCAGGTGGTTACTTACTATATACTGTATTTCACCTATTTTTGTAATGACTGACCCTTTAAAGGCCCTTTTCACTATTTTCTGACATTTTGTACATTCAACAATTACTTTATCCATAAATATAATCAGCAGATGAATCAATGACAAAAATAATTGTTAGTTCCAGGCTGAGTGGCTGGAAGATGGCACAGGAATCTGGTTTTAACTAGTGATGGGGGTAATTACAGTCAAGTCATTGGTCAAAGAGATGAAAATGGAAATTGGGTTACTCAGAATAAAGTCTTGCATTTCCAGGTCAATTTTCCATTGTGGCATCTGAAAAACTTTTACTGTTAAATCAACAGTTTTCAGCATAGATGTAATTTGAGTCCATCTGTATGCACATATCTGTCCAAGTTGTTTAGAACTTTTTAATAAGTTTAGAACTACTGTCAAATAAGTTCCAATCCACTTTCTGTGTGAAGTGTGCATGTGTTTCCTGCACAGGTTGTTTCTGCTTTGGGTTCAGATGTTTTTGGTCACAGTAATCAAATCAGCTACATGCATGACAAGGGATGTCAGAATAGTAAAACGTTTAAAAAGTACATTTTTTCACTACACTTGAAGACATTTCCTTTCCTCTCTGTCTGGCCTTGTATCAAAGTCTGTCCCCCTTTGAATGGTGTGTCCCTCCTGTAAGAATGGTGCAGTACCCTTTGCCGCTCACACATCAACAGAAATCAATGCACAGCGTCCTCTAATTACCAGAGCAGCAGAGGCCGCTGAGGCAACAACTCCGTTATTACATAATCTCCAGTGAAATCTTGAAATCTTTTTCTTTTTTAAGGCCTTCATTATTTCAATTATATTATGCTTACATGGTGCATTCACTAAATGACTTAGTGCTTTATACAAACCAAATCATACACAATGCACAGACAGTTGGAGAGACTGAGGTCCACTTTATATTTTTGCTCCGGGGCCACCAAATATTATTAATCCAGCCCTGCTGTGTGCTGACAGGATAAGCAGGCATTTCCTGTTGAACTAATGTAAAATACTTGAATATACAGTTTAACAACATCTGTAATATCATTGAAACACAAGTTTGAATATTGCAGCAACAGAAAAATTATAAGAGCACCAGATCTCTACAGGGGATGCAGAGATTCAGTGTTTTAGGACACTTTAACATACACTGGCTATTTTGAGGACAGACAGTTTCCCCAGTTTCTACTAGAGCTTAGATCAGCCCAAAAAATCAAGCCTGAACCTGCCCGAGCACGTTGTGTCCGAGCCCGGCCCGGCCCGACACATTAACTGTAATTATGAGCCCGAGCCCGATTTAAACCCGACACTTTTTTAATACGTGGGCCGTTATAACTGACGTTCTCAACTACAATTCAGAGTTGTTTGAACTACAGAAATCTGTTTAGAATAATACAAGGACGAAGCCTGTAAACTGCGCTGTTTGTTTAGAATGGAACGGATCGCAAATGGATCTGAATGAAGAAACGTAAAAAAAAAAAAAGAAACAATGATGAACAACATATTGTTGTCACTGCCCACGACTTGTTTAAACTGCTTCCATACCTCCGACTTTCCTCCACACTTGCTCAAAGTTAATTCTCCTGTTTTTCTTTTTTTCTTTACATCTTCAAGCTCCCGATGTGATGCGTGCGAGAGGAGGAGACTCCGTGCATGACACGTGCTGCATTTTGTAACTGCAGCCTAACTTTTGTACACATTTGTTACTTTTATATAGCCTATATATATATTTATAATATTTCTGATTATGGCATAGCTATCTCCCCACCCAAATAGGATAATAAGATAATGGATAAAAAAAAATTGCTTGATCAAGGGTCCGGCCCAGGCCCGAGGAAGTGGCGGAAAATAACGGCCCGAGCCCAACCTGAGGTCCAGTTGGGCTCGGGTCGGGCTCGTGCTTGGGCCGAGAATCTAAACTCTAGTTTCTACTACAACCCTTGACTTCTTTATGCAGGAAAAGTTGCTTTATCTTATCTGATACATTCACATCTGGGGGCCGCTCAATGCAGCCACAGTCTGTTACTGCTGAAACTGAAACAATTGGGAGTAACTGCCTCACTCTCTATGATTGTAGCCGCTCAGGTTCACTGCCCAGACTTTCCCCCAGGTGTCTGTCTGGCAGTCGAACCAGTGACCTGCACTGTTCTAATTTCCTACCTGATAGTCTATAGAGGCTTTATCAATGTCATGGCAACCATGGCTGGCACTGTAATGGCGGTCCAGTGGAAAATTGTCTGTACTCAAATAATGGCTGTAATTATGTAACAACTGGGGCAGAAAAAGGTCCCCGAAAAAGTCATTGTGTGTGTGTGTGTGTGTGTGTGTGTGTGTGTGTGTGTGTGTGTGTGTGTGTGTGTCTGTGAAGGTCCATTCAGTAATGTATTAAATCAGACTGAATGGTCTGATGAGGCACAGACGGCCTTTTCCCAAATATGCGTTACTGTGCCACACAGAACTGTCTCACTTTCAGGTCCCAGCCTTTTTAACCACAGTTCTGCTACGGAGAATAAATGTTCTTGTTAATGTTGTTAATTAACCAAGCTAATATAACTCTGAAGATGCTAATGTTGAGATGCAACAACTAGCCACACAACTTTGCTGCTGAGCAAATCAGATGTGTATGTAAATAGATGTGTGTGTGAGTTGTTTGGTCAGCAAATTAACAAGCTGGCAATTTAACGCACAACAGCTGATTAATACATAACACAATGATCCCAGTCACCTGTACATATGCAATCCATATTCCTTTGATCTGTGTGTTTGAAATGCCATGGGGAGTAGGCTTTCTTCTGAATGCAATGACATTGTTGATCATGGTAACATTATCAGCCATTGCTGTGGACTTTAATCATGTCTTTTTACATCTCATTAAAAGCCTTCTGTACTTGTCGGTGTGTGTTTCAGGGCTCCCGGTCCAGTGGCAAGGTGCACAGCTTTGGGAAGAGAGAGCAGGCCATTAAAAGGAATCCTAATGTCCCTGTGGTGGTCCGAGGATGGCTGTACAAACAGGTCAGGACACCCACACACACTGACTGAAACACATCTTACTTGCAGCCCATTCTAAAGCGTTCAGTAGACTTGCCGTACCCGACCTGTTGCACGACATGGGAGCGCCATAACTATTTATACTTGCGCATGGTGGTCGCGACACTAGTTGCAGTCTTCTCCTGAACAGAGGTGTCGTTAATGAGGACTAGAAGAAGAAGAAAAAGGTAAACAACGGCAGAATTGGCAGCAGCATTGACATCAATGTTTCGATTCAATTCGATGACCTACTTCGTCGGATCAAGCCTTTCATTCACCATAAAAGAACTCATCTTAACTTGCAGTCACTCTCAGAGTCCTGGCATCCGGTTGCCCTCGAACTCGTCCATGCTTCCTGTTTCCGCTTTGTCGTGCGCCGCTGAAAAAAATAGAGTGGTGCACGAACCTCTGGTCCATCTCCACAGAGATCTACGTCATTTCGATGTCACATTGGCGCACGACAGGTCGGGAACGGCGACTGTAAAACGGCCTTAGAACACACAAATCAAGACTGCGGTCGCTGTCAGACAACATTTTTGAGTGGGCTTGCACTGTGACAGTATACAGTATACTTACTGCCATATTCCAAAACTAAAACTCTAAACTACTTTCCATGTAAACAACATTTTCTGACTACTGAAATAAGGTAATAGGTTATAAGCATAATCAAATTAAGAGATGTGTAGGCCTACCACACACATGGCAAGGTGTGGAGGTCTGGTGTGTTGCCAGTCAGACAGCCGGCGAAGGCAGGTTGAGGCCTTGTTGAACTGCCTCCTGGCTACCAAAACTTGCTTTTGGGAAGCAGAATGTCACCTCTAGTGCGGAGGAATCACCACCTATATAACCAAACTCTTCTCTTACGGCTCTTTCCTTCTTCTTTTTTGCTAAATTTGCACAAAGATAGCCACACAGATAGACAACAGTATAACAGTATCAACATGACATATTTAGCTTTTGGGTTAAAAACAGGAGGGAAACTCTAGGTATTATAATGTAAATTTGGGATGGGAATCACCAGAGGCCTCACGATACGATATCATCATGATACTTATGTCACGATATGATATTATTGCGATTTTAAACATATTGCAATATTATGTGATATATTGCAATTTATTACCTTTTTTCCAACAACAAGATTTCAAATGATGTCCCCAAAAGGAAACTTTGTCAACATCTGTTTTATCTAAAAAGATACATTTCTCTGTATGTTCATCTTACTTATATTTTTTGCTGCAAAAATGGGATTGTCAAGCAGACAAACTGACCAACACATATACAATAATAGGTCGATACTTGCCGTCTGTGTATCGATACAGTATTGCCACGGAAAATATCGCAATACTATGCTGTATTGATTTTTTCCCCCCGTCCCTGATGTAAATGTATAAATGCAAAACTTTTCCTTTCATTTATTTCATTAGGATAATCCACTCAGTATCATTACTGCTTTACAAACACTGAAAACAAACAGCAAATTAATGTACATTATAATGTAAAAAGGTGTGGCCGGGTTGGCTCAGTGGGTAGAGCAGGCGCACATATATTTAGAGGTTTATGCCTCGACGCAGAGGTCAAGGGTTCGACTCCGACCTGTGACGATTTCCTGCATGTCTTCCCCCTCTCTCTCCCCATTCTCACCTGTCCTATCCATTAAAGGCGGAAAAGCCCCACCCAGAACCCAGAACCCAAATATATTCAGTTTACAGAGATATAAAACAGAGAAACCCTCACATTTGAAAGGCTGGAACCAGAGAACAATGATTTAAATGGTTAACCGATTAACAAAGTAGTTGTTCAAACGAATTGATAATTGATTATCAACTAGTTTCAAACTCTAAATTGAGCTACACTTCATTGCATTAAAATGAATAGGATAGTTCTTTAAACAACCTGAATGAACACCTTTATTGAAATACTGTCTTAAATAGATAATTTAGTCTCTAACAAACATTTAGTCTTGTTTGTGTCTCTTTATTCCTTACAGGGATGAGTTCTAGCTTCAGCCTGTATGGTCCTGCAACATTTCCTCCAGTAGCCTACTTTCATTTTTTTCTTCTTGATTTATGTCTTTTGCTCTGGCAATATAGAGCACCTGCTGTTGATCACAGACAGGCTATTACTGGAGAATCTGAGTATTTGAAGTTATACTTAAAATATCTGTAGTTGGCAACGTCCCACTGGAAAACACTTGGCCCCAGTACAAGACAAACATTGAGTGATGTTACTGCGAAGCGGTTACACTTTAATGATCACACACAGAGGCACATACTCACCAATACACACAGGCACAGGCAGGAATGCACACACATCTAATGCAAAGCCACAGACGCTCATATGCACATCATGCAGTCTATTTGTGCAGTGCAATTATGTTTTAATTAGAAAAAAAAACACTTTTAAATGCAGACAGGGGAACATAAATGTTTACACACACGTTATCACAAACAACTACGCACACACATCACATCACAGGAAGCCATTTACCCCCTCACATGCCCACACACAGGGTTACAAAGGAGATGCATGTATCTGTGTTTGTGTAGATTTCATCCCTTCTGGATCTCCTCTACTCTTCAAACGGCACCATTTTCAGCCAGGGAACATAAAAGACGAAGCGGGCAGTAAAGCAGCCGTGGCAGGCCCAGTGAGCCAGTGAACGAGGACAAATGATCACTCCCTTCCTCCCTCTCTCTCTCTCTCTTCCTTGTGCACTCTCTTCATCTCTGCTCATATCCACCTCACTCTTGCTTTCATTACTTCTGCTTCCTTACTGTGTCCGCTGTCCCTCGCTACTCTTTTCTATCTCTAACTCCCCCCACCCCTTTTTTTTCATATTTAGGACATCTGTCTACTCTTTCTTGTTATCTCCTCCAATCTGGGCTACTTTCTGTCTCATTATTCATTCATGTATTACTTACAGTCTTTTCCCTTCTTTGTCCCTGCAGGACAGCTCTGGGATGCGTCTTTGGAAGAGGAAGTGGTTCGTCTTGGCTGATTTCTGTCTGTTCTACTACAAAGGTGAGTCTTTGGGCCCTATCTTGCACCCGGCACAGTGCAAAGCCCGACGCAAGTGTCTTTGCTAGTTTAAGACAGGCGCAGTGGTCAATTTCCCGTCAAGCGCCCACGTCGTTTAAATAGCAAATGCACCTGCGCCCATCTTTGCGCCCATGGGTGTGCTGGTCTTGCAGGGAGGTGTGTTCAGGTGAATTCTTGGCGTATTGCTATCTTGAGGCAGCGGGAAGTGATCGCGCCATTGACCAACAAAAACCTGGTCTAAAGTCAATAGCGCAGCATTTCATTAGTAAAATTAGTAAAATGCGCTTAGGCTTATGCACAGCGTGCGCACACTGTGCTTGTTACACACACACAGGAAAGCGCAGCAGCACACAAACATGCAAAAGATCACAAATAAAAATATTACGGTGCAAATCCGCCATCATAATAGCAATGCACCAAGGTACAAACGTGCCTGGCTTTTAAAGGGAATTGGAGATGACACTCTGATTTGTTTATTGCATGTTATACCCAAAAGACACCTACGAATTAATGAAGACACTAAGTACAACCCTTTTGAACCACGCGCCCGGCGCACGGACCCTTTTTTCCAACGTCAAACTAGCAAAAGTGGATTTGGACATGCCCTAAACGCACCAGCGCCATGCGCTTCACGCCGTGCGCTTAGACCGTTAAAATAGGGCCCTCTGTGTGTAATGTCGACTGGAACTATCACATGGAGAAAATGGTTAAAATTCCCACTTACTACCTGTTCCACCCCCTGCCTCTTTGTGTCTCCCGCTCCCTCACAATCATGCATTCAGGTTAAGGACAAAGTAGCAAAAACACACACACACACACACACACAATTCGTTGAATCAACACCTCCCAGAAAGTCTCAACAAAACCCGAATGTTAGGAGTTTCACACGGGTAGGATCTATTGAATGGCTTTTGTATTAGACTGGATTGTATTCTGCAGGTGTCTTGTTGGTGTTTGAAAAATGATGAAGCACCTGAGATCGCAAAAGGTTGCTTCCATAAAAGTAGAATTCACTGTCGAGTGAATTCACTGTAATCTTACACTCATTAGCACCTATCTAGTGTTGCAAGACAAATCAGTTTAAAATGTTTCTAAGGCTGCATTCCCACCAAATCAGGCGTTGCGTTGAAAACGCCAGTCATTTGAATGTGGGTAGTGTGTTTAGGCTGCGGCGGTGGGGACCTGAGGGGATGCCGGGGGGGAAAAAAACGCAGGTCCTGATGCAAAACTTGAAACTTTTGGGAGAAACGCAACCCGACTTCACGCTGCGGTGGCCAATCACGTAACCTACCGGCGATCAGACAAAACGCAATGGAGTGAGGAACACAATGGAGACACAAATGGACCATTTACTGTAAGTGACAACCACACACCACTGCACAACCCTGCGCTAATCGCCGCAATTCCTGATTTGGTGTAAATGCAGCCTATTAAAGACTTTTTGCTATTCCAAAAACTCAATCACACAAATATATGTATATATCCTCTATGTTTTCTTGGCTTTAAATTAGAGATGTTCCAGTATCGGTATCGGCTCCGATACTGCCTAAAACGCTGGTATCGGTATCGGGAAGTACTGGAGTTAATGCACCAATCCGATACCACGTAATAAAGCCCTTAAGAAAATCTACGTTAAAGTAGTTTATTTATGTTCTTTTTCCGTTATAACTGACTGTCAAACTGCATAATAAAAGAAATTTCTGTGGCGTTCCTTGTTTGTGTTTGTTCATGTTTCACAAAGAGTTTAACCTGAGCCAGACCGACAACAAAGATAGAAATAATATCACATCCATACAGGGATAGTAGTATACAGCTGTTATACATAATAAAATATATAACACACTGGTATCTGATCGGTACTCGGTATCGGCCGATACGCAAGTTCAGGTATCAGAATTGGTATCGGGAAGCAAAAAATGGTATCGGACCATCTCTACTTTAAATTGAGGGAAATACAGACTACCAGGGGAAAATATTTGTCTTTGGAGGATAAAAAAAATATACAGCTTTCAACAAAAAAGGTTTGAAGAAAGTTCAAATGTTTGAATTGGATTCTCATGGTGCTGGATTTGAAATGAACTGCAGCTGACAAAAAAGCCAGTGATTCAATCTGGGCGGGCATTAATCTGATCTTTCTCAGTGAGTTACTGGGCTCAAACACATGGAAAGATATGGACACACACTCAGCTACATCACACTCCATCACCTTCCCTCCCTCACCATCAGTCTCCATGCCCTGACTGTCTTTATCTGCCTCTCCACGCCCTTCTTTTCATCTCCATATTCTTCACCGAACCTTTTGGGACACGCTCCTCTGCCTCCTCGCCTCAAGGGTGAAATCAATTCTCTGTCGTTTCTATTTCTCTTTTTTTCTCCATCTTTTTCTCTCAGTTCAAAGGTTTTTCCTCTCGATATGAAAACACTTGATCTACAGCACCACTCATCCTCTATGTGCATCCCTGGTTATTGCACAAACGACAAAACCTCCCATCTCTTTATTTCTTCATTATTAGCTTTATTTGTGTATGTGTAGTCTATCAATGACTATTATTGACTCTTTCAATTTATTGTTTCAATCATCTTTTAAGTAAAAAAAAAGCAACATATTCTCTGACTTCAGCTTCTCAAATGTGAGAATCCTGTTTTCTTTGTCATATATTCAGATTCAGATAGTAACCCAAGTTTCTCCGGGGTTTGGGACTTAAGGCCAGAAAAAAAACAAGTCTGTTGTGGACTAATGATCTCAGTATTTCTAAAATCCTGGATACATCCCTGGTTTCTTCCTCTTCTCTCTTTTACAGCCCTACACGGCATACCTCACCCTCTATCCTTAGACCCTTAATCCGCATAAGAAAAATAACATTTAACGAGGGACATAATTTTGCCAATATGCTGTTTGGATGCTATCTAATTTCACTTGCCACCATTTGGTCTGCTCAATGTGTGTGTGTGTGTGTGTGTGTGTGTGTGTGTGTGTGTGTGTGTGTGTGAGAGAGACAGACTGGACAAAGCAGATAAAAAGACACCGTCTCACACCCACCGTTTAGGGAATGTCCCCTTCAAAGGTCCTTGAATTATTTTTAACCAATTACCCCTTTAATCCACAGTGCCGCCTTATCACCATCCAGGCCAAACACCCACACAAACGCACAAGTGGCGTGCACACATATTTTCATACCATTACTACATTTTACCATGTGGTAATCATTGTGTACACACACGCACACACACACACACACACACACACACACACACACACACACACACACACACACATTCTAGCATGCTGTCACAATGTTCAGTGGAAAACACAATACTGGTAGATATTTATTCATAGATGTGTGAATTAATTACGAAAGGACTTATTCTGGTTGCATACATGTGTGTGTTTGTACTTTATATCTTTGTGAGGACCAATTTGAGTTTTAGAACTTGAGAGTAAGGATGTGTTTGGAAGGACATTTTTAGCAGTCCTTAGTCTTCACAGTGCTGGTTGAGGGTTAAGGTAAAAGGTTGAGGACAATGAGGCCCCTTACAAATATAGATATGTATGTGTGTGTGTGTGTGTGTGTGTGTGTGGGCTTGTTTAACTATATTTGTGGGGTCCAAAAACTGGGAGTCCAGTATACTTGTGGGGTCCCTACAGCTTTGTGGGGCCAAAATGCTGAACCCCACAAGTTTAAAGGGCTGTTTGAGGGTTAAGACTTGGTTGTAGGATTAGGGATATCATTAGGTTATGGTGAGGGTAAGGGTTAAGGTTAGGCATTTAGCTGTGATGGTTAAGGTTAGGGTAAGGGGCTAGGGAATGCATTATGTCAATGATGGGTCCCCACAAAGATAGTGCCACAAACCTGTGTGTGTGTGTGTGTGTGTGTGTGTGTGTGTGTTTACTATGATCTCAGTATGTTAACCGGATGGGGCAGAGGAATGGCGGCTGGCTGCCAGTTGGACCAGGCCAGCTTCAACTCTGTGACACTGGGATACCAGAGTGGTCATTTACTGTTTGGCACAGCACCGTGGTATGAATGACGGCACACAAGTGTGTTTATGTGAGTGTTTGTGTGAGTGTTATGATACTGGTGGCAGGCAGAGATGAAATTAATGGGTGATGAGTGATATTTAATCTCTTGCTCTTTCCTTTCCTCCATATCTCTCGCTCCTTTTCTCACCTTCCTCACCCTGGTTATCTACTCCCTCCCTTCCTCTCCCCCATTCGTCCCGCCATTTCTCTCTCTCTCTCTCTCTCTCTCTCTCTCTCTCTCTCTCTCTCTCTCTCTCCAGACAGCAGAGAGGAATTGGTCCTGGGCAGTATTCCTCTGCCCAGCTATGTAATTTCACCCGTGGGACCTGAGGACCACATAAGCCGCAAGTATGCCTTCAAGGTACGCCTCTCTTTGTTCTACAGATTCACTTTCTCTGATGTGATAGTTTTTGTTTTGTTGTTTTTTTTGGTTTGGAGTTTGTGTGTGTGTGTGTTCTGCTTTTGGATTGAAAACAAAACAAGGAATGATTCCTTCTGAAATGAAGAAGTAATGCAGCACAGATTGATTACCTCAATTTGAACCAAACACACCATTGTAAACTTGAAGGTCAAGCTAGAATAGGAATAAAAAATGATTCAAATTGGAACTGTGTGTTTCTGTTTACCTCACAGCATGAACGTTTCTGTTATTGAGATTGTGATTGAGTGCTACAGTGTCCTGCACACTTTAAAGTTGATTTGATGCTGTTGAGACTTTTGCACCTGATGCATTGAGTACTTCCAGATTCAGGAAACTTGAAAACAATATTTTAAATACTCAGGTGTTATTCCCACTTTAGGCACATATGCAAAAACTGTAACCCCTCATGCTATTTAAAGCACTTTTGATTAGATTCCACCAAGTGGTTTATATTATTAATGACAGAGAGGTTAAATAGAAATAATACTGATCCTTTCCAACTAAAAACTAGCTGCCTTTTTACAACAGAATACTACCATAACACCTGTTGCACTGTATGTCGACCTGCAGGTTTGGTGGCACGCAGATATTTGCCCCAGAGCTTTATTGTCAAGCATCATTTTTGAGTTATATGTATTTTGTATATTCATCGTTTGTGTGCCTTTGAACACACATGTTTCTGAGAGCCTTTTATAACTGGGGCTCACAGCAATGACGATCAGTTAAATTACTTTTTTTTTGTATTACTTCTCATTCCTAATGTATAATAGTTTTTAGCAGTCACCTAATTGATATTGCCATTATGGCAAAAAAAAAAAAAAACATGCCCATAGGTATGGAAATACCTATAATGATTTTTTGAATGGCAGTTAATAAAACAGATCAACATCTTCCTACAATTATAGCCCTGCCTACCCTCCCACCCAGCCACTCCTCCACTTTGTGCAGCACTCACCACCTGTTGTAGCGATGTCTCTTACCACTGAATGTCTGTCAGTGTCTTTATTGAGACAGACAAGCTGCTCTGGAATGGAATGAAGCTTCTCCATTCCCTGAGGCAGTAAAGTCTTTTGTTTGAAGTCAAGAGGCAGGCAAACCTCACAACAGCCACAACTGAGTTTGCTCTCATGTGTAATTAGGCTTTCACTTTTTTCAAAGATTAAAAATGTGTATGCACACAAGTTTTTCAGGCCCCACAGGCAGCCCTTTGTTTTTTTTGTCATCAGTGAGTCATCAAGTTTGATTTAACTTTTGCCGTGGTTTATTACATAAAGGGACATGTTTGCGTAGGTCATAGTTTGATAGCTGCAGCAGTCTAACCATGCTCCCTGATCTATCACTGAGTAGGACACATATCCCCCGATCTTCTCACTGCTTATAGGTCCTTTGGATAATACGTAAATGTTCGCTGATGTCACGACTGAGTCGCTGCAAACTGGACAAGCTGGGTATGTTCCAACGGACCTAGAGAGAAAAAAATCAACAAGCACTTTCAGAGATGGTCAGATATTCCCCCCATGCTTTTCCCCTGTGGGTCTCAACATTAGATCAGGCGAGCTATAGATTCCATTATCATCAGTGGTAGAAGAATTTAAGGTGGCAAATTGTAGAGCTCTGGCAACATTCAGAGACTCAAAGGATCCATGTGTGTGCCATGCTGGATCAGGCTGGAAATGGGCGGCAAATTCAGCCATAAACCAGGCAACAAGCGCTCTGAGGCCGCACGACATCCTCGGCATTCAGTGCTCTGGAAAGAAAAGGCCTTGGTCCGATGTATTATAATCGGTGGGAGAAAGCTAACACATGGGACAGGTGCACCATGATCCAGGAGGAAGTGAAGGAGGATTCAAGAAGATCAAAAGCAGTTGGGCTAGGCATGCAGGGGTCCTGGACTATGTGGGAGCTACTTAGTAGGAAGGTAACCTGGGCAGAGTTGTGGAGATTTGATGCTTTCCACTTCGTATTCCTGCTGCTGTCAGTATGTGACACTCTTTCCTCAGCACACTTTCACACATGGGGCCTGGCAGAGGAACCCAGCTGTAAACTCTGCAGCAGCAACGGGATGCTAGTGCACATACTGAGAGGGTGCAAGACAAGGCTAACCCAGGGCCGGTATAGGTGGCGTCATGACAAAGTCTTGCTGGTCTTAGATGATATATTGGCGGCCTCAGCGTAAGGAAGTATCGCGTGATATCAGGTCTCGCGATGTAACGAATTGCTTCATGGCACTGCACACATACGCCCATTCAGGAACCGGCTAACAAGGTAGCGATGGAGTTTTTCACACTATCGTCATGGCTGAGCTGGCAAAAAAGAAGCAGAAAGCTAGGAAAGCATTGGTGGAGGAACAGAGAAAGAGGAAAGGGCAGACTGACCGAGCGAGGAGTCAGACACAAGTAAACATAAGAGCTGCCAAATATCTATTCCGAAGCTGTAGGGGGAGCTCTATAGAGAAACCTGCGAGCAAAAAGCGAAGAAATGGACAAAACTGCATAGCGCCCCTTTAAAGGACAATTCCGGCGCAAAACGACCCTAGGGGTTATTAACTGTTGTGTACCTACTCTGTCGCTCTCTGGGACATGTTTTCATGCTAATCGAATGAGTTTGGAGCTTTAACGAGGCTACCGCGGACCGCTGGTTAGCTTACAATGCTAGTATGTAGGGCATGGGGACACTCAAATTAAATCGCTATTTAATACCACTAAAAAGGCTCGAAAAATCACCACACTTTAACGTTAGAATAATTAGGGTCCCTAAATGTGAACCAAAGCATTGACAACGTTGTAAGCGTACAGATAGTTTATTAAAAAGATAGATTATAAAGACAGTTGCGTTCATGTTTACTTGCGGTAGACATCTTGAAAACCAGTCATGACTAGTCGAACGCCGTGCAACGTGGAATCTCCATAGACAGTATGGGAATTCCCAAGGGGGTAAGCGTCTCCTCACAACCCGAACCTCCTATGGCGCCATTTTGATGCTAATAAGCACTCACCCCCCGTTAGCATTCCATTGACTGCCATTCATTTTGACGTCACTTTGACAGCGAATAACTTTACTTATGAAGAGTTTAAAGACTTTATTTGTCCATTGTTTATTTCTAAAGAAACACGACAATGTATAAAAGGCTCCATTACCTTGTACCTCACGTTATGGCTCCGTAGCAGACGTTTTTGTAAAAATAGGCTAACGATTGTGTCATAATCACGGGACTTACTGTCGCATAGTAGAGGAATTACCGTATAGTACAGGAGAAGCTCACAGACAGTTTCGACTTACATTAGCTGTTTAAGTTTAATTACTAATGTTAACTAGCATTTTAGTTATCAATAATTAGCCTGTGCCTATGTTATCTCCTTACATATACCTACGCTCTCCGTCTCTGCAAGATTGGGAATGATTGAGATTTCTCTTGGCACAGCTACCAGAAGACTTCCAACTTTCAGACAGGTTGCTCACGTCACATTTACGTCGTCTCTCTCAGTTGGAGGCTGCGCAGTAACGCTCGGCGCTCACCGGAAAAGTGCTTCTAATGGCCTTCACTGGTCTCCATCCAGAGCAACAGGATCTGTTGGTCCATTATATATATGTCAATGGGAATTCCACGTTGCACGGCGTTCGACTAGTCATGACTGGTTTTCAAGATGGCTCCCGCAAGTAAACATGAACGCGACTGTCTTTATAATCTATCTTTTTAATAAACTATTTGTACACTTACAATGTTGTCAATGCTTCGGTTCACATTTAGGGACCCTAATTATTCTAACGTTAAAGTGTGGTGATGTTTCGAGCCTTTTTAGTGGTATTAAATAGCGATTTAATTTGAGTGTCCCCATGCCCTACATACTAGCATTGTAAGCTAACCAGTGGTCCGCGGTAGCCTCGTTAAAGCTCCAAACTCATTCGATTAGCATGAAAACATGTCCCAGAGAGCGACAGAGTAGGTACACAACAGTTAATAACCCCTAGGGTCGTTTTGCGCCGGAATTGTCCTTTAATGTCTGAAATAAACAGAAACTGAGGAGAAGTGACACCCAAGTTTCTACCACAGAAAAGTAACCCATTCTACTTGAGAGTCATCGCTTCCCTGCTGCAGTAAACCCCACCAACTGGTCAAAGCAGGTTCAAACTCCTTTTTCAAATCATTTAAAATGCTGCTAAACCCAGGTCTGTAACCCACACCAGTGGGATCGGGTGGGTATTATATGATGGTGTTTTGGTGTGTGAATGCTGCACCCATTGACTACCAACTCGACCTATACACATCATGACGCCAAAAATGAAACCTTCAAGCTTCGACGACCCTTCCTCCCTCCACCCCCCTTTCCCCTATTCACTGAATCCTCTTCCCTCTCTTGTTCCCATTGGTTGGCTGCCCGACTGGGACTTCCCTCTCTCCCTGTGAGTGTGTCGCGTCGCCCAGTGACAGTCCGCCCATAAATAGGTATTCTACCCTCTCTCCAGCTCTCACTTTGCCAGATGTCAACGTTATATATCTTTGTTGTCTGCCGTTGGTGTGGCTTTTTTGGGTCCAAACATGACAGAATATACAGCAGCCTTGTATATTCCTCTGTTGGTTTTTGATGCATGTTTTGAGAATAACCTGTCCTTTTGGCTGACGTGGTTGTGTTGTGTTTTTATTTCAGTGTTCTCTGTATTATTTAATTCCCCCTTCTATCCTTTCTCTCTCTCACCCCATCCTCGTTATCACAATATGAGTCTTTGTATTTGGCTTATCTGGTGTGGGGCTTATCGTTCATCTATGTGCCGCTCTCTCTGTCTCCTCCATCTGTCACATCTACTGTACCAGCATGCAGTTTTCTGATGGCGTGGAGAAAAACTTTATTAATAAACACTTTATTTGGAACTCACGTCACCTCACACTACTTTTCCAGAAATGAAGAGCGGAAAAACAATGTACTGTAGGAGATCTTTCACAGTAGGTGCAGGCTATGCAACCCATCAGTCACAAAAAGTTATTTTTTCAAAGCAGCAGCTGCTTAAGGGAACTTTGAAATAGAGAAACATGTTATACTCTAGCTTCCGTATATACAGGCATATTTTTACAAAGAGAGTAAAAACATTGAATGTTTTTTCTTAAAGTAGGCATTATTTAAAACTGAGACACCCACAAGCAATTGTTGTTTCCATTTGGATGTTTTTCAGTGTAAATTAAATTTCCACAGTTGCAAGTTTAGGAGAACGTACCTTATCTGGAGCTTTGTGGTGCTCTGGTTGCTGAGGCTTATCTTTACGAGCACAATGACTCTTTAAATAGCACCCTGACAGAGTGTGTGGGTGTGTGTTTGTCTGGGGCTATCCACAGGAAAAGGGCCAACACTATTGTAGGCCTTTCTGAGCACAAGTAGTGAGTGTTTTTTTTCAGTTTGTTGAAAAAGAGAGGCTGAATGAGAGAGAACACAGAAAGGGAAGGAAAGTGATTAGGGCTGGAGAATAAAAGGGGAATAAAGAGAGGAAGCGCTAGGTGGAGAGGAAGGAAGTCGTGACGGCTAGTCGCGGTGAAATAGAGGCCATAAAGATATGGCGAGAGGGACTTTTTCGCATTTTTCCATTAAGCGTCGTTAAACAATTTAGTGGAGAAAACAAATAATCAGGAACACCCTTAAAACACCCACACAGACACAAACCACAAAGAGAAAAATCAGGCTTAGCTGTGTATGAATTCAGTGTGTAGGTGTATCGGTCACGCACTCAGAGCTGAATGACCCACTCAGCATTCCTGCTAAAGAGAGGCAGAGTCTCTCAATGTTATTTTAGACCACTGGTGGTGTGTGTTGGATTTTGGCTCTATCGTGTGTGTGTGTGTGTGTGTGTGTGTCTGTGTGTCTGCCTGTCTGTGTGTCTGTCTGTTCTGATGTAACTAAAATAGGGAAAAATCAAACCTGGAGATTATGAGATTGAAATCGACAGGGCTTTTAAATGTGTGTATGGTCTGGTAGAGGTCACGGGTGTGTACTGTACTTTGTGACATTGTCGGCAACGTGAAGTCGTTTTTGGCCAGTATTCTCTTCAAAACAAGATGTGAACAGGATTTTGGAATAAAGGTAACAATTAGAGGTAGTCTTTGGTTAAAGTTTTTGTGATTCAGCTTAGGGTTTGAATTTAGTTTAGTCAACATTAGTGCTGTCAGTTAAACGCGTTATTAACGGTGTTAACGCAAACCCATTTTAACAGCGTCAATTTTTTTATCGCGAGATTAACGTTCTTTTTGGCCTAGCAAACTTTGTAGTTTTTTTCACATGCTGTTGCAACAACTAATAACGTTAGTAAAACTACAACACCACACCGGATCTAGCTAGACCGGAAACAAATCAACAGGCATGGCACACACACTTGTTTGAGCTTGCGAGCCGGCCAAAGAGTAGTAGGCTAACGTTACGTTTTGAGTGGATGGCGAGCACAAGACGCCGAAATGGATGCCAATAAGATTCTGAATGGAAAGTTTACTTTTAAAAAGTTGCCAAATGGTTCCGTTGACAAGACCAAAGTGATCTGTGTGTTTTGTCGTTGTGAACTGAGCTATCATCGCAGCACGTCCAGTCTGAAATACCACTTGATGGCCAAGCACACAGCAGATGCGAATTCTCCACCCCCTCGTCAAAGCCAGGCGACAATGGATGACTTCAGACAGAAGCACATTCAAGCCAATCCACTTTTCCATGTTGATAAGAGCATTAAAATGAGAAAAAATAATGGCAAAAAGAAATCAAGGGACATTTAGAATAGATAAAAATGTGCGATTAATTGCGAGGTAACTATGACATTAATGCGATTAATCGCGATTAAATATTTTAATTGTTTGACAGCACTAGTCAACATATTAAGTGTGTGTCTGTTTCTCTGTACTGCGTGTGTGCACTGCACATGCATGCCAATATCTCTGCACGTGCCGAAACATCTGACTAGCGGCGCAGTACTCTGTTTCTCATCAAGAGACCTGTCCCATTGTAGCTATGAGAGTCTGTCAGAATGTTGATAGTGAGTGAGCAGATGTGTTTTGACAGCTGCTTCCTGAGGATGCTGTTATTCCTTTCGTCGAGATTTTTAGGGTGTTTTTGGATATATTCGTTTTTTAAGATGAGTGTTTGCTAAGTAGTTTCCATGCCTGTTTCCTCTCCTCTAAACACATCTTCATGCCTGACAGTGACAGGCTGACTGAGCCCTGTGCATGGTCCACATCTGTTGTTTTCCTGTGGGTAGTGTTTCCTCTGGGTAGGTAACATTACTCCAGCTGATTTAAGTGATCAGAAAGCCTTCAGGGAGACAGGGTCAAAATTACAAATCACATCTACTCATCAAATGCCAAGACCCCGCAGAGGGAGAACACCTTTTTGTTTGCAGTGTACCAATTTGTAGATATATTTTATGTTTAGTCTTTTTTTATAATTTGTGGTGTATGAATACATATAAATGATACCTTTAATTATGTTATATGCTGTTTTACAAGTTATTAAATTAGAGCTTTCACAGTAGTTACAGTGTACTGTTGCTAGTATTCCAATACATGATGTAATCAGTGTAATCAGCTGCTTTAGTGTTTGGTTCAGATGCACATCTGTATAGCCCTGAATCATGATCGGAAACCACAGACCAAGTTCATTAGGATCCAGGTTTCTGCTCAGTCAGTGCATCTAATGTGGAATTAATTTGCGTGAGAGGAAAATAATGTGAACTATCTGGTAGAAAAGAATATCAGCACCTCTGTAGCCCTAACAAAACCACTAACCACTTTGTCGATTATGTGGTCTTTAAAGGCACTAAATGATTTACCATCACTGAAGAGCTACTGTACAAGGTTATTAGGATGTGAACAGATCAAGTGAGCGGTGCAATCAACTCCCAGATCTTTATAATGTACCAGGATCAGCATCGAGTACATACTTCAGCATGGTGAGTAAGGAAATTATAGTTTGTAATTTTATTTGTGCACAGCAGTAGCTACTGAAATGAGCTTGTTTGAGCAGCCAGATGGCAGTGCTCTCAGAGGGCAGCTGTTAGGGAACTTGGAAGGGATGCAGGAATGGGAGCATTTATGTTTGTTTGTGTACATGTCTGTATCTGTGTGCTGGGGTTTATTCAGACGTTATAGTATCAGAGATAGAACAGCAGGGGGGACAGTCTTTGTTTGCATTATTCATGAACGTGTTTAGTGTGTACATTATACTACACGAGTGGGTGTGGTGTTTTGTGTGTTTCCGACTGTCATTACGCTGCACACGAGAAGCTGAATTGCTGCGGAATCGCATCTTATTTCATCACAATATAAACCAAATAAAGAAATTACAGTGAAATGTTTGCAGTCGCTGCAGATCCCACCACACACTTATTATCCTGCATTTATTATTCAGTGAATGAATTAGGGTAGGGAATATTTAGCGTTTAATTACTTTTCATATGCATGCATCTGTTGAGTGGGTGCTCTCATTTGTCTTCCGATCCCAGCCACCGAAACACTGAATGAAGGAAGGAAGGAAGGAAGGAAAGGGCAAAGTAGGACATTTATAGATCTGTGCTGTCCTCAGTGGAGTGCAACTCACTTTAAAAGGGCCTCTAATCACCCCACTTTCACAGCAAGGACATCTTTATCAAGGATAAAGAACACTTATGCGCTATTAATTAAGCAGCTGTTAGTGATGTACTGTTCCTTGGATTTCTTGGCCATTTCTGTGGTTTGATGGTGTGTTTTCTTATCCCTGTGGATAGCTAGCCAATTATAATATCATCGTTTACACCATGTTGAGATATTTTTAGCACAGCCAAAAAACGAGTTCAGTCACAGGAAGCCTATCTTTTTCTTTCTGCCTATATGAATTATCAAACAGTGAACGTCTTGGCGTCAGCCTCTCAAGGACTTCTCTCTGAACTCGCATAAATTTAAAGGCAGAAATCCATAGTTGGAGAAGCAGAGATACCAACGTCTCTACTGATGGTAGTCTCAGTAAACCAGAATGCATTGCAGCCAGAAACATGTTGATTTGATTTTTTAAGAAAGAAGCAGCTCTCATTTCCCGTTGGCTGGAGGAAAAAAAAACTCTCCGCCTTTCCTGCAGTTACTGTGCTATCGCTAGTATTACTGCTCTCTCAAACTACACGAAGTGAATGAATATAATATATATAACTACTTTTCATGTGGTATCTGGGATGCAGAGAAAGGCACTCTGTAGATGTATGTAATTGTTGTTGAGAGAAAGTAGGTAGGCCTACTTAAAATTGTAAGTTAAAGCTGCGTTTACAGATTTTTTGTCGCTTGGGGGCAGCGGAACAAGCTGTAAACATGGAAATATTACCTTATAAAGTGGTATAGTGAAAGTGTTAGCAAACAGTTTATTTACACATTTCTACGAGACAAGGAGCATCATTAACATTCATTTGAAGACATGTTTCTGGCCACCTGATGAAAATAAGTCCAATATTTAGTGTCTTTTTAGCTCTGTGATGGTCTATGTTCAGTTTATGTAGTTACTAAATTGGCAGTTTGGTGCTTGTCAGGAAGTTTATGCTGGGTTATTATGAGCTCTTCTGCTAAAAACGGCAGCCTGCTGCAGCTTGAAACAAGGTTGATGGGTGTTGCAAAACAATGAGCTGAAAGATGTTAAAACAAAAAGTTGCGGAATCGGGGATAATTCTCCGTGGGTTTGTCACTATGAACGACCCCTTTCACTTTGAACCAGAGATCTTCAACAGAGGGTCCGGGACCCGTAGGGGATCCTCAAGGGGGCCACTAAATTATTGTTAATTTTTTTGAAAGTTTTGTCAAAAATTAAAATGTCTTAACATGAATCCAACATATTATTAGCAAATATAAATCGTGTGAAAAAACACAGTAATGATAGGCTTAGTGGCCTATAATTTAGTCACCAATGTAGCCATCCACAGATACAGCTAATCCTTGGGATTCATTGTGCCACATTTATGTTTAACAGTAAAAGATGATTTATAAAATCATGCCAACAATTATTGATTTAATAGCTTAGTATTTTTTGTACTAAAAAGTATTATAAAGGCCCTTACACACAGAGCCGACGGCCAAACGTCGGCAGAAAAGGCAATTGGGCTGATCAGTCTCCCCAAATTGGTCAAAAAAGTGCCTCGGAACACACCAAAGCGACAACATGTAATACGTCTCCATAACAGCAGGTGGCGCTAATCTGTATTGTCGCCCAAAAATGAAAACTGGCAGCTGATTGGACGAACGCGTCACGTGGGTCTGGCTTCTCCGGAAATTCAAAGACAGACTGTCATGACGGCTTGTTCAGAATACAATCTCATATTGTACTAAAATAGTTCACCGAAACGTGTTTCTGAAAACATTTTAAGCGAGAAATAGACCATGCAGTTGCTGAATCTGTCTTCATTTCAGATCAACAAAGGTCAGTTTAAAAGATTTTCGTCAGATTTTGAGAGACTCTAGTCACGCTCATTCCGCTCCCCGTTTCCGGGTTAGCACTCCACCAATCAGATGGGTCATTTGAGTCCGACTGCCGGCAGTGCCCGCCCTGCCGATTATACATGTCAAATCGGCCAAAATGAAGGCCGACGGCCCCTCAGACGGACGATGGCACGGAACACACCGAACAGACTCGAGTCACTGACCTCGCCAGACTGTCCAACGGCCGATTATCGGCTCTGTGTGTCCGGGCCTTAAGGTGTATAAAGGCTTTAGGCCGCCCTACACGTTATTGTAGGCCCAGTTTATTATGCAACTTAATTTAGGTTAAGGTCAATTTTAGGTTAATAGGGGGTCCCTGATCCATCTCACTTTCAGTTAAGTGGTCCTTGGCTTAAAAAACGTTGAAGACCCTTGCTTTAAACAGTCATTGTATCCATTGTTAAAGTAGAAAAATGGATTAGTACATTTCTAAAGCACAAAATAAATGTTTGGATGCACTGAACACAGATTTAAACACAGATGATGTATAACACTGGGCTTCAGCGAGGGTTCAAATACTAATTCTATCATAATATTGATACATAGTATGCAGTTAAACATGAGTCAATAATGATGATGTGTGAGTAACTTGATACATTGAAAACAAAAGTTCCCCTACAGGTGCACAGACTACAGTCCATAATAGTAGACCTAATGTATAGTATTATTGAGTATGTGTCTCGCCTGTGTTGGCTCTGCTTGAAATAGTTCTGCAACATCACACATCCCAATGTTTCCGTCAGTATAGTTTATTATAGATTCTTTTGATATTCTACACACTGTGTCTTTGGATCCATCCCGATGATGAAATGGGACAGATGTGCTCTCGACTGTCACACACCAACAACAGTGTATTAGATCAATGACTAATAGCCCTTTTTACTGTGCATACAAACACATATTAATCTTAAATTTGCCTGTCATGAGCTCAGCACTTAAATCACAATTGGCTACAATTGGCTTTTCATGGTGTCTAATCAGGCTTGCCTTTCACACTGCCTCTTTGCAGAGCTGCTTTTCCATGCCAGACCACTGTAACTGATGTTACTTTCTTATTTTGCGAGATATACCATTGAGAAATATAAAAAAGCTATTATAACGTTACTCTTTATGTGTGTAAACTGTTATTTGTCCTATGTTCTTAGTAGGTTTCTAAGCCGTAATAGCAGGAAAAAAAACAGGTTTGTGAGGAAACTGGGGTCCTTTTTTCTGACACACATTTTCTATTCTCCATTGCACCGAAGAATCTTTCCTCTCATTGGTCAAAGGTTGTGGCTTTGTTGGTCGTAACTGGCTGGCATTTTTGTCCCTGTATTTCTTTTGTGTGGTTCCCTTCATTGGCTCTCTCTCTCTCTCTTATGTGGCCCTTGATGTTGTTTCTCTTGTTGGACAGCATGATATCTCCCTGTCTCTTTGACCAACGCTGAAGCTCTCAGCTGATCTCTCTGTCTCTCTGACCACGACACTGACCTAGCCTCTTGTCTCTTCCCATAGGCTAGCCACACTGGTATGCGCTCGTACATTTACAAGCAGAGCTCTGTGATTGGCTCGCAGGCGGAGCACACCGGGATGCGGACGTATTACTTCAGCGCTGACACCCAGGAGGACATGACCACCTGGCTGAGGGCCATGAACCAGGCCACGCTGATGCAGAACCACAGCAACACACTCATCAGGTAGGGCTACACACACACACACACACACACGGCCACGCTGATGGCAGAACCACACCAACACACTCATCTGGTAGGGCTACACACACACACACACAGAGTACATGTCATTGAACTAACCGAACACACAGCGTACACCTTACCTTTATTGCCCTAAATCAGGCAGCTGTAGAATGCCAGCAGCATACTCAAGAGGTCCATAACCATAACTATATGAGTACTTACCTATTTAAAAAAAACACTTTTTTTCCCCAGAACAATAAGTTCCAGATCTTTACTTTTTCTGTTTCTACTGACAAGCATTGCTTTTTCCACCTTAGAGCATGAGCTCCCCCTTGTGTTTGTTGCCTGTATTTTGATTCCTATGTTCCTTTTGTCACCCTTTGTATTTTTTATTGAGATATAAAGTTGATTAATGTCCCAACTCTAATTGGGATTACACTAGGAATCACTAGTGTATGCCTGACTGAAACACATACAGTACACAAACTTACACATCGTCTAACAACACAACGTCTAATTCAGTCAAACATAGACAGACACCTAACACACACATACATTCACTACCTTCAAATGTTCTTCTTCCATATGTCCATCTTTGGTGCCATTCGTATTTTACAGTGCTGTGGCGATTTTGTACTACACTTCCCAGAGATCACCTGTTAATCAAGTTCAACTGCTACAGCTAGTAGCAGTAGTTTAGGCCTTTGTCCTGTGTTTATACAATAAATGTAGTTTGTCATTACACTTCATTGATTCAGTAGCTATCCAGTTAATGAGGCTTCTGACATATTGTAAAATGTTCATTCATATTTTTTTTTTTTTTATTACTCTTAATCATGTTTAAACCCCTTAACATTCTTACAGCCGATGTTCTAAAATTTAGAAATTTATTTGTAAACAATGCAGTGTGGAATATGTTATTATACACTGTATTGTTTATAAGTACTTGCTGTTTATGATAGCTACAGTTGTTATATCCTATAAATACATATTTCCTAGAAAGTGTTGCCATTTGTCTTGTCTCTTTTTGTCACTATAAACGATTCATGTTAAAACATCCCACTCCGCTGTTTACAGCTTTAACAGCTCTGCGTCAGTCCCCAAGCTATGGCATATGAGCGTAGTGTATTTTTTTAACGTCTGCCTGCTTTCACAGAGTACATTCTGGTGTTGTGAAATGCTGCTTTTGAACAAGCAGCCGCTTTCTCCATGTATTATTCATATGTTAACGGGGGGAGGTGGCACAGATCAAATACATCCCATCATTCTTTGGCAGCCTCAGACACCCGCAGCTTGCTCATTTTTTGTGTTTGGAAGGGGAAATCCCGCAAGACTACACTAGTTGCTAATGAATGGCAGAATTGTTAACTGAAGACACTTCCACTTTTGGGGTATTTTCTTATTGAACAAACTATAACAGTGTTTCTATTTGCTGGCATGTTGCACGTCTTTTTCAAGAGTTTGGACACTTTTACAATATGCAAACACATGTTCTTACATTTATTGTACAGTGATGGGATGCATTGCTAGCAACAAACTACTCTTACACTAAAAGAGAATGCTTTCTATGCCTCATTAAGATTAGATTGATAGATAATGTATTGGTCCCAAGGGAAATTTAGGATTCAACACATTTTAATAGGGACTAACCAGTCATCATAGTGCTAATTTATATTGAATATCTTCAGATACCAGCTGCTGGGGAGCATGTCGGCACCTGTTTAGTTCATTTTCTTAAAGTAAACTTTGGTGTGTGGTTCATTCAGAGAACTGAACATTTCTCTTGTCACAGGGGATTTAATTAAAAAGGAGTTTAAATCTAGTTTTGCTTGTCATATGCCCTGCTTTAAAACGGCCTGTCCTTAAAGTTTGGGATGAGGCTAAAAGTTTCTCTTTTAAGTGACAAGTCATCTAGTTCAAATTCAGTTCAGCAGAACAAAACAGAAAAAAAGCCCCCTGAAATGGTAGAACACCATGTCCATGGCGTATCAGGGAAGTAAAAGCCACTGAAATCCCTTTGAGAGGTTTAAGGAGAACAGTCGGCTGTCAGCAGTAGTTATTCATCTGGTTCTCTTGTGTAGCGTGGGTATAATCAAAAATTTCAAAGTAAGAGTTGGGTGCCAGACAAGGAGAATAAACATTATCTTCCCCATGTCATTTTACTTTCTGTTCTCCTCCCTGCTGCGTTTGTTAGTTTTTCCTCTTCCCCCAGCTCACACGTCTGATTCATCTCCTCACCTTGCTTTCCTGTCTCACTCAGGATTGAAACTCTCACAACGTTGAAGAGAAAGTTACAGAAAGTACGAGTGTAAAAGGCTAACGTTCATCCAGGCTTTTCCTGTAATCTCTACTCTCCACAGACCATCTGACAAGTTCGAGACGTTTAACATGTTGCAGCAGCAGGCTGTCCCGCAGACGAACCACGTAAACAACCACAAGAGCGCAGACTCTGAGACCGTCAGACCCATCATCCACGAGGTTCTCCTGGAACCCATTCACCGTGATGCAGATGAACGCTGCAGCTTCCACAAAGATTCTCCTGCCACCACCATATCGGAGCAGCCCATAGGAAGTACAGCACTGGAAATGGACACACACACGTCCCTCCCCTCCAACCCTGCGCCCTCTGCCCTCCCACTGTTAGACCACATGTCGGCCTCAGCGCCTGTGTCCAGGGTTCCATCCCGGGCACCGTCTCGAGCCGCCTCGACACTGCCCTCCAGCGTTTGCACGAGGAACGGCCTCGTCTCAACGCCCAGCCCCATCCTGGAGCCCAACGGGATCGCAGCGGGGACGTACCAGAGGGCCCCAGCGCTGCCCCCTGCTGACACACACAAGCTGGTGCGCAGGAGAAGTGCTCTGGAGCAAGTGGAGCAGTGGGTCAAAGTGCAGAAGGCTGACCACAAAGGGTAGGTCACTGTAATCTGTCTTATTTTGTGAAAATACTAATTGTTTAATTGTCTGTAAATACACATGATTACAAACATATTTGTTTTATTTGATTATTTAATGTTTACTGACTATGCAGCAGACAGACATGGTAAAATGACACTATAAGTATAGTGTAGAGTTCCCTCTCGTGAGCTTTGCTTGCACATTGAACATGTATGTGAATACCAACCCGCCATGAACATATCATGTTCAGAGAATCAACTTAAAATATATAGAGCTTGTTATTGTTAAGAAATAGTAAAATATATCAAACAATTTCCCCATGTGTAGCTCAAGAAATTTAATTTATGTTTAGACAGCTTTTTTTCTTATTTAATCCTTAAATAAAATTCAAGGTAAGATTAGATTAATATATAGATATTCTGTTCATTGGGTATGAAAAAAACATGGTTTTGTGTCCTGCTGTTCTTACTCAACAGCCCCCCATCCAGAGAAAACACCCTCCCTCGGCGCACACCCCCAACCCAGCACAAGTTCACTTCCATAGATGCATATCAGACCCTGCCAAAGACTCCTCGCCAGAGCCCCACGCCTGCCCGACTTGGCGAGTACAAGTACGCCCAGGACCGCCTCAGCCACTTCCGCCTCACCCCTGACCCAGGGCCCAACACCGTCTGGCAGCTGTACGAGTGGCAGCAGCGCCACCAGTACCGTCACGGCAGCCCCACAGCGCCACTCTACACCCCGGCCCCGGACTACCCATTTGGCCCACGCCCCCCATCCACTGTTCCTCTCTCCTCCTCAGCACCCAGGTCCGAAGGACCGCCCCGCTGTGTGTCGGTGCCACCTTCAGCTGCAGACATCCCTCCACCAGGGCCGCCGCCTGGCTCCAGCAGAACGCTGTCGCCCACACGGAGGCCGCACACGCCAGCTGAACGGGTGACAGTCAGGCCCGTGGGTGATAGATCGGTGGTGGACATCCCCTTCGCTGTTTCCCCCCGCAGGACCAAATCTCAGATGCTTAAGGTAAAATAATGTCTGATAAAGGCAGTCAATCTTGCATGTTTGTTGCAAACAACACAAGGTGTAACTAACTGAAACATAACTCCCATTTATATTTTAAAGGCAATTCTGTATTGCATTGTACACAACTATTTTACTGCCCACGCATGGTCTGGGATGCTTCATACCAAAAGGACAAGAAATGAAAGAAAAAATCTATTATTAACAATAGAGATCAGCTTTCTCTGGACACAGTGTTTTTGTATTATATTGTACTTACTGTGTACAGAGTGTGTCATTGGCAAATTAGACAGTTCTCAATCTAGGGAATGAGATTAAACTTTCAGTTTAAGAAAAGGCCCGGGTTTTTGGCATCAAATTTACATTATGCACATTAACCTCACACTCTTATCCAAGTCACTGTATTCTGTTGATTGTATAAAA
The DNA here is from genome assembly GCF_008315115.2 of Sander lucioperca. Classification (NCBI taxonomy): domain Eukaryota; kingdom Metazoa; phylum Chordata; class Actinopteri; order Perciformes; family Percidae; genus Sander; species Sander lucioperca. The sequence goes on from NC_050179.1 coordinate 19,224,642, forward strand.
GTGATCCATCTTGCCTGTTTGTGCTCTTACCAGATATTGAGTGCAAAATATCAAATGGAATAGTTTCTCATCCAGAACAGTGTCAGTCATTCTGACAGTGTGGGGCGGATGTTGGAACTGTGCTTCACTGAACAGAATAATTGTTTCAGTGTCTTGGGGCACAATGGTAGACATATCCTTAAGGCATTCAGTCTGTTAAATTACCTCAACTGGATCAGCAATCAGTCAAAAAGTCAGTCAAACCGTTAACTTGAACCTATATTGAAGATGTATACATACTATTTAATATACAATACACCGTATTTAGTATATACAGTATATAAAGAAATTTTTCACATTTATTCAAACTGAGAAAGGATTAGCAGCTCCATTAGTATTTGCATATGACATTTTTGATGTCACAAAAACCCACAACCACAAGCCACTTAATTTTGCCCAGAGCTAATAAAGAATTCAGTGTTATCGAGTTCATGTAAATCATTGTATCCTCTAAAACAACAATGAATTTTAGCCATTGGCGAAATGGAACTTATGTTATGATAGCAGATTCTTCATAATTCAGATTATTTGGTGTTGTCAATGACATTCAATTTGATTTTTTGAATGTCATTTTCTAAACTCTGAATGTTTTTGTATGTATGTATGTATGTATGTATGTAAAATGTGTTTATGTGTTGTCAGGGTGCTACTATCGAGAGACGGTCAATGCCTCCATCTGGCTACATCACACACACAGTCAGTGCACCCAGCCTTCATGGCAAAACGGTACGTCTTACACATTTAAACAAAAACTACTTCACCGCATTGCAAATATTAATATTTGAACAAACATGACAGTAGACATGGATTTAATTTAACACTATTTGGAACTTGGAGCAGAAGCTTTGAAAGCTCCACAGGCCTGTATTGGAAGTGATGTGTAATTCCCTCCAGCAGTCTACTTCCAGAGCCAGTTAACGTTTCTCACAGTGTGTTCACGCTGCCAGACACTTAAGAAATCAGTCACATGAAGAGCGTTTATTCTTCGCTACAACAAAATGTTAACACATCTCAATTAGGCTTTTGTCGGCACAGGCCAGTTGGCTGTAGCTGAACATTTGGGAGACATTGCCTGTCATCTACAGTGTGTTGCTGTGAGTTCTGCTTTTTGTTTCGACACCATTAATCCCCCTTAATTGAGCTTCTGTTCTGCTTGTTCAATTTGGCCATCAGCCAGTCGCACAACAAAGTGGCTACTGGTGCTGTGATTGCAAGTTTACTTTTTTAATACGAGTTTCACTGAAGTTTGGTGTGGTCAGTTTTAATGCCAGATGTAATGTCCTGTGGTGCCTGACAGCCCGAGGAGCTCACCCTGCTCCTCATTCAGCTGCGTCGGCATCAGGCCAAGATGGCCTCCGCACGTCAGCACGCGTTCACCCAGCTGCAGAGGCTCAACGGTCCCAAAGAGTCCTACCACCACAACCCCTTCCTCACTACTACTACTACCACCACTAGCACCAGCCCCCTCCTCAGCTCCGGCCCCTCTCCGGTGTCCCACCTCGGACATGTGGGCCTCTCAGCTCCCCTGGGCCATTGCAACAGCCAGGTGGGGGCTCTCCGCGGCATGTCAGCCTGCCCACCCCTCATTCTACCACGGGCTTGTAGAGGTTGCCACTACACATATTGCAAAGCTGCTTTACACTTAAATAGTTATTTTTCTTTCTGTTTTTTTATACATATAACTCACATAATTTGTACTGAATTTTCAACATTTTTAATTGAGAAAGGTAATTATTTGTGTCCATTATTCTTTGGTAATCTATGTTCTTTGGATGATACAGTTGGTCAATTTGTCTGTGCGTCAATCTGTCTGTCCAACAATTTGGTCCAGAGTGAAATATTTGATCAGATGATGAGTTCTAATCATTTTGAGGAGACCCTTACAATTAAAATTTGTCCAACACTTTGATTTTTAACAAGAGTTAGTGAAAAGTAATTTCTGGTTTTGCTGTGGGGGTAATGTTAGTCCTCAGAGCATGAATTCTAATGACATCTAACCTCCTGGCACTTCTCTCTTGCCACTGTCAGCTCAGGTTGTGAAGTACAGAAGTTATTTAAAAATATGCTACATGGATTTCTACAATATAAAAATAAGTAACATTTCAAGTTATTCCAGTAAAAGCAGTTAAATTCCTCAACTGTAACAGTTAAGCGATTTTTTTTTGTGCATCGTCTTGCATTCCCCAATCTTGAAGCACCTAGTCTTTGGGTGCTGGATGATTGGGATCTCACATTAGCAACAAATCCAAATTCATACACACAACCAGCAATTGTGCTGCCTAATACCACATAAAATATATGATAACCCTTAAATTCAAAACTGATCTGACATGCCTGTTATACCTTAAAACCACTATGTGTAGAATTTTAAACATTCCGCCTTTGGTGCCCCCCACCCACCCCCATCATCCCACCACCACCACCACCAATGGATCTGACCAACAACAACTGTGGATTGTCTCATTTTTCTGCAAACACAATGTCATCACAAATATGCTATAATCACATAAGCATTTTAGGGTAGTGTCCGGCGTAGGGTCCGTGTCTCCACGTACCTACGTAAGTAGCCATGGCGTAGATTTAACGCAGAAGAATAAATCCCGCTTTAGGCCATCCTGTAACTCCCAGTTGATTGCACTTGATAGTTCCCGACTGTAAATACAAGTCTAAATGTAAAATAGTGCTGAAAAATAACCTATCCCAGGGTAGATAAGGGCTAACTAAAACAAAAAGGTTAACACAACAGCAGCATCATTAGCCAAGTCTCAGTATATCAGTGGCAACCTCTACCCAAAAGCTGCCCTGCTTTAGTGGTGTGACATTGGGCATGGTTAATCTGTGAGTGCTGGCCCTGCTGCCGTCATAGAACCATCCGCCTCTTTTTTTTCCATGTGCTGTTCTTGGCTGGTCCGTTTCCATATCGTGCTTCCAGTGATACTGTCCATGAGCATGTTGAGCTTCGAACTTTTCGACGTCCACAAAGCCATCCCATGCTTTGGCTGACCGCTGGCTGGCTGTGGATGTGTCGGCCAACTTGGTTTTCTGATATGTGAATCTTTTTATTTTCGGCTTAAAATTTAGTTTTTCTTTTGAGTGATGTGAGTTGAATTAAAGCCGAATTCAGGAATGTTTAAAATATCTGCTGCTTCTAATGGATCTGGTTTGTGCTGGTGTTTTGTAAACTAAAGGAATTAATTTTTTTACTGTGTGTGTGTGTGTGTGTGTGTGTGTGTGTGTGTGTGTGTATGTGTGTGTGTGTGTGTGTGTGTGTTTGTGTGTGTGTGTGTGTGTGTGTCTGTCGGTTGTGATGCATGTTGGCACAGACACAACAGCAGTTTACGCAAGCTTCTTAGATTCAGAGGCCCCAGATAGTGAATTATTTAATTCCTGTCAACACAAATCAATAATCCACACTCCCATGTTTGTCACCCTCTAGGCTGATGACACCTATCTGCAGCTGAAGAAGGACTTGGAGTATTTGGATCTAAAGGTGAGATCAGAGATTGTCCCCTGATCCCCGTTAGTTATTTTAACTTATCTTCTGCTTTAGCTCAAGTGTTCTATTTCTGCTGTGCCTTTTCTGGTTTGGAATTCCTCTAGCTCAAACTAAAACTCTTGGTGTTTCTTACTGACGACCACTTCTAACACTCTGGCCACAAATAGAGATGTTCAGGCATCTGTGTGGGACAAAATATATCCCCAGTAAACTTCTAACTCTTCTCACGAAAGCAGCCGCCATTTTGTGACTGCGGCTCTGTGTCTTTGTGATTTTTAACTCCCAGATCAGAGCTTTAGAGCCCCTGATCCTCGCAGTTCACAGTTTACTACTGCACTGCACTGCTGGGCCTCTCAGGCCTCTAATGAACGTAAGCTGTATGTATGTGTGTATGTGTGTGTGTCTGTATCTGTATCCAGTATATGTACTGTATAAATGGATATAACGTTGTATGTAGTGCGTCTGTGACTGTGCGTGTGCACATTTATGCTTATGCATGTTTCTCCAGTGTTAGGGAGGCATGTGTCTAGTCTTTACATGAGTGTGTGTGTGTGTTCACATGTTTAGAGAGTCTTTGTTCTAGAAAGACCATCCCATTGCTTACAGCACTGCATTTACAGCTTGAATGGCATCAAATGTCTTATCTCCACGTGATCCCCGTCTCCCCTCCCCATGTGGTGATGTTGACGATGCTGTTGAAAAGTGGGCATGGGATGGCTCGGCAGTGCATGGATTGTGGCTGTGGCTGTGGCCCGGTGGTTGATAAGCCAGCTGCTTCTACCATCGTCTCTGAAACGCTGCACCTCCTTGACAAGAACACAGGGCTCTACTGTGTCATGTCTCTATTTTATTCCAAAAAGGAGCAAAAAGGAACTCCGAAACTAATCATTCCCAAGCACAAGAAAGAGCTGTTATCAGTGAAATGTGTTGATTTTCTCATTGTTAAATCTGCCCATGCTCTATATTATTATTTTTTTCTTGTGTTTCAGTAACCCCAGTAAAACCCCAAACTTTTTTTGTATGGAGGGGACACTGTATAGATGTTTTATGGATAAGTCAATTTGTGCAGGGCTTCAATGTGTCCATAGTCATTGTGTTCTTCATGGCAAGAGCTGATTTTGTGTGCCAAAATTCACTCATATTGTCATATACACGAGGCGAAGAGAATATGCCACAGACAGTCTGTCTCAGCCTCCTACTACCGTAGTCTGTAGCTGGTCTCTGTGTTCTGTATCTCCTGTATTTCAGCACCATTGCACCACGGTTCAGACACTTTGTTTTACCATACAACTAACATCTGGAAATGCTGATTTTGCTATTTCTAGGTAGCTGGAAGTCAGACACTGAGGGAGTCAGGGAAACCTGTCAAGGTTGCAGAAAGTGATGTGGATGTAAGTACGAGCTCAATAACTTCTCAAAATGTTGGCTGAATTAAATACAGACCACTTCCATTTCGGACGCTGTCAAGGAGGCTATGCTTTCATTCCTGTTTGTCTGTCAGTAAGTATCTAAAGAAAAAAGTAAGACATCTAAAGAATGTCATTGAATGTCAGTTAAATTTAAAGGAAAGTGAAGCTGTTACCCAATAAAATGTAGGACATTTTTATCATCTCATCATGTACTGTACTAAAACGTCTGCAAATGTATCCAACAGTTTTCTATTACTGTATGTAGTCTGATTGAAATACATATTAAAGCAACACTAGGTAACTTTTCCTGCTTCTGGCCCCCTACAGGTTCAGGTTGGAAGCAGAATTGTCCATTACATTACATTATGCAAGTTTGCCAGATCGGGTAGCGGATCTGTAGTTCGAATGAACTGGACAATGTAATGTAATGGACAATTCCGCTTCCAACCTGTAGGGGGACCGAAGCGGGAAAAGTTACCTAGTGTTGCTTTAACATGCAGTTTAAACATTTCTATTTATTCACTATCATTAAAATAATAAAAGTCATGTTGTTTATTTGGGAGAAAAGAAAGGGTATATCATCAACAAACAGCATGCACACTGTAAATAGGTAGATGCCTTAACTCCTTGAGTTTGATAATCCAAACAATTCCCTGCGGTTTTTCAAACAGTGTTATTTCTCCTGTGAAAGTATTTCTCACTCACTCACTTTCACACGCAGCAGTTTAAACGATTTATGAGAGTGTTGTCTGCGATGAATATTTGATTAGATCCAACTACAACATCAGCGTGGAGACAACAACAGGATTAATAATGTATTTGATTGAATATAAAAGCTACTGTCGAGTGCACAAATGTATACAGGTAAGTGCTTTGTTCACATCAAGCTGTCACAACCTCACTACATGAATGTTGTGTTGTTGTTTTACCGCAGGATGATAAAGTGATCCAACCTTTGCCTCCAAGTTTGCTGAGTTTAATCGGGGATTAATTAACGAGGCTCAGAGCCTCCCTGACACTGTAATTAAACGTGTCAGGTGGGTCGCACCCACTTTGTGTAATGGGCTCACTCACAGTAATTACACCCGAATGAGACCAGGGGAGCTACAGCACTGTGCATATTAAGTGTTATTAACCCGCATGCATGCACTCAAAACATTTTAAAAGAGATATATACATGCACATAAACACTTGTACAAACGCATCACTACTCGCAAACACACACCGAGATGTGTGTTCTTGTACAAACACTGATTCATCCACAGCTGCAGAGACCAGGCCAAGTTGGAATTAAGTAAATGGGCCACTTCATTACCAGAGGTCAACACACAGACACACACTTTAGTGATCAAGGGAGAAGTGCTTTATCTGTGAGTGTACAGTTCCTACAATGCACCTCCTCTCTCTCCCCCCCCGCCCACTCAGCTCTGTGTCTCCCCCTGCAGGTGAAGTTGAGTCGGTTGTGTGAGCAGGACAAGATCCTCAAGGATCTGGAGGCGAGGATCAGCTCCCTGAAGGAGGACAAGGTACACACTCTGCCTGTCGTATAGGACCTCAGTCAGTCTGATGAGTCAACAGGCACAAATTCTACATGATGGTGACACATTCAATACTAGAGCTGTACATTTTTAAAGATACCAGCCATTCTAATTTTTCACTAGCCATTTTTTTTTCCCAGGGAAAATAAAACAGATTATGAGTGCCGCTGAATCCATTTAAGCATCCATGTTTCTTAAAACGTATGTGTTTGGGTTGATGGTTGGTAGATAAATTATAAAAATTTCTATTAAATATCTCCAAGTTTTTTTTTCCTAACTAACTTTACTCTTTCTTTTCAGCTGCTCTGGTTTGTTTTCGCGCAGTTATATTTGTTTTCCAAGTCAAACACACACGCAAATTTCTTGCCGGAAAACAGACCAAACTATAAACACTGACTTGTCCGATCGTTTCTGCAGCTTCGCTTCATTCATCCCTGGCCAAATTGGCTTGTACCTTAACAATGTTATAACAGAAGTTAATTTTTACCGGCATTTGGCGGGTTGGCGCATGTCAATTTAAAGCCCTGGCTATCACTATTACCAGACTTGCCCAGAAACACAACAAACCAACCCTAGTCTATATCCTTGACGTTCCACTAACGGGATTGCTCCGTTGCTGCCGGAAAATCCGCCGGATTTCACTCATTTAGGCCGGATATCCGTTGCCTTGGGCTCCCTTTGCGTTGGCATTTTAAACTCCGGTGGATTTATGAGGACTATGGGTAACTCTAGCTAGCTGTCTAACTAAATCCAGACAGCTAGCTAGACTATCTGTCAAATCTGAGTTTTCTGTTGCACGACTAAAACAACTTTTAAACGTACATGTTCCACCAAAACAAGTTCCCTCCCGAGCCTATTTTGCAGCGGCACCGCAGTTTTGCTCCGGTGCTTAGCACCGCCCAAGACGATTGTAATTGGTTGAAAGAAATGCCAATAAACCAGAGCACGTTTTCCTCCCATCCCCGAATGCTGGGTGGAGTAGCCAGACTCTCCTCCAGCGCGCTTTGGAGGAGGGTCTGGCAAAGCGAGACTAAACCAACCAACTGAATGACTAAATTCTTGAAGCAATGCAGAACATTCAAAAAATGTAAATTACAAGACAATATATAGACCCATTGAAGGTAAATAAGAGGAAGTTAATTGAAATATTATGGGGGCTCATGTGTGACATGCTGCTCTCTGGAGGCATGTGTTTCAGTGTCATCTGCTGAATGGTCTAAGTGCACATTTTTAGAGCAGATCAGAGGGAATCCTCAAAGGTCTTATAGTTGCTTTGGTTGACCTTCTGCTGCATGACTCCTCACCCGTTCAGGACAAGCTGGAGAGTGTACTGGATGTGTCCCACCGGCAGATGGAGCAGTACCTGGAGCAGCCGGCCCACGCCCACAAGATAGCCTACCAGCAGAGACTTCTGCAGGAAGATCTGGTCTCCATCAGGGCCCAAATATCACGCCTCTCCACGGTATGTATGCCAGTATCTATGGGGAGTGGTGGCCTAGAGGTTAAAGAAGCGAGCTTGGGTATGGTTCAATCCCCAGACCGACAGGATAGAATCTGGGTGGGGAAAGTGAAAGAGCAGCACTTCTCCCTCCCTCATCACCACCACTGAGGTGCCCTTGAGCAAGGCCCTTAATCCCAAACCGTTCCAGTGGAGCTGCTCAGTGGCCAGCAGATCAGACTGTGGTTGTACTGGGCAGCTTCCAGGTATGAATGTGGAACTGTGTGAATGTGACAGGTCGTCGTTGCAAATGAGAATGTGTTCTCACTCGACTGACCTGGATAAATAAAGGTTAAATAAAAAATTAAAAAAATTGTGCATGTGTGTTTTTTATTTTGCACAATAAGTATGTATAGTCTTGGAAAATAGGGTGATAATCCATCACAATATTTATTAGGATATTTTGCTAAAATCAAGAGATATAGCCAATGTATACATCACACAATGGCAAATGTATGCAAAATCTCATATGACAGCATGGTTTTTTCTAAGTATAAAGTGTGCTTAGATACAGTATGTCTCTGGTATGCATACAGCTACTTTTGCAGGTGTGTGTGCGTGTGTGTGTGTGTGTGCGCGCGCACTGATGCCTGTAATTAAGTTTGTGTATACATATAGATATCGCTATGAGGACACATCAATTTCTATATGTGTATCTTACAAACGGTGTACTTTAAGATTCTGCTGTGTATATAAGCTAAGACTTGGTGTGTTTGTGTGATGCAGGAGATGGCCCACGCCTGGGAGGAATACAGCAGGCTGGAGAGATCAATGGAGCAGTTGAGGATGTCGCTGCAGGCACACATGAACCACAGCGCCACCTCTCAGGTGAGACCTGGTACTGCAGCTCAGAGCAGGTTCACGTCCAATCTGCCAGCACTAATTTGTCAGTTAAGCATCTAGTTTTTCTCATATTTATTTACTGTATCTGTGGCTTTTAAACAGTCTCTATTTAGTTTGTTCCCAAATATATAATGATAATTTGGAATCTTACATATGTCTACCAGATCCTCTTTTCTTATGTCAACAATTCTCTCAGGTTCATTGATTTTTACAGGCCACTTTTTTTTTAATAAATTACCAAATCTGTGACATTGAAAACCAAGTTGAACAAATAACATGAATGGAGTCAAACGTGTATGTGTCAAACTGTAGCAAGAGAAAACTGAGATGAAGCGCGAGCTGTGGAGGATCGAGGACGTGATGGGGGGGCTGAGTGCCAGTAAAGCCAACTACAAGATCACCATTGACTCTGTCCAGAACCCAGGTTGGTAACCACAGCAACCAACCTGGCAAATGCCACTGTTTTAGAAAAACTGCAGTTTGTTTACAGTGGACATCAAAACGGGAAGAGATGGAAAGAGAATTTTTACGATGAAGTACAGGTACTCGTTAACCATTACCAGAGCAGTGACATATTAATGGAATATATAGGCTACTAGAGATTCTCAATACAGTTGGTATTGTCCACATATCGTGGTATATCGCAGTGTTGTAGGTAATGCATTCTCTGCAGTTACACTAATGATTTTATCTCAGTTTAGAAATCAGCTTCTAAAGATCAGATTTTTTGTGAAAAAGGCGATTGTGTATTTGTGGCTGCATTCATTGACAATCTGTTTCTTCATGTCTGTTTTTCTACACTTCTCAGTGTAAATGTGGTCAGAAATGACTGTGAATCCATTTATAAACTGCTTACATTTAAAAGCTAAACCTTGATTTCTCTGTGTGTTCACACCCCCCACCAGAGAGGAAATTAGTGCCTTCGGTGTCAGACCCGGCAGTGCCTTCTCATAGCATAGAGGTCCAGCCTCCTCCTCGCAGCTCCATCCCCAGCATCCTCTCCCATACTTTGCCTCACAGCACCGTGCCAAAGTGGGTGAGTGTCACCCTTCTGCTTAGAAATACTACAATACTTATACAGAGCAGAGTGTACTTCATATTAAGGAATTATTGCTGGATTTAGTCTGATTGTGTTTAAAAGTTCTACTTCTAAGATACTAAATCCTTTTCTGCCTGGTTGCTGTCCAGGAAGAGGACACCGCTCCACCCAGGCCACCACTGCCTCGTCTCTACGACTACGAGGAGACGCCCCCTGTGGTGCCGCCTCTCCCCAAAGAGGCCTCGGTCATCCGCCACACGTCAGTGCGTGGGCTGAAACGCCAGTCAGACGAGAGGAAGAAGGATAGGGAGGGCGGGCAGTATGTTGTCAATGGAGACTGTAAGGTATGCTGTCCGTTAGTTTCTTTAAAAAAATAACATCTCCTTACTGTTGTCTTTGTGGGAATGACGACTTGTAAATGCAGTTTGGGTGATTTTCATTTCAAATTGAGATGTTCTCTAAATTGTTGTTTTAAGTAAGCAATTAAAGTTTATTTATATAGCACTTTTCACAGATAAAAATCACAAAGTGTTTTACAATCAAATGAAATACAATAAATAAAAGACATAAGAACACAAAGTTAAAGATAGATACATGAAATCAGCCATAAAAACCCTTGTCTAACTAAAAGCCTGTTCAAGTAAGAGTCAACTGTTTTTTTTTTAAAGAATCAACAGAATTTGCCAGAACACCAAAAACCAGCCAACCGCCTACATACTATGTTTCTGTCTAACCTTTTCTGGTTTCAGACTGACTTGCGGTCGTACCTGAGTGAACCAGAGCTGCCAGGACTGAGCCAGCACAGCACCGGGTCTGACGTTGAATACCAGTATTTCCAGAGCAAAGGTATCTGAACAGTAACACGTAAAATACATTTAACAGAAAATACAGACCTTTATCAGACCATTTTTTTATGGCTAGTGATTTCCCAGCAGAGTATGCTTACCAACTATCACTCTTGCATAACATGTGGTTATTTCTAATTTGAATATTGTTCACCTTGAGGAAAAGAATACTAAGCAAGCTTTAATGACATTGATGAATATGCATAGACAAGTGTATTTGTGTTCAGAAAGACACATTTTCATTAGAAATTCAGTCTCTTCAAACTGGAAGATTCATCAGTTAAAACGTGGAAAATGTAATTGAATGTATTGTCACGCACAAGCGATAGTCCACCTTAAATCCCAACAACTTTTTTTATTTATTCTAATGTTGCAAATATTTTAATGTCTAGCATTTAAGTTGAGGAATGTATTTTACCAGTGTTGAAACATTGCATAATCTTTTTTTTTTTTTGCCTTACCTAAAATTCATTCTATATTTTTTCCCTTATGGAGATTTTTATTTTTGCATTCGATCATTGTGTTTTCATTGTTTGACCTAAGTGCTTATTTTCACTTTCCAAATGAAATCAAACTGCTGCTGATTCTCGTCTTGTTGTTCTCAACTAGGTCTGCCAGGCCCCTCCTCTCGACTGAACCAGTCCAACTCCCTCTCCATCGCATCCTACGTTACCCTAAGGAGAGGCCCCGGGAGCTCCGCAGCCAGGGTGAGTCAAAATAACAACATCTGCAGATACCTGCGATCAGCCGGAGAAATTCAGTGTATCTCAGTGTGGCGGCTGTTGGAAATTTTGTGTTAAAAGAACATGCCGACTTATTGGGACTTTAGCTTATTCACCGTAACCCCCAGAGTTAGACAAGTCCATACATACCCTTCTCATCTCCGGGCGTGTTGTAACTCTCAGCGCTAGCTAAGCCTAGCACAGATCCTGGAGGGTGTTATTTGTGCACCCTGTGACTATACAAATCACAACATGTAAATAGGAACATGTTGGCATTATTTTGTCACTTATTTGGAGCAGAAGGCTAGTTGGAACCGGTTACCTCCAGGATCTGTGCTAGGCTTAGCTAGCGCTGGGGGCATCAGACAGAGATGAGAAGGGTATGTATGGACTTGTCTAACTCTGGGGGTTACTGTGAATAAGCTAAATTTCCCAATAAGTCGGCGTGTTCCTTTAATCATTTAATGGCAAGTTTAGGGTTTTAAATGTGAGGCTCGACCACACTGAAAGATTCTGAATAACATTCAACCCTAAGGACAACCTCCTCATGTGTACCAGTGTTGTAGACAATACCCCCAAATTGCTGTATAGCATGTTAGTTATGTGTGTTAGCCTCAGTCTGTTCATTTTGATATATGCAGAACAAATGTTAGGTACAGGTAGCATTTGATAAGCAAGTTGTAGACTTTGTGTGGGAGTGTGTGTTACAGTTAGTCTTTGTATTTGTATCCAGGCAAATATGCAAATTTGTTGTATTGTATGGTGTTTAAAATCTGTCATTTTCATTATTGTTTTTTTTTTTTTTATCATTTTGTTTAAACTTGTCTTCCACTACACCACTTCACTGTCCATATTCCTCCGTCTTTCATTCTCCTTTCTTACTTTCTGTCCACTTTTTCATCACTTGTTCTGTTCTGAACTCTCTGTCCCTCACTTACCATCCATCCCCTCTCTCATTTCCATCCCGTCCTTGTTCCAATTCTCCATTTTATCTTTCTTCCTTCCCTCTCTCACCAGGAGAGACCCAAGAGTGCCTTGGAGCGTCTGTCCTCCCCTACAGAAGCCCTGCAGCTCCCGAGCAGCCAGCCTCGAGGGCGAATGACTGCGGAGGAGCAGCTGGAGCGGATGAAGCGCCACCAGAAGGCACTAGTTCGCGAGCGCAAGAGGAACCTCAGCCAGGGCGAACGCTCCTGCGCGGGCCTCTCCACCTCCACTGTCACCACCCAGCGCTCCTCGTCCTCCTCCAGACTGCCCTCCGGCACCTCAGATCCTCCGGTCTCTGTACGTTACCCCCCACCCCCGCGCAGCAGCAGTAGACACAGGGAGCCCCACCTTCACCACCACTGCTGCTATGCCACCCTCCAGCCCCCAGCCACGCACTAACCTAGCAGGAATGCTAACACACTAGCACTCTCTGCCTTGTGTAACCAGTGGTTGTTAACTTTAGCACTAACAAGCTAAAGGGCAGGACTGACTATGGCTGGCTAGCTAGTTTGGTTAATGCTTTAAGAACAACGGGAGACAAAATGAGCAAAGGCAATTGAGGGAATACTGGGCTAGCTTTGGACTGGGACAGTTGCTCCCAGTTTATATTTTTAAAGGTTCAGGGGTTAAAGTGAATCTGGTTACCACTGCCCCCTGGTGGGACCTCACTGACACAATTCTGAATGTAAATCCACTGAGAAAAGGAGGGAAAGGAAGGCATCAGTCTGCCTTCCTTTCTCTGTTTTTTTATCACCAGAAAGTAGAGAGAAGAGCCCATTTATGTACATCTACATACCGTGTACTTGTACACTTTTATTTATTTACTGAGGGATATTTTCAGTATACAGTTGTACAGTTATATTTTGTAGAAATTTGGTATATAGAGCATATAGAGGAGTGGGGGAAATGTGGGGGGAAAAGAAAAAAGTATTCAGGTTGATGAAATGAAGAAAGATGCAATGCGAGTGGCACAAATCATGCTCACACCTCCCTGCTTTTTTTTTCTTTAAATGAAATCCAAGTGCCTTGTTTTGCTGACAATGTTTTTGCCTTTGTCCCAAATTGACCTCCTTAATCAACATTGTAATTAATGGTGGTTTGTTTAAAGCATGCGTCTCCACTTCAGAATCATGAAAACGAAGTGAGAGCTAGCTTTAAGGTTGCCTTGTCTGTGTAATAGCAGAATTCAGACGGGAAGATGTGGGGACACTGCTGGTTTGAACCCCTAAAGGAATACTTTGACATTTAAACTAAATCTAGTTTTGCTCCTGGTTTCAGTATGGAATGCTAACAATGCTAACATGCCTGGGTGAATAAAGTAATACAGTAAGTCATTCTAAATGTCAAAGTCTTCCTTTAAGACAACATGACGCATTATAACTACTAGATTGCAATTATGATTACAGACTAACACACTCATAACCAGACTGCTTTGAGATCTGCCTGTAATCAGACTACATTTCCCATATATCATTGAATTCAAATGTGTGAGCAATACACAGTCTGTAATCCTCTGCTATGACGTCTCACCACTTTTCAGTGCATATAACCATAAACGCCAGAGCATATTTTATTTTCTCTACTCCACCAGCATAAAACATGTTTACACCATTTTATATTTGAATTAACATCCTCATTGATACAGCCTTTTTATTGTGCAGATTACAATTATTTTAGCATTTGACAGTGGTTGATTGCATTGCCACAATTAAAGTTGGGAAGAGAATCTGTACTCATATCTGAGGACTTTTAAGTGGCCTATGCTGTGCTGTTTTATGCATCATAAATATAAAGGACAGGTTCAAGCAACAGGGCTGAAATGCAAGAAAAAGATAAGAATATGTATCAACAAGGAGCGGACAACTTTGTCATGGGAAAGTTTGTATGGAAAGTAAGAAAGGGACAGTACAGTGGCCATACTGGACACCCTGTGTTAAACAGATTTCAATGTGTCAAATTTTGATCTGAAAATAGTGAAAAATAAAAAAAATACTCCGATACCAAGGTGAGTTCTTCAAATCTATTGTTTCATCAGACCAACAGATCCATGTGCTTGTCATACACTTTTAATTCTCTATGGCGTGGCTGTCCACTTCTTGTTTTTCTGACAAGTATTGATCTTGAAAGCTTTTCTGCCACATTGCTTTTATCCTTCCACAGCTTGGTACAATAGATCAGATCAAAGTGAAAAGAGTTACAGGAGGTTGCTCAGTTGAAGAGTAGAAATATAGTAGAGAACTTAGAGAAGTGGACTGCTAATCACTACCTAATTCTGTGTTATTGAGAAGCAACGCACAGCTCTTCCCTTTTCTTTTCTATATCGACAATAAAGAGTTTCTTGCTTCTCAACCTCCTCCTGGCTGTGTTCTTCCTAATCTGTCGGGGGTTTGATGAATCTGTGTCTGCATGGTTTTCTTTCTCTCTATCCTTTTGTGTGTGATTGATTCTCCTGAGCACAACAAAGCATGGGATGCAGGGTTTCCCAGAGCATGTGAACACACCAACAGATCAGACCGCGCTGCAGGCTACTGGAGTGGGAAGGATGCATGCATGGCTTTGATGCTCTTTGGATGATTACTCACAAGTAACGCACACAAACACACACACACACCCACACCAGATACCAAGAGTCATATGAGTATTTTTGTAGATGCAAAGGTCCTGTTGTACATAAGAGAGAAGGATGTGGTATGTGTGTAATTACAGCTTCCAGAAACACAGACTGATCATCTGCCTGGGTCTTCTCTGTGGCAAAGACACTAAACATGATCCTTTCAAATCCCTGGACTAAACTTCTTGCTATAATTATTCCTGGTTGCACAGAAATGTTAAAATTCATATTTGTCTCTCTTTCAGTTGCCTCCCTCTACCTGAGACAGAGACATTACACATTTTTATACACCAATGTATATTGTAGAAATTACCTTGGTAACCATAGTGGCGACACCCCCCTTTCATTTTACAACCGTGCTATTGCCAATGCTAGTTTAGCATTTCCCCATAAAGAGATCCTCACTACCCTCCATTGCTCTTCCTGACACTGTTCCATGTGGGTTTGTCTTTTCTTTCACTTTATTGAAGAGTGTAAACATCATTTTTGTTAACCTTTACAGATCTATAAAAATACAGGGCTGCAACTATCGTAATTATCTGTTCATCTGCACTGCAGGTTATTTTCTCAATCTTTTGCTCTGGAAAGTTGTCTTCCCCCTGACTTCTTCAAATTGGTTGTTTTGACAGTTAAACAACCAACGATATTACATTTACTATCATAGAAGACATAGGACAACCAGTATTCAAAGTATTCAGATTTGACAGCTGAACCTGTACATTTTTAAAATTACATGTTTGCAAATTAATTGAATTTGAGTTGAATAACTGATTAATCAACTAATAGTTTTTGCTCTACAAAAGTGTGAAGCTTTACAGGCTTTAGCTATGTAGGCTGATGTAGATCTAATGTTGATGCTTGGTGCTATAAAGTAATCAAGTAGATATTTTACACACATTTCCCTGGATATTAGACACTGGTAGGGGGATATTTTCTTCATAAAAATCTGGTTAATTTGTGGCAATAATATCAATGGCTCATAATCAATGTTCCTAATAATATTAAACATCCAACAACTTGTACACATGTCCTAAAACATTGAGGTTTTGTGATGAATTTATATTTACTTTAACTTTACTTAAGACTTAAATGATAGCGGCAAATCTGTTTCTCACAGTCACCAGGCTAGCTGTAATCGTGACTCTGCTGTTTCCAGGTGTTTGACTGTCGGGAGGAGCGACTTGCTGCAGAGGGTCAGAGCGATGAAGGGTGGAATCAAGTGAAAGAGAGAGGGAGGATCCAATCAGAAGAGTGGGTGACGGCTACAGCCACACGCATACGAGAGGTGGATGTGGAGCCTCTCGACTATGACCTGGATATCAGCCGAGAGGTAGACAACATCAGTCACGGAAAATACGAGTGGCAGGGCAGCGAGAGGCAGTTCAGTGAGGACACAAAAATACACTAATCCTCTCACCGCTCCACTGTTCTTATCCATCGGGTTAAATCTGCACTTTACAGTTTATCTTGGACACCATCCATGATCTTTCATAACATAAAGAAATGAGTGTAGGCTATGTGTGCATTATTCTCTCTACTTCCAGTCCTATTTGTCAGATGTAAAAAAAAAAAAAAAAAAAAGGATGCAAAGAATATTTTTCTTTATGAAATTGGCTGACCAAGTATATTTGATCTATTACATGTATTTCCAGCATGAAAAGATGTACAGTACATGAAAGACTGATCGAACTGAAGGGGGAAATCATAACCCTCCGTCTGTTTGACAAGGCCTGTAACTCCGAACACAGGAATTTGCCTTTCACATCAGGTGTTTAAACAGACTTGCATCACTTTTTGCTTGCATCATGTGGACACGCCGGCAGTGTTGTTGTCATTACTTAGAATTCCTCATGGGGGCGACAGAAACTACGCACTATAGCTTTAAAAGCAAATTTACAAAATGACAGGTTAGGTATATTGTGAATGGGGAACGGTGCATTTTATACTGACTTTATAAATGACATGTAATGATTTCAAATTATGAGAAAAGCTTATATTCCTTCTTGATTTTTTAGTTGTTTTTTTTCCCATCACCATCTTCTTAAATTCATGCTAGATTTTTTCACAAAGGATTTAACTTTAGTTTCAGCTCCTCCCTATTAACTGTCTTTTAACTGTCATGGAAAATGTACCAAATATTACTAAGCAAATTACTTAAAACTGGAGAGAATCTGTCCATGGCGTTCCCTAAATGATGGGACTTTAAGACTGACTACCCGTCTCTCCAACACTGCAGCTGTCCAAACCGCGAAAAGTTTCCATCCCGGAGCGCTACGTGGAGTCTGACCCCGATGAGCCTCCGAGTCCAGAGGAGCTGGAGGAACGCTCCCGCCGGGCCGAGCGCATCAAGAACCTCCTGGCCAAATCTAGGTGACTCTACCGCACCCAAATAACGAGACTGGAGTTGGGTTGATACTGTTCCTGTTTTGGGGTATCTACTTTAAACACTGGGACAGTGTTAATATGCAAAGGGGAGATGTTTGAAGTTAAAGATTCTGGTTCTGCTCATAGAGACAAATGCACTGATATACAGTGAGTTCAAAATGTCTGCCATGGGTGTAAGTATAATACAGATCTACTATATCCCAGGTGGAAATGAAGGCCTAAATGGTAATGCATACTAGTCAGTGTGCTGTTCGTGAATCCCCTGGTTTATAGTGTTTGTGTCTTTCAACAGTTATCAGAACATACAGCCGTCTGCACCTCTGGACTTCGGTGAGCTGGACTCGGCTCTACAGCAGCAGGAGAGGATCATGAACGTGTCCCACGCGCTGGCCTCCGAGGCCTCGCGCAAGAGCAAACTGGTCGCAGGTTAGTGTACTCACACCTTAATTAACATAATGCATCCCCTAGCCCTTAAACTAAGCATCAACCATCACAGGTCACAAGTCAGCCCTAAAACCGCCTCACTTTGTAGAACTGTCCTGTAAACCTCAAATCCATTCTCACGAAGATAGGACAAAAAACACACACACACCTACCTTAGATTGCTATCTCAGACAGGCAACATGTGATTTGTCCCTGGTGTACAGGGACTGAGTGGCTGCAGCGTCAGCAGAGTGGCTTGTCTGGTCCAGGTACCTGCCATTTCCCTATTTGGGTGGTGTTGATTCATTGTATTGTATGTGTCAGTGTATGCGGTTTAGTTTTGGTCAGGAATGTGCACAGATTGTTGACAAAGAGGACTCTAACCCCTAAAAATCTGCTAGTAATTTACATGTAATTTGTTTGTGCCCCCAGTGATTCTAAAAAAAAAAAAAAAAAAAAAAAAAACTTTCTGGTTTACCCAGATATTTTTTGGTCACATGAGTTTGGAACAGGAAAAATAAATTAATCTGTAAGAACAAAAAATGCTGTAGTTTGGTTTTGGAATTTCTTCCCCATTTGTTTCAAGTCTCTGAAACATCTGTGTGCAGTCCTGGTTTATTTGTTTTGGGTGACACGTATCCTAGAGCTGCTTTGGTGAAATGTGGCGGCCTTCTATTTGCAAGTGGCGTTGGCGTGAGTTGTGCGTTTATGGAGGGAAAAAAAAATAAAAAATAACTTGATTTAATTCTTGCAGACTATGAATGCACAGTGGTTTGTGCGGCTTCTAGTATTTCACTGCAGTATAGATCACATGGATCAAACACCTGTAAATGAGTTGGTTTTTGCAAATAATGTTTGAGGCAGTTCTCCAGGTTTCAGCTTTTCCAACTTTAAAACATTTTCTCTTGAGCAGTTTTTGCTTGTGAAATCTCCTGGAAGCCTATGAAATCAAAAATGAATCAACTCTGATGCAAATTAAAGAAGTTTGTACCTGACAATAACAACAAGTACTGATGTCTTCACTGTGTTTTCTCCTCAGCCAAAGCATCTGCAGAACACTGACCCACAGGAACGACCAGCACAACACAGAAGACTTTTTTTTTTAAAAGGGAAAGGATCTAATCAATTTCAACTAACTGATTTATTTGTAACAAAAAAAACATTTTTATAACACATTTATTTGGAGTTTTGAAATGGAATCAAGTTCATGCTTCTGCACTGACACCACAATTAAGCAACAATAATTTATAACACGAGTGAATTGCTTTTTTTTTTTTTTTTATCTGCAATTAGTTTCGTAGTTTGGCCTGTATTTTTATGAGTGAATAAAATATTGAAATGAAAGCCAATGCCAATATGCTTAGACACAGTAGGAATGTTGACACGAGTCCTTTTTTTCATTGTTTGGCTTGACATGCTTGTTCAACTTGTACTGGATATTTTCTACATAACAATTGTCCTGGCAATCAACTAAAATGCATTAGAAAATATGATTAACGATTCAATGTTGAAAAATTACAGAAAATAAATGTGATAAGTTAATTACTTGGTGTCCATCCTTGAAAGTCAATTTTGTTTCAATCATCATCATAATTACATAACTATACAATTATACACTCAAAAAAAAAAAAACATTGGTCATAAGCTTAATGAACAGAACATACAACAGAATGATCCAATACCATTCATTTTACTCATTTCATTTGAGTATTGTTAGCTAGCTAGGTGGAAACAGCCAAGTGATGACTATATTTCTAAACGCAGAGGAGAAGCAGCCTTTCAGACTAATGGAAAATAAAAACCAAGATACTTTTTAATTAAGGTTTCCACCAAATACACACTTAACTCATCCAGGAAGAGTTCTGCTAGAAAACTAGTAATAGGAACACTTATTTGATATAGATGAATCGCATGTTTGAAACACGGCCATCTAAAATCAGTTTAGGTTCACCACAATGTTTGCATAATTAGCATTTTCCCCTGCCTTCATTTATTCCATGTATGTTTTATAGGGGTGTCACGATCCTCTAAATCCATGGTTATTTGATTTGACTTTCAATTTACTTTTTTTCCAGCAGCGACGGCAATTCCACAATAAGAGCCACTAGATGACAGAAGGGTACTTTAGTTTACAAGGTGCAATTGAATGCACCATGGGTTTAACGAGGGGCATCTGAATGCACCAAGTCCTGTCACAGCTTTACAGTTGGTTTGTTTACATAACTCACAGGAAGGAAAAATGTTGATGACTCCGGTGCGGCCACGGTGTCTGGAAAAGTGCAGCTGCAGGCTATCTGTAGCTAACGTTACGCTGTGTCTTTTACCTGCATGCTACTGCTGGTAAGCTACACCGTGAGTGTTTTTACACACTGTGTGCAAGTAAGTAGGCGGGGGTGGAGTGAAAAAATACTGGGGAAAAATTGCGGATCCTGATTTTAAACAAATGCTCATATTTAACGATTTTCGATTTAAAATCGTGACACCCCTAGTATTTAGGGGTTCTCTGGCTGGCACAGAGTTAATGAAGTATCTGCAAACCCCAGCCGGAAGCCTGGATACAGAGGCTCGAAGAATTTGGCGTGGAACGTATACAGATGCGTCATGGCGTTTGATGATACAGCGTAGAAGGACAGAGTGCCAGCTGACCAGTCTAAGAACACCCCAACCCTTTTGGAGTTGGAGTAGGGGACAGATACGTATGAATCACTCTTGTACCAGGCCGTGTATTTGCCTTGACAGTAGCGCAGACTCCAGGACTGATCATTGTAGCCAAGGACAGACTCATTGCCGACTGCTTTCCTGCTGATTCCTTTATAAGCCACTCCTATACCGGTCTTGTCCCCAGTCCACTCTGCTTCCCAGTAGCAACGAGCAGAAAGACCCTCTTTACAAAGAACTTGTCCCCAGCTGCCTGTAAATCTCTCTGGGCTGTCAAGGTATGGCTGCGCTGTTTCCATTCGTGTCATTTTTTTGTCATCTTCAGAAATAGACAAGTATGAATTGGCAGTTTTCACATCCAGCGTAAGCTCACATGTATCTGATGAAACACCAACAGAAACACAAACAGGAAACATTAAAAATATAAAAAAAAGTTGTCCAGTACCTAAAACATTTTCCATGACATTTTCATTTACACCCATTTTAAAAAGGATGGACAGCTTAACTGCCTGTGTTGAAATAACCATTGATTTGTTAAAAAATGTAAAAAAAAAAAAAAAAAAAAAAACTTACATTTCTTCAGAGCCGATTTTAAGTAGCACTCAGCATTGTTGTTAGAGCTACGGAAAAAATTTATGACATTTGAAATGTAAAAAAAGTTAAGTTTACAGAACCAAAATAAAAACTTGACATTTAACCTAAAGCCATACCTGACAGTGAGGTGTTCCATGTCCCTCTGTAAACAGGACAGCAGCTCCATCCCCAGCTGCCCCGGATGATTGTAACTCAGATCCAGCTCCTTCAGGTGGGTGGGATTGGTCCTCAGAGCACTAGCCAAAAAGCCACAGCCAACCTCTGTGATTCCACAGAACGGCAGCCTGAAATTGAAAATTAACCCATTTACTGTAATTCACAGAATGAAATACAAAATCTTATCACCAAAAATAGGTTAGAATGGGCCATGTGTTAAGCTTGTTTTAACTGATCATCCCCGCTTCAGCACTTCTTCACAAACCTCAGTTTTTCCAGATGACACGTTGGACTTGCCAGTCCAGCAGACAAGAGTTCTACTCCTGAGTCTTGCAGATCATTATCACTCAGGTCCAACTCTTTCACACATGAACTGCTTAGAACTGCTCCAAGCGCTTCACAGCATTTCTCTGTGAGGTTGCATTCTTTGAGTCTTCAAAATGAAAAAAAAAAAAAAAAAACACAAAACATTAGCATAATCAGCTGAATGTTTAATTGTAAAATATAACCATAAAAGGAATGAGACATCTAAAATCTTCAGCCTCCTCACTATTTGATTTCCCCTAGTTCAAGTTTAACAGGTTCATCTGCTGGACTGCTTTACTGCAGAAAACCTCAAGATCTAAACGCTTTAAAAAAAAAAAAAAAAATGTTTGGTGTGTAACTTATATTTCAAAGGTTATATTTGCTGAAACTGTCACTGTATCCTGACAATACTGCATGAGACAGATTACTGAAAATAATGATGTTCCTCTGCCTGTCAGTCCTAATAGCAATTGCAGTCTCCAAACGCAGCTCGTAAACGTCGGTTAAACTTTTAAACTAGGCAGCACTGTTTAAACATAAAATCAAGATTCTGTTACTGCATTGCCTTATTTTTCAACTCAAATGTTTTTAGATAGCTTTAGTATTAGACTCGAGGTTCATTTAATAATAAAAACGCAATAAAAGGAAGACTACAGACACATAAAAAAAAAAGAGCTATACCAGTGTTCCCACAAAGGTGACAGGTATCGCACAGCACTGATCTAGGATCAGACCGTTGACAATGACGGAATTACAAGAAGCATTCAGACGACAGATACATTTATACATCCTTCCTTTAGAAAAGCAGAGAATGTGTTGACTCAAGCATGACAGAACTCACTCACTACACCCCCTTGGTTTTCCTGAGCAATATAAGTCATTGTAAGCGACCCATAGCTTGTTGAAGCTCGCCTTTTTAAACTTGGCCTAGAAGGGGGGCCGTGTAAGGAGTACAATATGCTCTAAAGGGGTTTATCTTCCCATTACAACTTCCTAGCCAGCATGTTAGCTTGTACTGTATATAAATTTAGCAAAAAAAGTAAGGGAATTTGTGTTTGGTAGATTATTTCTCTGTGGTAACAATGCTTTTTGGCAATAAATCTTATACCGTTGGAAAGCCTGTTTAGTTCCCTTTCTAACAGTGCCCCATTTGTAAGGAACATGCATTTGTGGAATGAGCAGCAGTGCTGAGTATGTGGGTTGCGCCCATGAAAAATTTGCCAAATCTTCTCTGTCAATGCCAAACAGCTTATTCTGCTATTGACTCGTTTGGTGTTTGGATGACTGAAGTTTGAAGAAACAAGACATATTGGCAATTTAACAGTTTATTCATTTCACAAACAGGAGCCTCAGTAATGTGTGGAAGAACCATACACAGCCACAACAGCCTGGCACCTCCTCCTCATGCTGCTCCTCCTCATTTTTCATGGGCGCAACCCCCATACTCAGCGCTGCTGCTCATCCCACAAATGCATGTTCCTTACAAATGCGGCACCATTTGAAAGAACTAAACAGGCTTTCCAACAGTATAAGATTTATTGCCAAAAAGCATTGTTACCACAGAGAAATAATCTAAACACAAATTTCCTTACTTTTTGTGCCAAGTTTATAACATGCAGCGCTGCCTATACATGTCATCAGACATTTGATCCGTTAGTGACCCACATATTTCATTTTACAACAAACAGCACTTGCCCAGACAGATCCTGTTTGACACACTTTTAGCTGATCAGACAGGTCATCCATGTGGATATTAAAGACAGACTCCATTACCAACACTGAAAGGAGCAGAGACTGCATTCCCCCATTTATCGGCATGCTCTGAATGGTATACCAATAAGCTAGGATCCTAATTATACTGTTGGGCACACCCCTTCCGCTCAATTTCAAAATTACAGCTATAGTGAGTTGCTCAAAACCTTTTAGTAAACTCTGGGTACACAATGTTGTCAAAGCTTTCGTTAATGTGTAGAACTCCTGGTCATACTTGGAGCAAAGTCTCATGTTGTGTCGAGCCTTCTTAGTGTTTTAAAAATAGCTATTTTGAGGCTAGCATAAAAGTGCCCCTAACACTCCCATTCAAAAGGCCATTTGACCGAAAAATGAGAATACGGTAAATCTTAAGTGACGCTTCTGTCCTAAATATGCTTTTAAACGAAAGTTTGACTCGGGTACATTCACAAAAAGACCCTAGGTTGCATTTTGGCGAGAGTTACGCTTTAAGTTCATATTAACAATGGAAAGCAATTCTTACCAGTGTATCTTGATTGGGAATCAAATGAATGCAAAGAAAGTTACTTTATGAAGTTGACTTTAAGATTTGTATTTGTTTATTTTTTTACTTATTTACTTATTTACTGTAAACAAAAGAAAAATATGTGAATCTAGTCACACATTTGAATCCAGAGTCAATATAGTGTGCAGTAACTCCTAAATAATTTTAATTATTCACTGACGTCCAGTGATCACCGGTTAATGAGACAGCGTTTGCACTTTGCAGCAGTTCCAGTTGGGCTGCTTTCTCCGTGTCATACAGGCTGTGTATGCGTGAAACTACTGTCCCCCTTGACGGCAATGAGACGGGTCAGAACATGCCAACCGTAGTACGTCTTTAAGACCTGAGTCTTCTACGATGCTGACAGGTCTGCAGTTAGTTGCCACCCATTTCGCAAGAGCTATAGCCATTTTTTTGGGATTTGGTTTCATCCGCAGGTCGGCAAAGTAGCACTCTCCAGTCAGGTTAACTGTACTATGCTTAGCTCGTAGGTGGTAGCTCAAGCTTGATGTGATTCGGTGATATTTTAATTCGGCTTAACACAATGTGCAGATGGCTTTCGACTTCTGAGCCGTCCGGGAGTTTTGGAAAATAAAAAGCTCCATTCAGAATTGTGTTGCTGCTGTCTTTCTCCATCATGCCTGCAGCAGTAGGATGTGTTACGAGGAAGCATGGCAGCTTGATGATAAGTAAAGGTGCGGCAAAGGGTCAAAATAGTAGCCTGTTAGGCACGACGCAAAGCCGAGTGAAGTGTAAAATAAATTAATAAATGGCAGCATGCAATTAAATAAAATTAACGCGTTATGCTCGGCCCTCAATCGCATTGCGATTAACGCGTTAATGCCGACAGCCCTATTTTTTATTATATAAAACGTCATCCTGTTGAGTCGATTCTGAACCAATCAGCTGTTAGATCAGCCGAGAGGCCGGCGTTTCCCAGCATGCCCTGAGTCTGCCTGGGTCTTGCAGTCGGTGAAAAGCAACTGCGCTGCCTGCGTCTCAAACCTGCGGCCGCCTTGAGCTTGTGAGGTTATCGTTGCCCACGTGTGCATGACGTCAGAGGAAGTCGGGATCAAGTCGGACACAAATCTAACCGGCATGCATTGGGTGGCAATCGCCGGTGATCGATTCTACGCAGACCTGGCTCATCTCGAACAAGCCTACTAACTGTCAAAGCCTTGGAGGCATCAATAAAAACTAAAGGAATTTTGTCGATTAGGTTTCTACCATTTCCTTTAGTGCATAAATACATAGATCATAACCATGCTTGGCCTTGAGGCCAAACTGGTTGTCTAAAATGTACAAATAAACACAACCTAATCAAATTCTTTCCAGAACTTTTGATAATACACTAGCTAAAGCGATTGGTCTATAATTATCCATGCTCCCGGCCTTGCCCACTTTGTCCTTAATGACAGGCACCAGAGTAACGGACAACAGAGAGTCTGGTATAAAGACCATGGGTCATAAAGCCAGTTTAACAAATGGCAAGAAGAGCTGCAACCTTGGGCTGGCCGGCTTCAGGTGCTCTGCAGTAATTTGGTCTGAACCGCTTGCTTTATTATCAGCTAGCTGTGTAATAGCTTGATAGACCGTTGGCCTCAATTTCCACCGCTTTATTTTGACAATATGGCCAACTTTGTGGGGCTCACTTTTACACATTTAAATAGAGCAAAGTAACGTCTCCACAATTCCGCTACGTGATCAGCTCCAGACTCCCTTTATGTAATATGGTAACGATGTACTGTCCCGGTTTAAAGCTCTCACCTACCTCCAGAAGCCAGTAACATCATTACGAAGGAGCTTTTCAACCACAGAGTCCACTCTTATTTCTTGCCATGAGTGCATATTTATACCAAGCATTAGTAAGCTTTGAGTTCCAGGACAGGCCCCTCTCTGAGCTTGCCTGCCCGGACCCAGGCCTTAAAAACATTCTTAGCATCAGCATGATGAACCGCTACACACTTATTTCACCCTGGCTTGATGCGGTGTCTTTCATTAGAATAGGTAAAGCATGGCCTCATACACAGCTCCCACAATACGATCATACATGACACAAAGGTCGCAAAATGCTACACGTAGCACCTTTACAATAACCTCACATAACTGTACAATATGACCTCAGTCGATTATCACATCAAGTTACCTGCAAGTGTAAACAATTTTTAAGTACAGTATTTAAAAAAAAAAAAAAAAAAAAAAAAAAAAGTGCATTACATGAGGTGTAGAGGCTATCACTTTACTCACATGGCTACTCTGGATTCTTTGATCACTGGTAACAGCCTCAGAAGCCCCTCCTCTGATCTTGAATATTTCCTCAAGTCAAACTCATCCAACTCTTTCTTTGAGGTCAGCAACACAAAGACCAGAGCAGACCACTGTGAAGGGGACAGCTGGATCTCTGACAAACTACCAGAGCTCAGGTAGTTCTGGATTTCCTCCAGAAGAGACTGATCATTCAGCTCACTGAGGCAGTGGAAGAGATTGATGCATCTTTCTGGGGAGAGATTTTGCCTGATCTTCTCCTTGATGTACTCGACAATTCCCTCATTTCTCTGTGAACTGCTCCCCACTGTGGTCACAACGCTCTTCAACAACGTCCGATTGGATGTCTGTGAGAGGCCGAGAAGGAAACGCAGAAAAAGATCCAGGTGTCCGTTCTCACTCTGCAAGGCCTTATCCACTGCACTCTTGAGAAGGTTGGTAGCGTCGCTGGGAGCCTCCTGGGCAGCGCTGCTTTCTTGTGGTTCCAACAAGTTCTGATTGAAGTGGACGAATGTGTGGAAAACGTACACTGCGGCAAAAAACTCCTGAATGCTGAGATGCACAAAGCAGTACACCCTCTCCAGGTGAAATCCAAAATCATTCTCTGAGATCTGTGTGAACACTCCTGAATATATTGCAGCATCAGCGACGTTGATGTTGTACTCATTCAGTTCATTCTCATAGAAGATCATGTTGCCTTTCACCAGGTGCTCGAAGGCCAGTTTTCCAAGCTTCAAGATAATCTCTTCATCCATTTTCACCTGGGACTGCATTTCAGATGCCTCTTGGCACGTTGGATACTTTTGTGTTCTGATCAATGAGTTGTAAATCAGGAAGTGTGTGTACATTTGGGTCAGAGTTTTAGGCATTGCTCCTTTGACCGCATCCTCTCTCTTTTCCGTTTCTTCCAAAAGCCTCTGCAGAACAGTGGCGGATATCCAACTGAAGACTGGTATGTGACACATGATATGGAGGCTCCTGGTTGCCTTAACGTGCGAGATGACTCTACTGGCCATGTTTTCATCGGAGATTTTTTTCCTGAAGTATTCTTCCTTCTGGGGGTCGTTGAACCCTCGGATCTCCGTCACACGTTCAACGAGATCAACTGGGATGCGAGTTGCAGCAGCAGGCCTGGAGGTAATCCAGACATGCGCAGAGGGCAGCATGTTCCCCTGGAAGAGATTTGTCAGGAGTGCATCCACTGGAACTGGCTCTGAGGCACTGCGGCAGGGCTCGTTGTGGTCAAAGTCCAGGGGAAGCCGACACTCATCTAGCCCATCAAATATCAGCACAAGCTTGTACTTGCCAAAATCTGAAATTCCGGATTCTTTTGCCTCCGTGAGAAAATGATGAAGAAGCTGCGTCAGTGTGAAGTGTTGTGTCTTCATCAGATTCAGCTCTCGAAACGGAAGATTAATCAGCAGCTGGATATCCTGGTTAGCTCGTCCCTCTGCCCATTCCAGATTAAACTTCTGCACAGAGATTGTTTTTCCAATGCCAGAAATTCCTTTAGTCAGAACGGTTCTGATGAATCGGTCTTGTCCGAGCATAGGCCTAAAAATATCTTGACATTTGATTGGCTTGTCTTCAGTTGCTCGTCTCCTGGTTGCAGCCTCAACCTGCCTGATCTCATGTTCATTATTGACAGCTCCACCAGCTCCCTCTATGAAGTACAGCTTAGTGTACACCTTGTTAAGAAGTGTCTGGGTCCCATGCTGTGCCACACCCTCATAAATGTATTCAAACTTTTTCAGTTTGTGTCGGAGTTTGCGCTGGCAGACGTCAAGCTCACCATAAACGTCTGGTTTAAAAAGAAACAATATTGAGGCATTTATTTCAGTAGTAAAATTATATTTTTGTTCTTCCCTCAACAGTTAGAGGCAAACATACATTTTCTAAATATAGAAATAGGATAATAGCATAAATATGGCACAACAACCCTGGCTACATACTTTATTTGTTCCTACCTTTTGTACTTACGTTTCTCCAGTATGTTAGCAAGCTCTCTTTGGCCCATTTCCTTTAAGACATGCAGTGTGATCTTCAGAACACCCTCACTGGCACTGCTGTCTTGATTTTTATCTTCAGTAGTCAACCTGTCTTCATCATGCTTTTCACTCTCAGGTTGTGATAGATGTGGAAAGAGCAGCCTTTTATACCTTCTCAGCTCACTCAGCAAAATGTTGTTGCTGTGTTCTTCCACCAACTGCGATGGGAGGAAATGAATGAGCAAAGCTTTTAGACAGTAGATTCACATCCAAGTTAAACTGTGACCAATTTATTCAAAAAACAACTTAAATATTTGTTAGGAATATTCACTAGTACTGTAGAGGAAAGTCATCTTAAAAGAATGGCTGTTGGGCAAAATCACACACACACACACACACACACATAAGTAATGCATGTATTCACACTTAAGGAACTGACACTTGAGGGTAAGGAGGCAGTCAGACTGGTTTGAACCAGTTTGAATTCCTCTTAAGTAAACTGGCACCCTCCACGTAGACGGAGTCCTTGTTACATTGTGAACAGACACAGACACGGCCTACCTTAAATATGGCATTTCCATCCATCTCCGTTGATTCTGAACAGTCATGTTGGTCCCTTAAGATACATTTTAAAAGTTATTTTAAAATTAATCAAGTTTGTTGGAATTCAGACAGTTTTAATTAAGCAATATTGTAATAATACAGTATAACAGTTACCAACTAAATAAAAGTTATCCATATTGTGGGGCAATTTGCTCTCAATTTTAAAAAAAAAAAAAGCAAGATTTTAGTCAGCCAGCCAACTTAAGCAAACATTTTGTAGAGATTGTGGGATTTCCCAAAGTGAATTAAAGCAAATAAACACCAAACTGATTTGCTAGCTTTATCCTGTTATATACATCTGCTGAAAAAAAAAATTTTTTCCATGGATAGATTTAGATACTATACTCCCAGAGAACAGACAATTTCCTGCCCCTGTATAACATCAGCCAGTCAACTTGAGCTAGCACTCACTTTGTAGAGATGGTGGGATTTCCTAAACTGAATAATTACCGCAAATATAAACACCAAACTGCTTTTCTAGCTCTCGTTACTAAGAGATCTGCTGAAACCTTTTTGAAACAGCTGATCCAAACATATCCAGTGAAAGTTAACTTGAGTGTGGTTACAAATAACTTGATATCCTTTTTACTTTATATAATGTGTGTTCCACTGTGGTTCCTGAAAACATTTTTAACTCAACTCTAATGTTGACATAGACATGGTGGAATAATATTTAAAGTGATGTGCCAGGTGTGCTCAAACGGCTTTGGGTATGCCGTCATGCTGATTTGAGCATGTTGCAAATGTCTAGTTGACCAGATTGCCCGGTCGGCTCTACTTGTTCTATAATAGAATATAATATCGCTATTAAATAATAATAAATAATATTTAATAGCTTTAAAAGTGTTTTTTTCTGGATAGAGACTTAAGTAGTTAGAAACTAGAGGGTTAAATTTGAGAATGTGTTAAATTGGAGAATTGAAGTTGGTGTGGTGTTAGCACCCCCCCTTCAATAATCATTAGCATAATGTTGGACCAGCGGGTTGATGGTTCAGTCCCCAGAGCCACATCATATACATAAAATTAAAAATCATAAAGTTTGACAATATAAAAACAATCACTAAAAAAAACAAGACTTGTACCCATGTACCTCTCAGTATCTTCCTTGCTGAAATCACGACGATTCTCCATGGAGGCTTCACTTTTCATTGACACACAGGATGAGGCAGGCAAGTTCGATTGCTCAAAGTTGGCCGAGCTGATAAGTAAAAAGTCAGTAGATTTTATTCTCATTAAATAGGTGTCTGCATCTATTTTCATGGAAATGTAGTTGGAGGTCATTGGTTATATCTACCACAAAACAGACTTCACCTATCAGGCGCTTCCTTAGCAAAGTCATGACGAATCTCCATGGAGGCATCACTTTTCATGGATAGACAGGATGACGCAGGCAACGGTGGCCCATCAGGAAGCTTTTCAGTCTCCTCAGCAGCGTCCATTTTCAAGGTAATAAGCCTACCTACTTGGTTTCTTATAGTAAGAAGTCATATTTTGCACAGTGGTTAAACGCCATTGTGTTTACATTTGGAGTTTGCTCAGTATGTAGAAACATGTTCTCTGTATCCCAATACTTTGTAACAATAATTATTAGTGCTCCCAAACAACTGCAAAATTAATATAAGCAGCACAGGACCAGGGTTTCCTCATTGAGTGCAAAGACAGTGAGTTTGTTGCTGTAACCTGCTGAAACTAAGGGCGTTTTCACACATTCCTCATTTGGTCCGGACTTTCGGACTTTTCAGTTTGATCCGAACCAAAATTACAGGTGTGAAAACTCCCCCGGACCACGGTCCGGATCAAAAGACCAAATTTTGGTCCGACCAAAAGAGGTGGTCTCGGTCCGGACCAAACTGAACCATGGTCCGGTTCGTTTACAGTGTGAAAGCATTTTTTGGATGGTTCAGACTTTCGGACCAAATAGAAGCTCTGGCAGGCTCTCCTTGTGTTACAAGACCGGGGAATAGCTCCTTTAAGGAATAGCTTGGTGCTTAGTGTGGAGGCTACATGAGAGAGTGAGAGTGAATGCGCTCAGAGCAGACAGCTGTCGGCTATCAGAGCAGAGAATACATCAGCATTTTATTTGTTAAGTGGTAGTAAATGTACAGTGTAGGTTTCCGTTTGTCTCTGAATAAATTCTCCAGAAAGTTCCAGTGTCTTGCTTCTCAACATCACAACAAAACAAAAAGAGCCGCGGCAGTAGAGGAGAGCAGCAGTCAGCTGAAAAAACTCCGACACAGAGAGAGGAGACGAGAGGACGGGGAAGCCTGTCTACAAACCAATCAATTATAAGTATCTGGAGACGCAGCTCACGTATGTGATGACGGCAGGACGTAGTTTTGTCACGTATAGATCTTTAGTGCGCTTGCATAACTGCAGTGTGAAACCAAAACTTACCGGATCAAATGTAGACAATGTAACAAAAACATGAACCTTGGTCCGGACTTTCATGTGTGAAAACGCCCTAAGTCAACCTATCATGACATTCAAACATGTACATACTACTAATTAGCCAAATGTGAGTTGTGAAAAAAAAAAAAAAAAAACTCATTAATGTATATTAATACTTCCGTTCACATAAAGTTAATGTAGGCAGTTTAATTTGCTGCCCGGTTTTATTTAGAAGATAATGCACTTCACTACAGTTAACGCGCGTTGTACTTTTAGGCTACTTCACAACAAATTAAGACCAACGTTTCGCCTCTGTTCCCGCATGGAGAATTGTTAAACTAGTTAAAAACTAGATAATAATCCCATTAACAATGTATTTATTTGTGCAAAAACATACAAAAAGGAGTCTTACCTGCTCTGACTGTCAAGGCGATACGGTTTCTTCCGCGATGTCTTGATGTCTGCTGGACGGGCGGTGCTGGAATTAAATACGTCAGCAGCAATATTCAGACGACGCTGAACTTGGCTCCACATTCGCTGCGGTTCTCTTTAAGTTTCGATTTCACTTTTAAAAAATGCCCGTTTCAGCCATTGGGTGGCAGTGTTTATCGCAAAATCGAGCCATTCTGCATCTGTGGGGGTATATATATATATATATATATATATAATCTCCAAGTTCAGCGTCGTAATATTCAGCCGTGTTGATTAAAAGGCGTATCTTCGGCTTAAAAGTGTATGGGCACTGGTAGCCTACAGGCTGGTTTGCTACCGTTGCATTAAGATGAAAATTCAAAAAACAAAAATTTTAAAAAAAAATTCTTGTGGCCAATGGTCATTAGAACCACACATTCATAATACACTTCTGTGAACGTATATGCCTACAGCTGACTGCAGGCAAAAGTGGCCCAAATCTTGGGTTAGGCCAAAATAGCCAATTTGGCTCTCTTTCTCTTCATTCTTCTCCTCCTCAGCACCTGCTCATTAATGTCACGGCTGCCATTACACAAACATTTTGAAATAAAAGCGAAAATGGTTACTAACCTCCCGAACTTCAGTGCAACAGCGTGCTGCGTCTGATGTCATTGTTAGTTCTTTTGCGCATGCGGTCAGTTCGAAACCGCAAACAGTTCACACTGGAATCTGATACAGGCCACATTTTAAAAAGGTAACGTGAACACCCAAACAAAAAAATCGGATCTGAGAAAAAAATCCGAATTAAGCATTAAGACTTGCGGTGTGAACATAGTCTTTAGTTTTACTACATGCAACATTTCCAAGCATTCAGATCCCGTCAGTCTACACTTGATAACCCAGAATTACAAAGTCAAAACAAGATTTTCAATTTTTTTTGCAAATTTACTTGGGGGGGGGGAAAAAAAAAAAAAAAAAAAAAAAAAATCACATTGATATAGCTAGGTGAGGTAAGTATTCAGAATCTTGGCACAGTACTTAGTGGAAGCACTATTGGCATCTATAACAATATCAGGTCTTCTTGGCTGTGACAAGTTTTGCACACCTGGATTTGTGGATTTCTTTCTGCCATTCTTCTCTGCAGATCCTCCTAAGCGCTGTCAGCTTGGATGTCGGTGGACAGTTCAGGTTCTCCTCCCCATATCTCTGTCTCAACACAATCCTCTCTGAGCTCTACAGACAGTTAGGTTTTGCTCTGATGTAAATTGGCAGCTGTGAGGCCTTTCTACAGACAGGTGTGTGTGCCATTCCAAATCATGTCCAATTAATTAAATTAACCACAGGTGGCCTCCAAGGTGCAGAAACATCTCAAAGATGATCAGGAGAAGTGGGAGGGACCAGAGCTAAATGTCAAGTTTCATAGCAAAGGGTGAATGTGACATCTTAGTTTTTTTTTTTGTGTAAAATGATATGGGAAAATTTAGCATAAGGCTGCAACATAAAATGTGAAGGCATCTGAACACTGTATTTGCCCTCTGATTTTCTCAGCCCTTAAAGCGTAACTCTCACCAAAATGCAACCTAGAGTATTTTTGTGAATGTACCCGAGTCAAACTCGTTTAAAAGCATATTAAGGACGGAATTTCCACTTTTAATATTTACCGTATTCTCGTTTTTCAGTCAAATGGCCTTTTGAATGGGAGTGCTAGGGGCACTTTTATGCTAGCCTCAAAATAGCTATTTTTAAAACACTAAGAAGGCTCGACACAACATGAAACTTTGCTCGAAGTATCACCAGGGACTCTACACCTTAACGAAAGCACTGAGAACATTGTTTGTGTACACAGAGTTTACTAAAAAGAAAGCTTTTGAGCAACTCACCGTAGGTCTTGTTTCCGGCCGCTACCACCTCGGCAGTCAAAACGAGTCGATATCCGAATACGAATGAACGGACTCCATATGAGGCTCCTTTTTCAACTAAGAGGTCAATATTGTTTTTCAATAACAACAAAACAAGAAATAATCCGTGCATTTATATGGAACTAAGCTTTAGGAGCTTTCCATCTTTACTCTCCTCCCTGTTATTTTGCATTCGGAAATAGATTGTTTTTGACTAATAAAATGGCTGCGGCCAGAAACAACAAGTGCTACGGTGAGCTGTTCAAAACCTTTTTTAGTAAACTCTGGGTACACAAACAATGTTGTCAAAGCTTTCGTTAAGGTGTAGAGCCCCTGGTCATACTTGGAGCAAAGTCTCATGTTGTGTCGAGCCTTCTTAGTGTTTTAAAAATAGCTATTTTGAGGCTAGCATAAAAGTGCCCCTAGCACTCCCATTCAAAAGGCCATTTGACCGAAAAATGAGAATACGGTAAATCTTAAAAGTGGCAATTCCGTCCTAAATATGCTTTTAAACGAAAGTCTGACTCGGGTACATTCACAAAAAGACCCTAGGTTGCATTTTGGCGAGAGTTACGTATAATGACCGTCATTGACAATCATTGTGCTGGTTTTGCTGCACTGCTGATGTTGCATTTGCGTACAAAATATCCATGCACTGTTTCCAATAAACAATACCCAATGAAGGCTTCTTTACATTTTGGATGATTTTTAATTCATCCCATTTCATTTATAAGAATTTTCTAGGCAGTTTGCATTCCCTCTGCTGGACACGATAAACAGTTCCCTCTCAGAATTACTAGTCTTAAACCAATGACAAACCTGAATGATGAAAAACGTATTACCAGTGTCAATGCTGACTTCAGAGGCTAAATGTTTAAATACATTTTGACCACATGATCTGCATTTGCTTCTTGGGTTGAGAGCGTACCTGCACGAAACATTTACTTTCATGTATCTACAAGGATTCATAATGCAGAATAAAAAAACAGTTACATAGAACCACCTCCTTTGTCTGCGCGCTACTGTAGTTTTAGTGTTAAGAACAGCAAATGGTAAACGGACACTTTCTTTTATTGGTTTTCAAACAAGAAAATGTACAATGTATATACCAATCATGCTGAATGGCAAGCAATCCTGTTTCACCCAACACAATTTGTGGCAAATGCAGTGACTGTTAAAATGTTTTGAACAAAATGAAAATAGGACTATTTGCCATCTTAATTTGATATACCACCACTTAACCAAAAGCTGGCGTATTAGCCTGCAGACATAATTCTTTGACAACTTTGATGCACTCCAGGATGTCGCCCAATGATGAGTACTCGTGTAGAGAACCCATTTCTACACAGTAAAAAGGACTACAATGATGGGTGATCGCCTACAGTTAAACAAATAGCGTCAAAATTTACAAATTTGAGATTACAAAAACTAATTCCTCCCTGCACATCCCCTCAGCCCTACGCTGACTTCACAAAGGCCGTTTTGCAGCCGTGTTTCTGTTCTTCCTCACTACTGTCTGAGCTGGCCTCGTACTGGTCTGAGGTCTGCTCCTTTGGGCTGGGGTCGCTGCCTTCGTCCTGCGTGTTTGCGGGTTCCTCTTCACTGGTTGACTCCTCTGGCTCTGTTGCTTTTGTCTGACTGTCCACTGGTGGGGAGGGCAACAACTCTGGCTCAGGCTGTGGGTCAGGAACAAAAAGATGATTTTTGATGATAATTTATATATATATATATATATATATGTTAAAAACCTAAAGTGTAAACAAATGTCCCTGGATTTTGGTGAATATTTCAGCCTTGGGCTAAATTCGATATCGATACCGTGACTTTGATACTGGTTCCTAAACAATACTTTTTTTTATACCAATTTTACAAAATAAAAAGAAATTACAACATTACACATTACAGCACAAATATTAGTATTTATTTCTCAGCTCCTATTATGTGAGCCCCGTCTCTGTGCGTAACGTAGAGTTTTTCCTGACTGCCTCTACGACGTAACGTTAGACAGCCAATCACCAGCATTATTAGATCTGGGTAGAAGCATGCTGCATGCTGTATATATATTATACTGGTGATGATGAGATTTACTCCTGAGGTATTGAATGACGAGGCATTTTTCGATACTCTATACTTTAGAGGCAATTCGGTCTGTGCCTAAAATGTATTGAATTCGGTACCCAGCCCTAGAGAAACGACTATAAAATTAAAAGAGAAAGTGATATCACCTTGAAAATGTGTTCAGTGTTGGCAGAAGTGTGCCTTTTGTTTGAGTAGTATTTACATAAGAAACAATGACCGTGTATGTGCGCTATTTGCCCGCTACACCCTGCTCTGCATACACAGCTCAACATTTTAAAGACAACACAAAAGACGAGTGTGTTGCCTCTAACTGGGTGAGACACAAAGAAAACTAAGAAGTGGCATTGAAGGATGGATGTAATACTTGGGCTACATCATCATCCCTATTACTGTCTTGTACCCTACGAACTCTCTCGACCCTCAGATCATCTAGTCTAGATGGAGAAGCAGCACGTGTAAGACTTGCCCGAACTTTGACTCAAAACCTTAAGCATTCATTATTATCCACCTTGTGGTTACATCCTTAAACTACCTTCTATTTTCAGCTTTTCATTTCTAAAATGGTTTCTGTCTTTTTAGTTTTATTCTTTGTGTATGAAATATTCTGCACAAATGAACTTACTTCACACGCATCACAGGATTTATTGGAATTCTATATTGTGATTACTAATAATGCAATATATATATATATATATATATATATATATATATATATATATATATATATATATATATATATATATATATATATATATATATATATACACACACACACACACACTTTCTCATGAAAAGTAAGGAGGCGCAGAAAGTTAGTTTAATAGCTTAAAACAGGGCTGGCCAATATATCGATATTATATCGATATCGTGATATGAGACTAGATATCGTCTTAGATTTTGGATATCATATTATGGCAATATGGCATAAGTGTTGTCTTTTCCTGGTTTGAAAGGCTGCATTACAGTAAAGTGATGTCATTTTCTGAACTCACCAGACTTACCACTTAATCATTATATCCACATTGCTGAGGATTATTTATCGCTAGTGTCATTGTGTAAATGGTTTGTGAAAGCACCAATTGTCAACGCTACAATATTGTTGCAATATCGATAATTAGGTATATCGGGATATTTGATTTTCTCCATATCGCCCAGCTCTAGCTTTGAAACATTAAAAAAAAACATATTTAGCACAATATTTCTGAGAGTTTAAAAGAGAAGGACACCACTGTAGAGGAAGAGGTTCTGGTGAAATGAAAGTATAGTATGTAATTAACTATTATTATGATAATATTATGGAGATCTAAGGAAGATGTATTGATGGGCATTGTTTCATTAGAAAACTACAGAAAAAAAACAAGTTGGTTAAGTAATAACCAGTCAGCAGTCTAAGCACACCTCAGTGGTACATCTACTAAAGGTTGTTTTTAAGTCTGGCTAGATAAATCAAAGAGCTGATTTTAAATGTATTTCCAAAACCTCGCCGTTCGCTGGCCCCTCTTCTGGCCCTGAATGAGCCCCTCACCTCGCTGAAACCCAGGCCACAGTGTCTCCGGTTCCGGCCTGACAGCTTCCCGTCCATGCTCTGCTGGTACTGCATCTCTAGCTGCTCGTTCATCTGCCTATCTTCCTGCCCTGCAGAGGAGACACCGGTCACAGCAGGCACACCCAGCCATTTCAGGCCTATCCATGCATGGATAGATCTGAGTGGCGGATGTGTCGTGTGGAAGCCAGGTTAATTGCATTGGGCATAAAGATGAGGCAGCATGGGCAAGCGGCAAAGCAACAGTAGTTTGGACATGTCTTACGTTAGCAGGACAAATACACGATTTACAAACGCTAAATAAAGACGCTTACCACTGCGGAAGTGGGATGTTGACTTGTGGTCGCCAATGACGAGGCGTCCGGTGGGTTCTTTCTGGAAAACAGAAAACAATCCCATTTTATATCAGTTGTCCAAACTTTTCTAAAAGGTTATAGAGTGACAATGATAAGCTAAACAAGGCATTTGCGTTGTCTTTTATCGTTATGCTATGCACTGCAGGACTATAATGAAGTGAACTGAAAGTATACTGAAGTGATCAACAATAAACAAAGCAAACCTTGCTAGCGCCCATCAAACGTAAAAACTTTTGCTTCCTTTCATTGCTTCCCAGATCAGCTGATGCCCACTGGGTAGGCCCATCCTGTCGAGGCAAAACATTGTTATCATGTGGATTCATGCACTCAACAACAAGAGCAGACTTCCACATAATTAAACACATAATATGATGGTATGGATGATAATAATCACATCATTTACACAATGACTGTTTTTACAAAGCACTACTGGAGGCTGTTTCTAACCAACAGTGCTAGCTGTTTCTTTCCCCTCTGAAGAATAAATGAGCCAGAAGGATCATTCCCGCGGTCTTGAAGGTACGTTTGATGATGTTTACTTTCAGAATTCTCATTTGGGATTTTGTTGGTCTACTCTAAGTGTCTGAGTGAGCCTTTTGTCTAAGTGTAGCATATGACCACATACAGGATTGTAAAATTGACAGAGGAAAGAAAACCCTAAAAGTTCATAAAATAACAACCTAAATCACAAAGATGAGCCCATACATATGTATAACTGTCAACTAGATTTGGGGTAATGTGACTACTTAGGGCCACATAACGTGATTCATTGGAGTTATGTCTGCTGTGTTCTGAGAGAGAAAACATAAACAGCTTTTGTTTAACACAAAGCCTCAAATACTGGCATTATGCAGCCACACACATAGATATACATTTATAATTAGATCATTCCAACACAGAAAGTAGTTTTAAAAAAAGGGGGGGGGGGGCAGGCAGCTTTTCTATTCTGGAAATGTTAAAGGACCCACTCAACAAAACATTAAAAGGTGCTGTAGGTAGGATTGGGAAGATCCAGGACTTAGCCAAACAATTTGAACATCGACAACTTCTCAGTCCCTCCCCCCCTTTCTGCTAAAGCCCAAAACGGTCTCCTAAGCCCCTCCCCCCACAAGGGAGAATGAATGCGTGTGCATGAGCAGTGATTGACACGCAGTTAGACACCCCTGCCCTGATTGGTGCATCTGAACAGGGAGCGGTGGACTTTTGCAAATCACACTACAGGCTGTAGTTGGTGCCAAAGGGGCTGAACCAATTTTTTCTGGATGTAGTTCTACTGGAACATAGGGTCAGTTTCTGCAAATATGACAGAAAGTTAGTTTTATAAGTCTTACCTACTGCACCTTTAAAGATGATCTTTACAACAGCATACCTGTCAACATTTTTGTTCTTTTTCTTTTTTTTTTTTTTTACATATTAGTGCCGCTGCCCACCATTTGCTTTAATGCAATTTATTTACAATTGAGAATAAAACGTTAGTGGTAAATAAAAAAAAAAGAAGATACTGCAGTGACCCCCAGTCAGTAAAACTGGATAAAACACCTCCAGTCAAGAAACCCTCTATTTTCAACAAAACATTGTCAAACATACTACAAATTTACCCAGGGCCCGTTTATCTAAATCCCATTTGATACAAAATAGCACGATGCATGACATGTTTTATCCAATAACAGTTTCAACTCAACCTTAAAAGGCGAGTAAACTTCGTCCGGCTGCAAACAAAAACGTGTTCACGTTTCACGGTGCAGCTTTCCAAGAATAGCGTTAGCAAACAGGCTAACGCGATGCTAACCTTATCTAGCTAGGTATGCTATAGCTTTCACCTACGGGTTATGTTCAGTTTTTATTAATTTACTCACGTCACTTGGAGACGCCGGTCGTTTTGATCCATGCCTGTTCTCTGGAGAAGTCATTATGAACGAAAGCTTTAGTAAATGTCAACAGAATAGCATACCACCTAGCAAGGGCTAGCTGGATTTGTCAACAAGCCTCTGTGTCGCCACTTCCGGTTCCGTCTTCTTCATGTCGCAGTCGGTTACGGCAACTCTTTGCTGCCAGTCACCGGTGGATTGTGTTACTACACGCTAAAAACAGATAACTGTTTATCAAATTCACTAAACGAGAAAATCAGTTAGCAAGACTGTCTGTCACTACCAGAATGATATAGCAGATTGAACGAGAGTAGCTACTATTGAACTGATAGATTAATTTTAGGTGTGGCTGGATCCAGGCACATTTCCACATCACGACGTCAAAGTACAGAGAAGTTCGCAGAAGTGTCGAAGGAAAACAGGTAAACTACTTCTAGCAAACCACAAACAAGGGGATTCTAGTTTTTTTATTAATAGGCCTACGTAATTACATAGAGATGTCCTTGTCTCGTTCAGCAAGAAGGCTATATTTAATAAAACAGCCAATTGGCCTAATGCAATTCTTAATTTGGCCAATGTTTGACTGTCCTTGACGTCAAGAGGCAATTATAAGGGGGCTCCAGGGAATTTAATCATCTGTGATTTTTAAACACAATGACCATCTCTGAAGCAATTAAAGATTTGTGATGGAACTATAGCCATGTGTTTTTCTCAAAGGCTAGATTGAGTTTGGTTTTAGAGGAATGCACATTAAATACCTCAACTGAGGATCTTCTAATGCTGGAATTCCGATATTATATCTCAGTGGCGGATCCAATAGCCTGCATGGCACCATCATTTCATTTTGGAGCATAATTAAATCAGATATTGAAGCTGGATGTGTTGCTTTTCTACAGCCTATTCTCAATTAATTACATTTAGCCTATCTATTTCCAAAAGCCGTCACTTTGAGGGGTCATGGACATGCACAGTGTAAAATAAACTCTCTACTGGGTGACCTGCATTCAAACCGCCAAAAGGTGGCGTAAGGGTAATAAAGAAACAGCCCAGAGGCGCTCACACCTCTGACAGGACGCTCACATCACACCATCATCGAGATATTACAGTAAACGAGACGTTTTTGGGGCTTGTAATCCCATTTAAATAAGATAAACAAGTTGTATATACTTAATAAAGGTGAGCCCAGACACCTTCCTTTAATATTTTCAATAAACCGCATTTTTTTTCCTGAGCAAAATGAAGAACAATTTTCAAGACTTTACAATATCAGGTGCCCTTCAGATAAGGACAGGACATTTTCGATAAAGAGGAGATTTAGGCTATTTTTCAATCACAGACTTGATTATAATTAAATTGTATTCCCAAGTAGACCGTGCACATGTGTTGTTGTTTTAAAAATGATAAACGAGCACTAGTGAGACGTTTCCCAAATACATATGCAAAATATCAGCACAAAGAAAACTTGCTTGACATTTGGCCTTGTTGCTTAAACTGTCCACAAATACGCTATTTTGTTTATTAACAGGCCAAACTTATGCGTTGTTTGTTTTTCAATTTCGATTTGTGAAACAGAAAATGTTGGTAAGAAAAATGTAGCCACAGTCAAATAAAAGCAATAAAAGTATTTCATTTAATTTATTCAATTTGTGTTCAAAGTGGTCGCCAAGAGCAGGTGAGCACTACGCGCACGCACACGCACGCACACACGCACGCACGCACACACACACACACACACACACACACACACACGCACGCACGCACGCACGCACGCTTGTAGCCTAAAGAGAAAGGGAGACAGAGATGAGTGGAAAAGTTAAAATGAGGAATAGGGGCGAAAGATCAAATATAAACTGCTTTACATTAATGAACAAAACACTTGAAGAAAGTGAGACAGAGACACACGGAGACCGACAGACTGAGAGAGAGACAGAGAGAGTGAGGCAGAGTGAAGGAGAGAGAGAGAGAGAGAGAGAGAGAGAGAGAGAGAGAGAGAAAGAGAAAGAGAGAGGAGGGGTTATCCTGCCTCGGCCTCTTTACCCGACACTGCCCTGCACTCTCACTTAACCTCCACATAGTGCCGGACGGGAAATAACTTCAAATACTTTTTTTTTTTTTTAAAGATCCTCCTCATTCTCACCTCTGACGACGACGCCCAAGTGTTTTCTTCCACTTTGTGATCCTCTGCGGAGCGCAAACAGAGGAGTTACCAAAGTCCCAGACACGCTCCAGCGATGGTGACTTTACGCACGGGATTGGAAGGCTGTTTGAACTGACTGCTCTTGTTTTGGTCTCAACGCTGAAACTCTTTATCGTCGCCCCATAACAATCCTCCAGTGTTGCCAGGAACACGCAGCGTATGCCGAATAAGTGAATCCAGGTAAGAGAAGTCCTGTTGAGTCAGCGTGGACCGGCTCGTGCTCTCTGGGCTGCTTGTTTTGAACGTCGGTGCGCACTCTGCTTATCTCTGCCTCACAACAAACAGCGATGACAGCAGCACATTCACATTCTGCGTCAGTGTCTTTAAACCTGAAGTTGGACCGTGATTAGCCTCGCTGGACCCTACATAACCTCCAAAAACTAACTCACAGAATACTTTATTTTATTTATTTATTTATTTTTATTTTTATTTTTTTAGAAAAGTTTCGTATTAAAGTGTTGTGGAAAACCCCCCACACCATTCTTTAGAGTAATTTGTGGATGTTATAACTGATTCAAAATGAGACCAATTCTAAAAAAATAA
Organism: Sander lucioperca; assembly: GCF_008315115.2. NCBI lineage: Eukaryota > Metazoa > Chordata > Actinopteri > Perciformes > Percidae > Sander > Sander lucioperca. Next base: position 19,266,602 of record NC_050179.1, read on the forward strand.
ATAAATAAAACGCATTAAAGTAACAAAGTTCATGATAAAACAATAACCAATTATAATAACCACTATCACCAGTTGATTGTCAGTTATTGTTATGTTATTGTTACGTTGTTTAGTTGTACTCTATGACACGAATACAGATTATTAGAAACATTGGGGTTTCCCTTATAATATCCAATATAATAAGCACACTAAAACCGTGATGTTGTCAGATGCTTGTCATTTCGCACCACTGTCATCCACTGAGGCTCATCTTAGAGCTGGCGATGACGAAATACATCAGTAACATTAAATCTGTGCTCACACAAACATCACAGAAATGAGCAAAAGTGTATGACTTCCAAGTATGTTAATCAATGCATGTCTATCTTTTTCTCCGAGTATAGCTGTTAGGTGTATACTCCAAATTAAATATTCAAGCTTCATTTCAGCCATTAAAGATGCAACTCTATTTTGCAAGAAAAGGAGAGGCTACAACTTCAGTTCACGCACTGTCCACTCCAGCCCTGTCATGCGTACTATTAACAGAAATGGTTCAGCGGTTCTGTAGCACCAGGAAATGGTTCTATAGGCTCAGAACACATTAAGAGACATTTAGAAAGAGTCTCTGAAGCACCACGCGCAAAAAAAGAAGAAGCTTAAAATCATAAAATCGCTTGTAACAAATTAAAGACTTTTTAAGAGCTACTGAAGTTTGATTATTTTTTTTTTTTTTTTTAAACACTTTCATAATTTAGTTTCAAGAAATCCGAGGACTCCTAAAGTCATCCCATTCAGACCCGCTGGAGTCTGAGGGATGATACTTTCAGTAGTTTCCTCTTCGGCCACACAGCGGTAGCCTTCTGTCCACAATCGTGAACGCTCTGTCGGACGGGCTGTGCGCGTCCCCGGCTCCACGGCACCTCTACAGACGCACATTTCAGCCCGCAGTGGATCTGTGGTGCCTTGTGTTTCCTGCACATGTACTGGGATATAATAGAGAGAAATATACTCTGGATGGGGAGAAAAAGTGGGGCGTCTTTAGGGCCAAAGTTAACTTTCCCTCCCGGAGGTCACGGCGCCTGACCCTAAAAGAATGCGTGAGTCATAAATTAAAATAGACTCGGAGCCCTAACACAGATCCATTGGGAGACAATACCGAGGGAAAACAGGACAGTGTCCCAGCACGGCGAGAGAGTTGAGAAATTAATCTGTAAGTTTCTTTCTTTTTTTTTTTTTTTTTTTTTTAACTTTTATTTCCAGTGCGATCATTGTCTTTCTTTATGTTAGATCGTTAAAAGTTTGGACCGTGCAGCGTCTTAACGGGTGCTAAAAAAGTGTCAATTCCACTTGCCAGTTGTGCAGCCTGATAGAGTGACAGCGCTGGTTATGTATGAAGTTAACTGTGCGGGTGTGAACTTGAGCCATGCATGCAGGGACAGCTTTTTTTTTGTCCGGAGTGAAGAGTCTGCAGCTCGGACAGTCAGCCGGGTCTGTCTCCTGCATGTGTGAGAGTTAATTTGCCCTGAGTTCACGGTGAGGATGTGACAGAGGGTACAGGAGGACAAGACGCACGACAACGGCCTGGAAAAGACTGATAGAGTCACTTCAGGGTGTTCCCCAATATTTAGAGCCACACTACACTTCTCAGATAAGCCGCTGCTCGCATGCAGATAAGGAGCTTTTAGAGAAACAGAGCGAAAGAGAGATCACACATGCTTGAGAATGTGTCTGAAAACCGCTAAGAGAGGAAACGCGCAATTGTTTCTGAGATTTGTGAAGCTATATCTTAATCGCTTGTCACATTCGGAGTTTTGCGCAATTTCCCAGCATCAGCTCTAATTGTTTTACGCATCCACGTTTTTGTTTGCACATCAAATCACTCCTCTATTCAGAGTTATAATTGCCCGGCTTGACAGAGCCTCCAGTTGCCAGTTTGGACCTGCCCACACCCGCCTGCAGTAAATCACAATTTCCAACAAGTTGTTTAATTGTTTGGACTCTGGTAGAACAATTTATAGAGCAGCAACCCCCCCCCCCCCCCCTCTCTCTTGTAAGTGAGAGTGTCTGTCTGAAAAACAATCCGAGCGAAGGGGGGGGGTTTGGGGGGAGGGGGGCTCGCCGAAGTTGATCTCCTATGGCATTTTGTTTTGAGCAGGTGCTGCGGGTTGAAGTTCCCTCATAAGGTAAAGTGGCATTAGAGTGTCCAAATGGCAGACTTATATATAGGCTGCCAATTCAGCACATTGTCCCGGGCTGCATGGTTAAGCTCTCTCCGCTGTCTGAGGGAGACCTGCAGCTTTTTTTCTTTTTCTCTTTCTTCTTCTGTGGGGATCCGCGCTGACAACTGGCGGACAAGGCTGAATACAGCGGCCGGTCACTGTGTGGTCCACTAGGAGCCTGTCAGCAACATGAAATCTCTATTATCAACCGTGCGTAAAATGCCCCGCATTTCTGTGGCACATTTGAATTATTCTCCACCTGTGATATAATATAAATAATTTACAAGATGAAAATTGTTTAATTTGGTAAAACATCAGGTTACATTCTGTGAATAATATGTATATATTTTTTTAAATCCCACAGAGTCGTTTGCTCAGTTCATTTTCGGGCCTGTTGCCTCACAGAAAAAGATTTTTATTTAATTTTCAGATTTTCATTTGATATAGGCATCTCTCTCACACACACACACACACACACTCAGATCGTGCTTATGTTCTTTTCCAGCATCAGCACACGTTTAACTGTTATTCAAAATCACTATCATTTATTAAACATTCCACTCTGAAAATATAAATTTCTTTTTCTTTGCCTCCAATGATAAGCCCTATAAATGTGCACATCGCTGCTAATGTGATGCAAAGCCAACCTCAGGATCTAATTCTCGTACTTAGAAATCCATCCATTGCTCACACGTTTTTCTAATATGTCACATATATTTGGTGAACTCTGGGAGGCCTTTTTCTCTGGTGTGGCCCAGAGGGACTCTCAAGTGGCAGAGAGATGGCACAAGCAGCTGGAGAGACTAAAAAGAAAGAGATTTGACGGCTGAGAGAGAGAGGGTGACATGAAGGGATAGATTGAAGAGAGGAGGTGGAGGAATGCTCTGAATTTTGAGATTGTGACTGCGAGTTTGCCATTTGTAAGACATCCACAACACCCTGAGATGCAAAAGGAGTCGTAGCTAATCACAATTTTAGGAAGCGTCCTCATGTTTAAATCCTTTAGCTTTACTGTTATTTTATCGAGCTGAACACCCATCTTCCATCTGACCATGGTGTTGCAGATTTCAATGTTTCCACGTTTGCTTTTCTGAAGATGTATTCACCTTCATCGGAAAAAAAACCCGTCGCTCCATCATTTTAAGCCTGTGGCCCATCCGGAGAGTCCGAATTATTTGTTGTCGGGCTCTTTGAAAAAGACACCAGACCCTAAATTGGACATGTGTTGTACAAACACAAATTAAACATTTAGCCCTAAGTATTTCTCCCTGGGTCCTAAGTGCATATTAGTCAGCCTATACTTATCTCTGGCCCAACGGCACACCCAAATTGCAGTGTTGCTGCTGAAAAAGAAAGGTTGAGGCCCCGGAGAATGAGCACTTGAAGCACGCTGGCAGATTCCCATAAGTTTGTCAACCACAATGCAAGCTTAGGTGTGTGTGTGTGTGTGTGTGTGTGTGTGTGTGTGTGTGTGTGTGTGTGTATGGTTGTATTTATGTGTGCACGTTTATGGATTCAAGCATCTTTTGTGATTGTCGACACTGTCAAATGTTCCTCTGTTTGTGACACTATGTGTGCTCATGTGCATATTGACTTTTTACCCCGTGTGTTTTTGCATGTGTAAGTGTGTTATAGGTGTGTGTGTGTGTGTGTGTGCGTGTGTGTGTGTGTGTGTGTGTGTGTGTGTGTGTGTGTGTATGTGTGTGCACGAGACTACCCTCGTGCATGTATGTACATGCATGTCCTTGTGCACAGTTAGGCGTGTATAATACAAAAGAATTTCTCTGTGTGTCTTGTGATGTGTCCTTGTCATGTGTATCTATGCACCTTCATGTATGTATTTGTTTTGTGTGTGTGTGTGTGTGTAAGTGTGTGTAAGTGTGTGTGTCCTGCTGGGTGGGCATACTTCTCTGTGGATCCCTCCTCTGTTCTCCACCACCACATAACCTTGAAAACAGCTTCCTCATTTTCCCCCCAGAGCGGAGAATAACGAGGGGCCGCGTTCATTCTCCTCTCTCGTCTCTTTCAATAGCCGGGCTAACCTTTCCTCTCTGCCGCTGATCCTCCAGCACCTGCTACCCACCATCCAATTTCAAAACTCAGAATAAGACCTTACCTGACACACCAGCCCCTAATGACAACAGCATTCCCTCCACACAGACACATACTCGCTCTTCCTTCCTCTTCATTTTACATCTTAACATACGGTATTTAGGCGACATCTTAGTTCAGCATCCTGGGCGTGTCCTCGTCATGTTCAGAGCAGCTCATATTTTTGGGCGTTCTGATCCGCAGAGCAGCTCAAGTTCACAAAGTTCATCCTCTTCCTCGGCTCTTTTCTCTCTCTGGCTCTTATTTCTTTAGGCAACAGGGTGTGTGTGTTGCGCCGTTGTCTGACGACTGCAACATGGACAATGGCTATTATGTACCTGCAAACGATTGACTAAGATTATAAATGTATGGTTAACACAAAAGCCTTTGACAAATTACTGCTGCAGTGTTAACACAGTCACAAACCGGGCGTCCTGCCTAGAGAGAAAATAGCAAGGAGTGGCTTACGTAAATCCACACTGAACTGAAGCCACTTCTTTCTTAGATTGTGATTATCGGCTATGAATGTTTCTCTTTTTCTTCTGTTTTCCTGCTTGTTTTGCCATTTGCGAACAACTTGGCATGGCAAACTGCAGCATCATTCTCTCGGCTCTCTCACTTTTTCTCAAGTGGAAAAACTCACCATGACACTCTCCAGCAGCACATCACACAGGGCTGCCGTCTCTCTGGGTTGTTGAAAGTCATTTCTGGAAATGTAGGAACTCTGTAAATGAAGTAACGTGAAATAATTCCTGGAATGCGCTGAACAAATCCAGCTAGTCATATATGGACATAATAATGCTTAAGTACTTTTGGGAAGCCTGGTCGCGGCTTGTTCCTGCATCCTGAGAGGTCATTTTTGACTTTTTGACTTTTTGTAAAGAAAAACTAAAAGGTGACCAGCAAAAATGACTTGTGCTTTATTTTGTATTTGGTCACATTAACTGAGTCGTTCAGTATTTGAAGCACTCAGTAAACATTTTCAGATGGATCCAACTCTGCCGATAGGACCACACTGAACTGTCCCAAAAAACAGTTCCCTTTTTAGAATAGGACACCAAAAGCATATGGATTTAAAATTAGTTTCCCAAAATGATATTATAATAAAATCTTTCTTTTTTCTGGCTTGTGGTGGAATAAAGAGTTAAGGTGCTTTGTGAAACTGAACCCAGTTATGTATAAGACCAGTGAGTGCAAAGACTGAAGTGGAGAAAAGGTCAAACAAGAATTCACTTTATGAAATCTTCCAACAGTTGTGCACTATTTCGTTTCCAAAGGTAAACACCCAGTTTAACTGATACGCCGAAAAGTCAAATGAAGGTTTTGTGTCTAAAACAAAAAAATAAAATTAAGATAGAACGTACTTAGTTTGCAAAATGTTGACACTATTCTCTTGATCTGAATGCTGCATGTTGACCTGAGACAAATTATTTTCCCCCAAAGGAAAAAAAGCTTTTAGATTCTCTGATGTTGCTTGCAAATAGATTAACCTGACAAGTTATTGTGCATTGCTGCTCATGGAAATCCCATCATTGTAACTTTAATATTTCCCTTTAAGAAAGCAGAATCATCGTAAAAAAAAGAAGAAGACATAATTTTTCCTCTGTTGCACTTGACGGGCGTCTCAGCTTTGCCAGGAGCAGCAGCCAAAACTAAACGTCAAAAAAGGAGTCCTGGAAAAATGTCCACCGTAGTTGATTTGCTGCTAATACGTGGACATCATTTACAAAATAAAAGTGTTGTTGTTGTGGTCTTTTTTGTTTCAGCCAATCAAATTGCAGAGTTTTAGTATTTAAAAACAAGGCTATAATAGGGTGACCAGGTGACTGACATCGGTGCTCAAGTGGCTCTTTATCTGTCAGTCAGTAGTTGTGGCCTTGGACTGCTGCAGCAGCAGATGCTTTGGCAATTACAATGCTCCTGGTGATTTTACAGAAAAGGGGAATCACATGCGAGTATGTCTATATGTCCAGGAGCTTGTAGAGCTTTAGTCTTTTTCTCCTCCTTCCGCTTCTGTCTCTCCCTGTTTTTTTCTCAGTCTGTCTTTTAATACAGATGTTTTTGCCGGATTTTGTCCTTAACTCTACACAAAGGTTTTTGTTACTAAATGATTCTCTCTTTAGTTATATTCTAAGTAGTCTATATCGACGACGTTTCATTTCCGGGATTGTTCAGGTGCCGCCGGAAATTCCGCCGGATGTCCGTCACCATCCTCTTTCTTTGTGTTGGCGTTCTAAACTCTGGTGGATTTATGAGGACCAGAGGTAAATCCAGACAGCTAGCTAGACTATCTGTCCAATCTGAGTTTTCCGTTTCACCAAAACAAGTTCCCTCCCGAGGCTATTTTGCAGCGGCACCGTTGCTCTGTCCGGTGCTTAGCACCGCCCAAGACGTTTGTGATTGGTTTAAAGAAATGGCAATAAACCAAAGCGCATTTTTCTTCCATCCCGGAATGCTGTGTGGACTAGCCAGACCCTCCTCTGCAGCGCTGTGAAAGAAGGTCTGTTAATGCGAACCTATATTCTAAGTAAATGTCCTGAGATGACTCCCAACTTCAATAACAACCTTCTGTGTGCATAACAATGCAGGGAGCCAGTATGGGACAGTGGGTGTCATTAGCAAACAACTCCTGTTTTTTTTTGTCCTGCTTAACAACCAGATGGGTGGGGTTTGTTCTATAAGTGCCTGAATGTTTTGACAATTGGAGGCTAGTGTTTGAAGATACATTTACTCATCTTTTGTGAGATTCAAAAAACACATTGCTATGACACATAAACCCCACCCCTCTAGCACTCCCTGCAGGTTAAAACAAACAAAATAAATTATTTGCACAACCTTTGGATGAGCGCATCTTATTAATGTTGCATGAATCACTCTCAGGTGCTATGCTTGTGAATTTGTTCACCATTTCTCAATTTAATCTGCTGTTGACAAATATTTTGAACACAAGTTGTTTTCCAGAGCCACAGTAGCACAACACGGCAGGCTTCTTTTTGAACTTCCATCATAAGTCTGTCTGTCTGTTCAAGGATGGAAAAGATAAAAAGCAATGTGCTGAAATGTTTGTGGGGAGGGAAAGACCTCCTACTGCTCCCGAACACGCACACATACACATTCGAAGACACACCACACATTTCATGACCGAGCCGACAGTACAGTCAAACGTAGCTTTCTTAGCTCCAAATTTACAAAAGGGGACTTTACTCTGCCTTCTTTTGTAGTTGACATTTAATTGATATTGGTGCATTGTGTTAACAAGGTTAGATATGTAATTTGAAGTATTTGGAAGATATAACAGCCTGGATAGGAAAATAGTCTGTGTAACCTTCACAATGACAATTGTCTGGGAGACAAGTAATTATGTTTTGTTTGATGTAAGAATGCAAGCATAATGGGGAAAAAAACATACCAAGGTACCATTTAAAATTAAGGATTGTCAGCTAATTAGAATTTAAAAAGTTAGGGGACTTGTGAGGGACAGATTACAAAAAAAAGTACGCAAACGCAAATGTCAACCCCTGGCCCATCTGGCACAAACGCACGTCCCCAGTGAACGTACAGAACGTTAGGACTGGGACGACATGCTTTTTGTTTATTGCGATTCTAGAGGTATAGCGATTCGATAGTATTGAGTATTGCGATTTTCTTTTCCCTCTTTAACAAAAACAAAAGTTGAATACTACCCTTCTAGAGACAATATATCATGAGACATTTCTAAAAACTAATTGTTTTCTAAAAAAGAATGTGCATCACATGTCAGTCAGTCAGTCTGACATTTATTTCATTTGTAAAGAAGTACATAACATGTATTTTCGGCATTTTCTGCTTTCAGTCAGCGGTACCATATAAACAGAAAATATTTAGGTGAATCATTGGTAAAAAAATAAATAAATATTGATTCTAGGGAAAAGAAACAATTTTAAAAATCATCGCAAAAAAATTCACGATACATACGATTTTCAATTGTTTCCCCACCCCTACTGATCGTGCACTTTTACGCATCGGTGGATTTAACAAACATCAGTCCTCAAGGGGGCAATATAGAGCTAATCAAAGTGTTTCCACAGTAGGAAACAAACATGGCCTCTGTGGAAGAATGTGTCCTGAAGAAGGAGGGAAAAAAGAAAAATAGAGACGATGGGTGTGTGTCTGAATATATAGGTGACAAAGTAAATATGCCGAAGCTTTCAGTGTTCAGCTAGTCTGGCTATCACCAGACCAAGCTCAATCTTTTAAGATTGAACATTAGTCTGGGGAGTCTGCTCTGTATTTTCTACTGCACAAAGAGGTGTGATCAATGGGCATAGTTCAAATGAGTCTGTACGCAATTGGATAGTCATTCAACCAATCAGACCAATGATCCAGGTGACTGGTAAATTAGGCTTTTACCAAAGCTGGTCGGTAGTAAGGCAAACACATCCTTCTTTTGTAGGAATTGTTCCAGGGCAAGTTTCTGTTCTGTTTTCAGAGAAAACTTGCCTTTGAAATCTTTTAAAACAGCAGCGACAGCGGCATCAACAGGTTGCTGTGCTTCGGTGGCTGCCATGTTGAATGTAAACAAGAAGCTGCTTGCTGTCGCTTCTCTATCATCATTGCATTAAACCTGCCAATAGCTCGCCAGGTGGATAAGCCAGTTTGTGATTGGTCCACGCAGATTTGTAACGGAAGCAGGATAGATAAAATTACAGGTTTCCAGCCTGAGCTGCAGGGCGAAATCAAATCGCCGGCAGATCGGGCTGGGTTTACCCAGTCTAGTGTTCAGCTAGAGGTTTGTCAAACTGGTCAGCAGTGATTATTGCCCAGCAGCAATGCTCAGACTGCAGCTCGTGCTTGCGTTACAATTTTAAAATGATTTTTTTCAGATTTAAAACAACTGCAAACAAGCCTGGCATGATTGTACTCTGAGCTCATGTTTACTTTGTTTTTACAGTTTGACTCTGCTCCTCTCATCTGTAGAAGCATCACCCTCCTCTAAAAGCAGGCTTGCTAACCTTCACTTTACCACTCGTAGTGGTTTGGAGTAATGGGGCGTGGCAGCAGGGTTCGCTGTGCGAGGCCTCCAAAATGACCCTGTGGTAAAGTAGTGAGGGCCAATATAGCGTGGTCCCACCCACCGGAGCCCAGATCCAATTGGTCGTCGTCCAGCTTGTCTACGCAGGGCGTTGCCATGGTTTCCAGGCCGTAAAGAAGTCTTTAATCGAGCCGTTGTCATCATGAGATGGTGGTGAGTGTTTTGGCTCGCAGTGGAGAGATAGAGGCAACAGTGGAAAAAAAAAACAGAGAGAGAGAGAGAGCTGGCGATCTACTGTGTGGCTCAGAATAGAAACGTACCGCTTGACGGACAGCTCTGAAAGCAAGAAAGACTTTGTGAGATACACACATCAGGTTCATTCCTTGTGTCATGAAGTTCCCAGGATTATACAGTGCCTGGGAACGTATTCATAAAAGATATGCTCCTGACACGCTCCTGTCTATTTTATACATAGTATGCAATGTTCTGTACACGCTGTTGGATTAGCAGAAGTGTGCAGTGTGGCGTTCAGTGATGACGGGTTGTGCAGAGGAGTGGCGCTGGCTCGAGTATCGAGCTGACTGGGCTCAGACCTCAGGTTTCCGCCACGTAATCCAACACACTTTAGATGGTAGTACGGACGGCCTGCTGACATTTGTGCCAGAAGGTTTTGCATACAAGAATAGGCAAGATACACTTAATGGCAATGGTAGCAGCACTGTGTGTGTGTGTGTGTGTGTGTGTGTGTGTGTGTGTGTGTGTGTGTGTGTGTGTGCTCTTGTGTGAGCCATCTGAAGAGAATTGCACTCCTTATGGGACCCACCTGTTGGGCTATTTCATGTGTCTAATGTTAACTGTTGGTTTTGGGAGAAAACTTTGTTTTACCGTTCAGTCTGAGATGAAACCAATCCGGCCAATCGTACTACTGTATTGTTAGAGGTAGTTCATTTGTCTTGGCCCGCAGCCGGTGTGTAACAATAAAATGGCCCTTTGCCACAGTCCCTCAAGTCGATGGTTCCCTGTAGGAGAGCCTGCTGTTGCAGGAGGGAAAATCGCTGCCTCAGCAAGCTGTTTAGTCTCATTCTCAAGGAGCTTACACTGTGTGTCCCTGTTTAATATGGGAAACATACGTAGGCTGGCCTGTGATGTCAATTGTTATTTCTGGAGGCCTGCTATAGGAAAAATCTCATTTGCCTTTGTAAAGCACTGTAGTGAAAAGGAGCTTATGTCATAAAGACGCTATTGTGGCTGCTACGAGGCTCGCCGTTTGTGTGTGTGTGTGTGTGTGTGTGTATGTGTGTGTGTGTCTTTAAGTGTCACTACTTTGACCCACACATTGTGGTTTTCACGTGTGTTGCTGGTTTCAATGCACAATGGTTTCTGTGCCTGTTTGTTCATGGTACACACGAAGGGAATTAAGCGGCGGCCTTTTGTGCTGGACATTTATGAATGAGAGCCGCTATTGTAGCTGCCATAAATTATTACATATTTCTCCTGCCTGCCTCTCTTTGATTTAATGTGCTCTTTGTCATTGTGCAGCTCCATGACTTTCGCAGGTGGAGGATAAGTTACAAGATAATAATGGTGATAATGGAAGGAGTCATGGTGTGCATCAGCTTGAAGAGAACTAAACACTTTACCAATTTGACATAACCTAAACACTTACATTAAAGGAAACAATGTCTTAAAGTAATAATCGCAAAGATTTTCATTTAAATACATTTCTGTTAAGTCACTGCCACTGAATGAGGTAACACAATGGTGATTGAGTCTTTGGCCCACTGATGAAAGCAATGCATTTACAAAAATACGAACTGGGTGCCTGTGGCGACATTCTCAAGAAAAATGACAAGTGGCTAACAGTGATTAAAGCATTTTCCCTCACCCAGCAGTGGTTGGTCCGCCAGGGAGGCTAGGCGGAGCTAACTCAACAGACTCGCTCCTCAACTCCTGTGTGTAGAGCGGCGTGCTGTTTTTTTTTCCTGCTAGCGTTGAGAGTCAACTGTTACTAAAAGAGCGATGACTACAGACATGAAACGTCAAAAACAAGTGAAAGTGAATGTGAGATCCAAAAACACACCTGAAATTACCGCTTATCGCCATAGAGATTTGCTTGACTTACACAAACGGAGTCAGTACCCACCCAATCAATAGTTATAAAACTTTCATGATTTGTCTAAATTAAAATCTGCCCAGTTCCTCCTGTAGAGTTGTTTCTGTGGCCCAGAGAGTTGTACTGGTACATTTCCAGCTGCAAATGTGTGTATATATGTCAACGATAGTATACAAACTCCATTAACTTTAAGATTCAAAATTATAAACAGCTTTAAATTGAGATTGACACACAGTGTGAGTAGCATTATAAAATGACAGACTGAAAATGCAGTGTAGTGGATATTAGAGCAGTGACTGTTGTAATCACTTACTCAGGCTGAATCTCCTGGCAAGAAGTCTGTTTCAGCGTCGGACAGAGCAGTACAAATGCAAAATAAAGGAAAAAGTCTTGATCCTCAATAAATGTTTGCATCATGATAAACGTTTCTGTGAAATGAAATATTTGCATTAATTCTTTAGAAAAACATGCCTCCTCTGTGCAACAAGTCAGAGCAGTGTGGGGTGGAGGAGTTTGGGTCTGGCAGATCAGATAAACTGTGTGTTTGATTTCTCTTATGAATACAAATTGTAGACATATGTGGGAGGAGAAGATTGAAATAAAACATTTGAAATTTATTGCCACCACAGTTTTTTCCTTCTTTTTTTTTTTTTTTAACCATTCCTGACTACCACCTCCACCATTGCAACGAGCCTCCCCTCACGTTCAGCTTCTCCGGAGCAGCAGATTTGTGCGCTGTCCTCTAAATCATTTCCCTCTCTCGCAGATTGCTCCCTGCTGGAATATTGGCCTGACAGCCGTTTTTTTTCTCCCTCTGCTTCCCCAGTGGACTCATTTACATTTATGCACGCAGCAATTAATTACAGGCTGGCGCTGGCCTTGTAAATTAGAGGGAGCCGAGGTCGCCCTCATTATTGCCCCTGACAGTTAAAGCCTTGTTTGGGTCGTGACAAGGTTGACTTCAGGCTGAAGCTTAGCAGTGGTTGGCTGCTCTTCATACATCTGAAATCACTTTGCAGTAAATGAAGAAAATTCACATTCTTGATAAAAAAAAAAAAAAAAATGTTATTTTGTACTATCGTTATTTTTTTTCCTTTTTTAAAAAAAAAAATGGAAACAAAAACATTTTGCAACCTTAATGTTCTATATTCCAGAAAAAGCTATTTTATCTTTGTAGCCGTAGGTCATCATTCCAAGCCTTGTGTTTTGTCTTTAGCGTAATGCCTTCTGTGTGTTTTGGGGGTCTTTCATCCAAATACTTTTCTTCTATAGACCCAGGAGTCAGGCAGGCGACTTCTCACGGTATTGGCCTTTTCATGCGAAGACGCTCCAACTTTTTCCTGCTCCTTCTCCCACAAGGCCTTCCTTTCTTCTCTGTCACGCAGCGATGTGTTTGTGCATACCTTACCAGCTTGACAAAAGAAGGGAGAGATCCTATTCACTTCTGCTTTTGACATTCACCTCTTGTTTTTACAATCTTTCCAAGGCGCGCTGTTAGCACAGTGGAACAGGCTTTGTCTTGAAGAAGCGGGACAATGGCGAGCGCCATAATGTAATCTCCTAAAGGTAGTGAGCAGAGGGGCGAGGTTTAGATGTATGTGCTGGCGCTTGCCCCTGCCAACCCTCTCCCTCCCTTCTGCCCTTTACTTTAGCAATATTTCATGTTAACAGCAACTTGAGAGAGAATACAGTCGTCACTTAAGCCTCTCTAATGTTCACCCAGGTCTTTTGTGAAGGGAACACAAAGGCTTTTCACTCATGCAAACATCCCCTTCCCTCATTCCACCTATTAAAGGTGTTCTGACTAGCAGTTTGCCCACCCACAAGCACATCTGTAGCCCCGTTCTTTTTTTTAGCAACATAACCACAAAATTTTTATATTGAAACATTATCTTTCCCCATCAAGTGTTTTATCAGCCTAAAACCTCAAAGTTCTGTGCTATGTACACACCACCAATCAAGCACCCTCTGACATCTGTCCGTTAACCCAGTATGCCTGTTGGATTGTCAAACAGTGTCCAAAAACCCAACTTCCCACGCCTCTTCTACATCGTAATTGGGGGTGTGAGGAGGTGAAAAAGTAGGCAGGGTTTGAACCTCAAGCTCTCTTTTTTATTCCTCTAATTGTTTCTGTCCCTGGAGTGCAACACCATTAAAACTTTGGAAAAAGAGTTTGCCATCATACCCATTTGACTGATTATTGGGTCTCGCCCCCCCTCTCTATGGTGTCATGCTTTTCGCTTCACCTTTGAGTGTGGCCGTTTGGAAAAACTATAAACAAAAGTTGTCTTAACATTGTATGAACTAGTTTGTTTTAAACATACCCTGGCCTTTGGGATGGCACACATTAGGGATTGATAAAAAGCATCAACAGAGAATGTAATCAAGACAGCGGTTGTATTTTCTCCAAAACATATTAAGCAAAGCAAATGAGTACTAAATCATCAACATATTTTGTGGGAAATAGATTAATATCTGACAACTCTGATTAAAGTGCAAGCTTTGGGCAAAAACATTAGATAGTGTGAATACTCAGAAGTCTCAAGTTTTCAAGCCAGAAAACACAGACAAATAACAGAAACATTGCAAGGCCTGAACAACATGGCCAGCGGTCCTCAGACAGTCAACGTGTGCTATAAGCTCATCGTTTATGGGTCAAGTGAACCTCATTCTGGTTTAATTGCCCATATGATTACTTGGGAACCATACTTGTTTCCTGTGATGCAGACATGGAAGTGGCAGCACAGAGCCTCATGTGGTGCTAAGCTCATTGAGGGAGCTTCTGTCTCATAGAGTTCCATTGTTCTTACTCCAGTGTGTCCGCGTCTGCACAAGTGGCATTGACAGCTGCAACAAGACAACATTTGGGACTGTGCATATTTTGTTGCGTGAATGCGTGCATTCATTGTGCAGGTGCAGGCATCGCTCTGAATGTAATACAGTGTATCTCCTTGCCGTGCAACATATCTCTTAGCTCTCTTGTTACTATCTGTAATGCTATGATGTCACGCCTTTGCTTTTGCCAAAGGCAAGTCTCAGGCCGTTCGTTTTGCTGCGCAAAGTTTCTTTTCCAAACAGGTGCTTTTTTTTGCCGCTGGCTCAACGGTAGAGTAACATGCGCCATTTTACAGGTAGCTGTTACTTCCTGCAGTTGTCAGGAGGAGCCAGGAATGGCTGTATAGCCTGAGTCCCTTATGTCAGCTCCCCTCAGAGGTGGGGAAATCACACAATTAGATAGAATGGACAGACTCTAGTGTGTGGGCAGTGATATTCAGTTCACGCACTGTGTTTGTGTGTTGTATGTTTTACATCAGAAAAAACTACTTACATGTGTAAAACAAAACCTTTTATAGCTTACTTTGTTATTAGAGTTTGCTGGGGTCATTCATGTAAACAACAGTTTTGTGTGTGTTGTGACGATATGATTTCACTTAAAGCCAAAAGATGACAATACTGAATTATGCTCCAACACTACTTAGTAAATTCCTTTGTCTCCGCTTGAAAAATTCTGAGGCCTCATTTTTGAAAATAATAATAATAATAATAATAATAACCTCATATGTAGAGATTTTGCAGCTCACAGAGGGTTATTTTTGCACACGTAGGAGCTTGAAAATCTACAGGGGCAGGTATTGAAATCTATATTCATGAACTCTTCTGCCGCACCCTCAATAAGTGCAATGTAGTTACAATAACTGATAAAACATCTTATTATTTAAGATGTGTTGTCCACTTCTTCTGCTGGATCACACCTTAATTCTACATTTTAACTAAGTGTAATTCACCCTTTAAATACAGTAGTGTATATAAAGTATTCACATATATGTACATGTCAGTGTGTGCAGAAACACATGGACTATTTTGTGCAGAATTAATTTATGTGCTTTCCTTTTTGTGTATTCCTGCACACAAGGCTGTTGCTGAATGTGTGTGTGTGTGTGTGTGTGTGTGTGTGTGTGAGAGAGAGAGAGAGAGAGAGAGAGAGAGAGAGAGAGAGAGAGAGAGAGAGAGAGAGAGAGAGCATGTGGGTTTGGCTGCAGCTCTCCTCTACTGGGCAGCCAGCTGTCTCTCTGATTACCCAGGATCCTCCAGGTGTCAGGTCTGCCATCTGCAGATGAGTGGCAGGGCGTATGGAGCGGAGGAATGGAGGAAAGAGAGGGGGGTTAAACAAAAAAAGGAGAGGAAACAGAATAACTGGTTCTGCAGACATCTGGAACGTGTTCAGACGGGTCAGCGAGAGCCGCAGAGTGTGAGCGGTGCTCGATTGAAACGTTGGCTTTTCGAGTACTTGTCTTTTCAGCTTTTTTTGGGTAAAACTGCTTCTTCTACAAAAAAAAAAAGAAAGAAAGAAGTTGCATTTAATGGAAATTTTTACCGTGGTGTTTCACACAAGTGTGCTTTTGCAGACTATTTGTTATCATTATTATTATCTCAAGAAATTCTTAGTCTACAAGCCTTTGAGTTGTTCTAGTCAGAATTACCCCTAATTGTGCCCTGAGAGGAAAAATGCATCCAAGAGAGAACCGTTTGGTTGATTAAAGACATGAATAAAAGATCATACATGCCCAGTGTTTGCTTTTTTCTTCATTGTTCTCAATTAGCCTCAAATTGTGGAATCAAAGGCATGTTTATTAGCCTCAAATTGTGGAACCAAAGGCGTGTTTGTATTGCTCTCTTTGTACAAGTTAGATGTTGTGTTGGGGAGCCGTCATGATGCATAGTGTCAGAGAAATGCTGCTGTGGTGTGTTTTGTTGCCTGTCTGTGGGAACCCAGCCTCTCTTCTTAAGTCTCTCCTTAACCAGTTCACTTCTTTCTTTAATTAGCGGCCTCCCACGCTCAATGAAGACTAGCTCCCATCCTCTCTTAATTTGGGGCCCACTCGGGGCCCTCCCATCCTAAACATGGTACCTTCATAGCTCTCCATTGGCAGTTTGACCTCTTTAATGTTATTACTTGTTTGCTGTGACCCTTTATTTAGCAAATGGCTGTTTGTAGTGTGTGCTTTTGTGCATGTGAGGCTATGATAAGGCTGACCCCAGGTTAGCTCTCTGAGTCAGAGTGGTCTATTTAAGCCAGGCAGCCCAGGAATGATTAGCTGTCCATTTGATGAGAGGGTCGTCCCCCCCCCCCCCGCCCCCCCCTCCCGCTCTCAAATGGAATCAATTTTTGAAAGAAAATATCAGGCATCACTAACTGTGTTAGGACAGATTGCGGCCAATTTTTCCAACTTCAAAGCTTCGTTCAAGAATCACGCTGTTTGTCGTTTGTTAGGCTTTGCGTGGCTGCGTGTGTGCCGTTGTTTGTGCAGTGAAAGTGCTGTGTGAGAAACACACTGATCCTCTGTTGGCTCTGCTGTGGACTCCACACAGGACCTCTGTTCTGTGTTGAACATCCACTACAGAGGGACCTCAGGTGGGTCGAGAGTACATTCACAGGGCTCCAAAAACAATTTTCAATCCAAATTTTCATACTTTGTCAAACCTCAATTTGTTGGCAGTATGTGAAGAATTTGGTCAGTGTTCATTAAATTGTATCCTGCTGCATAAGGCAACAACAAACACATGTTCTCACTTACCTCTTGTGGCATGTAGCCATGCAGATAGTTTGGGGTTTACTTGCCCGTAAGATACCTGTCTCTGAGTTTTCTGTCTGTCTCTCCCCCTATATAACAATAGAAGTGAATGAAATTTCATTTTTGGTGCTCACAGCATTTAAAAATCGCAACATCTCTTTCTAGAAATAAAACCTGCTATTTCTTTGGTAGAAGCTAGTTATAGTGAAAAATGTGACTGTAAAATGAAATACCTTCATCTCCATGGTATTTGGTTAGAGGAGGAAATCTGAGAAACAGATATCTTATCAACCTGGACAAATCATTTCAAACTATCTGTAAGTCTCGACCACTAGACGTAGGTGGCAAAACATTTTTTTTTTGGATGAAATGTCCCTTTAATTGATGGCGATGGTGATAAACATACTACATGAAAGTAATTGTAAAAGAAACATGGTAATAATCATTTTTCTTTTGTTTTCCTTTTTTTCCCCAGGTGACGTTCATGAATTTTAAAGTCATCCACAAGTGAGAAGAGGCTGTTGGAGTTGAAGTCTCTTATTTCTGTAAGTTTCCCAAATCGGTTGATACAAATTATATTTATTTCCTTGTACTGTAATGCTGCCAGCTTGTGTTGTGCCACTGTTTGGCACTTTGGATGATTGCTTCCACCAAATGGCAGATAATAAGCTTTCATAGAGAATACATGATTGTTTCCTCGAAGCAGAACGGAGCAACACTTGCTGGTGTTTGAACACACCAAGCTTAGCACCAGTGGTTGTTAGCAGAGCGGCAATCTACTGTGTGTGTGTGTGTGTGTGTGTGTGTGTGTGTGTGTGTGTGTTAGTCCACGTTAGCTGTCTCTGTTCATGTCCACTGCTTCTCTCCCCTTCCACCGGCACATACAGAACGCTTTTGATTTGTTTCACGGCAAACGCAGACCTCCACTCCGGTTAGTATTCTGCCCTGTGCGCCCTCAATAGCTGCTTTCACTTGGGTGAAGAAAGGGGTCTTTTAAAGACTCTCACAGGCATCACTCCAGGAACCTTTCAGCGCAGGGACCTACAGTATGCCTTTTAATAGACTTTCTCTCTGTGAGCAATAAAGATTATATCTGGAGTCAAATGGTGCTGTAGGTAACACTAGCCCAAATTAAGCTGGTGCGGTCCCAGTGGCCGATCTTGATGGCTTCAGCAGAGGCGGGAGACATATGAAATGTACAATGGGAGAGGTTGGATAAAAAAGAGTGATCTGACCATCTGGCTAATCCCCCTGTTTAAGAATACTTATTAAGGCCCTCTCTAGTGGCCCTTGAGCCGTGTCACTGCTGGGTCAACAAGTGGCCTCACTGACAACTCGCTCGCACATTGGACAGACAAGCGTCAGTGTTCTGGCGTGGGTGATAATCTGTGTCCTGCTGGTTGGTTGAGGAGTTCAGTTTCAAAGGCCTGATTTATGGCTCCTGTAAATCGTTTTGTATCACAATCTAGAGCTATGGTTCCCACTCAGGGGGGTCGAGACCCTATTAAGGGGTCACTGATTGATGCAACCTGTGACAAGATTTTACAAGTAGACAGCTTCATTTAAGGGGTTCACAAGTTAAAAACATAGAGAACTGGCGTAACGTCTGGTGACCGATATTTTGGATGCTTTGGAAGATTACATTTTACTGACTAAATAGCAATAAAATAATACAAACATCACAGTAATTAATACAGGCATCATACATGCATTTCCTCTGCCTAATTGTGCTGCGTTTGAAGAAAGGAATGGTGTCATTATTGGGAGGAAACTGGACCACTTAGGCCATTTTTAATTCCATCAAACTCCCTTAATCTCATCAGTTCATCTGGAAACTCGAAATCACATTATTGTGTCTTTTAACATGCAATTGCTTTTCAAATCTAATTACATGGCGGTAAGATGACAAGTGGACCCTCCTAACAAAATTACAGTCTTTATAGGGTACAGATCGTGTCGTGACAGGACATCTTTGTTTCATAAGACTTTGGAAGGAAGTGGCTCCTGCGTGTTGGAGGATTTGCAAAGTCAAGGCCTTGGCATATACTGTACATACTGTATCTAATGGTTTTGATCAGAGGAGCTGGGGTGTGTCTATGACTAATGTTTTAGGCAGGGGCGATTCTAGGATCAGACCTTTAGGGGGGCTCAGCCCCTAATGAGAATGTGACACGGATACAGTGCCTTGCAAAAGTATAAATCAGCTAAATCAGTAATTTCATTAGCCGATAATCTCTGAGCTACTAAACAATGTCAACGTTTTTTGACACTATGATGGAACTAAACTTATTCATTCATAAAAGATTAGATAGAGACTCAGCAACACAGGATATTAAACCTGTTTCAAGCCCTTTTAACCTGTAATTGTTTGTCCTCTGTCACTAACAGACAAGTTTGCAAACTCTCACTTGAAGCACCAAAATTGATTTAAAAAAATATGTTTTTTTATTATCATAATTTTTAGAGGGGCTGAGATGAAATTTAGGGGGGCTTGAGCCCCCTTAAAAAGGGTCTAAAATCGCCCATGGTTTTGGGTGATCTGACATCACTGGTCATTTCACAAAATCAGTTTTGAAACAGGTTCGCATTGGTTACGCTGTGTTTATCGTCAGAGCGTGGAGAACTAGATCCAGCTTTTTATTTGTGCATTTAAAATTAGTTTAGCGATAAGGAAAATAAGATCATAGTGTGTATCATCTAATGTGTATTACTCCAGCATGGTATTTATAGATATAGGAATTTTCATCTGAGTTATACATGCAGAACCTGCAAAGTCCTAGCACAGCGAAAAAAGATTTCAGCCACTTCATGCTTCATGACTATGCCTATTTGCGGAGCTTTGTTGTTAGGGATGGTTGCTGTAATGACAGTCATTTGCAAAGAGTTAGAAAAATGACCGGACAGCAAGCAGCTATTGGGCTGATTTGTGGTAAGCTAATGAGCTAATGAGCTAATGAACTCACTGAGGTTACCTGTTTGGCTTCCCCAAAAACAATGTCCTCTGCATTTTACTTCAGCTTTGTATTTGAACTTCACTGCGTTACAGTATAACACAAATCAGTGCTGCTAATGGGCAGCGGCTAACGCAATTTAGTGTTGTTTCTCAGTACCTAACCTTGTATTAACAGGGAGCTGTTATGTCTTCTTGAGCTTGGACATTTGCTTGATTCATCTGATTTGTCAGAATGCCTTGCAAGTTTGCGGTAACCTTATTTAATGGTGAGAGAACTGAGCTTCAGCGATCTGCTACGGCCACACTTCAAGTCAGCACATTTGTTCATGCGTGCCAGCTCACCAGCACATGTGCGACAAGTACATATGTTTGTGTGTTATGTATTTAGTTGTTTTCCAGGCTGTGTCTGTATCAATTTATTTGTTTGTGCTTGCATGCATGTTTGTGTTTTGCACACTCATGCCTCATCAACATCCCGTCTGAGGCCCATCTGGTTTGCTTTGAAGAGGCTCGTGGAGCTGCAGCGGCCGGAGCTTTAAGGCAGTGCCGGGCCAGCAGCGGTTCCTCCCCACTTACACATAAATCCACGGTGCAAGTAGCTTACCTCTGCCAGAAACAGTATAGACCGACCCTCGTGGCTACTTCCCAAACCACCCAAGCTCATACCCCACTTTCTCTCTTCTATTGCCCTTGAAATGGGGCCTGCTCTAAATATTATCTCCCCCTGTGCTTTATCCCTCCGTTTATCCCTAAGTCGGCAGAGAGAAGAAAGGAGCCGTGGGGCTGAGTCACTTTTTCCCCTCTCTTCTCCTCTCTCCAAAACCACAGGCAGCGGCAGCGGCTTCCTGGAGATGAGCGCTTTTGTCTGTTGTGTGACCGCTGCGGCTTTAGGCAGATCCTCCTCTGATGAGGTAATGCACAGGCTAGATGAGGAGGCAGAGTAAGAAAGGAGGGAGGTGAAGGAGGAGAGCAGCCTCTGGATCTATATTTTAACCTTTGATTTATCCATGGAAAGGGTACTTTATGGAAATGCGTGCTCCTTTTCAGCAACACCCTGCTTCACATGGAGGCCACTGCACACATTCACACCTACTTGGAGGTGGCCAGTGCAACTGGTTGTCAACTGGAGCCCGCTAGTCTTCTCCACGGCAGCGTCTGCGGGTGCCTTGATGAGTCAACAGTTGGAGGAGGAGAAATCATTATTCCTTCATGTAAAGATTTCCCCAGGTGATTTTGTTTTCCAACCAGCAATCATTTTAATAAGCAGAAATATATACTTTGGGGGAATTATGGTGTCAGTTACTTTGAGGGTGAAATGTGTGATCTGGTGGCAAGTGAAAAGAGTGAAAAATGTTGGCAGGTAGGAAGACAGGAAAAGGGAACAACCCTGTTTGAGGTGCCTGAATAAGATTTTTTTTTTTTTTTTTAAGGTCGCAGTTGCCCTTAAATGTATCACTGATGTCAAGTTGCTCTGAAACATCTACTTGACTTGATGTGAGTGCGAGAGTGGTTGATGTATGGACAAATGTAATAGACCAGATTATCGAAACGATTCAGAGACATCCTGAGGTCAACGTGTCTTCATCAGTTTCCCTCCTCTGCCTGTCAATGTAGTATTCCCTTAACCGTACATAAAACCGACTTCTCACACGACAACCTTTTTTGCTGAAGTATTAACCTTCTGATGAAAAGAAGCGGCTTCAGTGCCGGTGCCGAATGCTCCAGCAATATCACATGACACACATACCGGCCAGGCCAAGCGAAGGAGTTGGCAGTGGAGTGAACTGTAGTACACAGGAAGTTGGCAGGACAGAAGTTGGAGGAGAGCGGGGAAAATATTGAAATGAAGTGCGAGTAAATGTTTTTTTTTTACAGTGACACTCGGCTCTCTTAGGGATGAGTTGTGTTTAATTCCTCTTTAGAAATGTTTATTTTGTGTAACCTACTATGATGAATGACTAGAAACAAATGAAATTAAGACCGTAATTTGAAAAGCTGTAATTTTTGATGCACTTCCATTTGCAATTAAAGGAATACTTTAATACCCCCAAAATGATAATTTGCATATGAATTACTCACCCTGTTAAAGAAAACTTTGTTTTTCTTGCTGCCTCCTCGGTGAACAAAGAATCCAAAAACGGTGAAAATTATTATCTCAACCGACGGGTATATAGCGAGTAGCGCCTGCGCAAGCTTAAGACTGTTTATGCGGAAGTCTTTTAAATAGTGAGGTTTTAGAAAAAGTACACGTCTTTCGGAAGTACTGGGAATACGACTGGATAAATGAGACTGTGATTATACTGCGCAAGCTGTCTCAGAGTTTGAACTGTTTTGATATAGTTTATCCTCCTTTTACTTCAATTCATCAAGACTTTTCTCTGTTTATGGATTCTTCGTTCACTGTGGAGGCATGCAAGAAAAACAAAATTTTCTTCAAGAATTCAAGGGAACACGGACTGAGTAATATAAAATACAGGTGATTATTTCACGGGTGAAGTATACCTAAAAGTCTTTCTTAATGCCAGGCATCACATCGACAGAAACAATTGAAATGTTTAAAACAAAAATCTGTTAGAATAAACAACATTTTGCAACAATTTTAACAACATTTCAACATTTCCAGATGTCCAAATCTTGTCATAAACTGAGATGAAGATACTCGATATTTCTTCATAGATAGTGTATAAGGTTTTTAGACAAGTTTCCACTCAGCTTTCACAATTGCCAATAAAAAAGTTGGACAGAAACCCAGTTCGTGTGTATCTGCATGTGTGTGCACACACTGTGAGTGTGTAATCACTGACACTGTGTCAGTGTCTCCACATGTACATGCTCACATCTTTTTTCTCATTTCTCCGGTGACAACTGTTATCTGCTCGGACTTCCGGCCTCCTGTTGAGTAAATGACACCAGACTTGCTGACTTTCAGGATAATTGCTTCCTGTTTTAACTGTCACGTTTCACGGAGGTCAGAGGTCATGGTCAATATCAGCTGTTGTGCTCAGGGCTACAGGGGACGCCACCTGGTCCTTAGATAATGGTCATCCAGCACAGTATTCTTTACAAACAAAATGCTTTGACACCTTTTTACATTCTCCAACATGCCATAGCTAGAAAAAAAGGTTATTTTCAGCTGTTTGGCTTCCTTCAACACTTCATTATAAACAGAGGGGTTTTAAACAGCTCGTGTTTGAATGTTGCCTGTGTAGGTAGAAAGAAGAAAGGTCGCAGTGGTGTAGTCTGTAAAGCTCCAGGATTTCCATATACCCACTTAAAAATGCACAATGACATGCAACAACATACTTTGCATTATTATTTTGATATATTTTGATTTGTCATCTGTGTTTTTTCTTCGCGTAGGCTAATTAAAGGTATTTCCACCGTTAATTGGTGCATAAAAGTGTGTCAGAATGCAGGAAATGAGGTCTTTGACGCTCAAACTTTTCCTGGGGGCAGACACCCAGACCCCCCCACTGTGATATGGCCCCCCTTCCTGGCCCATACATATACAGTACAGTATACCCACAACAATACATTAGACTACACCACTGGGAGGTCGGGACACAAAGCACCACCTCTGCAAAAATGTTTCTTCTGCTATGCTAACACCTGTTCCAGAGGGACTTGTGAGTAGCTTCCCTTTTGTGCATGCTATTCTCCCAACCCTGAATTCAGCTCTCTACCAAACACCAACATCACATCCTCATAATTACAGTATGCTCATTACAGTAAAAATCCTGCGTCTCATTTTAAAGCTGCCATCAGCCAAAATTAACTGGCTTTAATGGCTGCTGATTGCATTCCTACACTGGCCGACCCCTCCTCCTTTTTTAGTGATCTGATAGTTTAAGTACATGCTAGCATAATTGAGGTCTCTTCCTTGATTAGATTTGCACCAGCTTTTAACAAAGCCTGCTCGAACTTAATCCAATGAGGCCCATTGTAGGGAGAGCGGAGGGATGACATCGCTCCTGGTTAGCTTCAAAATCAACCGAGCCGTCGAGCAATTAGAGGCTACGCTGATAAAGAGGCTGGGCAACTAAAACTAACGGCACAATGTTTCTCAAAGCTCACAAGATAACAAGTGGACTATTGAGCAGTAATTCATACCATGAAGTACTTCTTTTTTTCCCCCACAATAACCTTTTAGAATAGGCTTAGAAATGAAAATGATTTCCATGAATTTAAGTTCAAAGCTTAGTTTCACTTTCAGTAAAAATGATTTCAATTACCAATGAGACATGAAGCAACAAAGCAATTCAAAATTGATATAAATTAAACACGGTGCCTGGTTTTGATTGGATGTAAATGTTTATTTAGTCAGGTTTATCAAGCAGGGGCCTGTTCTGACATCCAAACAGTTCCTCTCACTATTACACTAAAGCCCTCACTGCAGCGCTCCATCTCTTCTGCTTTTGTCTGCTCAGCAAATGCACCTGAATCCGTCTTGATGACGCTGGTGGCGAGGCATGTCAACGTTTTGGAATTTTACCCAGTTACATGAATATCATGCACTCAGCAGACCTGACCCACTGCGACTGGAACACACAGCCCAGCAGGGTGCAGAGGCTTTGGCTGCGTCCTCCGGTGACACCTGTCCGCCCATAATTACAGTTAGAGACTAAACCTCCTCTCCTTCTGACCTGTGTGTCACACACTCAATCCCCTGATCTTCTCCTTTGTTCTCTGTCACCGTCAATTAGTCATGTACCAGGAGTCAGCCAGAGGAAAGTGTGTGTGTGTGTGCGTGTAAACTTTAATTACACTTACTGTTAACTGCTGTTTGCATTGATGTATATGAGAAATGTGAAGCATCTTTTGAGTGTGCATGGGAAATAAAGGGTTGACGGAAAATGAACAGGCAACTATTTTGATAATTGATTTAATTGTTTATGTCATTCTTTTTTTTACTTTTATGGTTGGACAAGCAATTCCTGGACCTTTTTTTCACTACTTTCTATAACCCAAATGATTTATCAATTAGTTGACACAATAATTAATTGGCAGATGAATCATAATGAATAATAAAAACAATTGTTAGTTTGATAAAAAAAAAATAAAAAAAATAAATAAATAAAGAGTCCCTCTGCAGAAGGTAAAATTCTCACACTAACTTTAAAAATTTTGGTGATTGAATTTATGTTATGTTATTTAAGTCATAGTATCATAGTATAAACTACAAAATGCTTACAAGAAGGCATGTTTTTGATTTTACATGTGATGTTTATCTTTATGTCACCTTACAGGCATGTATATGTCACTAGACTTGGTCTAATTGATCTCTCCTCTGATCAGATCAGTGTCTAGATTAAGAACAGGAAAGGTTTTGAAGGTGACAAGACTTCTCTTTCTCCCTCTCTCTCTCTCTCTCTTTCTCTCTCTCTTCTTCCCATCTATTCTGTAAACCCTCCTCTATTCTTAACAATAGGATTTTACACTCACTATAAATAGGTCTGAACAAGTTGGAGCTCACCTGTTCAAGCTGGGACTAATCCAGAACTATTTTTACAGTTACCCTTGAGATTTAATGATCCGGCCCATGACGTGCCAGGGGATGAGCAGGCATGCTGGTATGTTGGAGAAAAAGTGAGAGAAAGAAACAAATGGTTTTGGATGCGGGCCCAGATCGTGAAAGGCTGTTTTGGAAAAAACTGTTGATTGCAGTTTAAAATTGTTTTCGCTTTGCGTTTCTGATAAACTCAATCATACAGCTTTGGCAGAACAGGAATAGTAGGTCAGAAAAAATGGCTTATTTGCACACATACTGCATAGCACACTCACATGAAAGCATATTTGCACCACCTGATCTGGGTCCTGTGTTTACAGGCAGTTGTTGACAGAAACTGATAAGTGCGCTTTGATTTACAGGGGAAACAATGCTGTATTGTGTGAGCCAGGGACACTACTTAAGACTGGAGAAACTGTCATATGAACACAAGCCAAATTTATGTGTGCGCGTTCAAGAGGGCAAGCAGCTCCGGAGTATGTTTGTTAAAGCCTTTCGATGAGGCTCCAAAATGCTTGGCTTCCTTTTAAATCCTGGATCACTGGCTGATAATAGAGACAGATTTTTGATGCTGTTGCCAATTTATCGTTAATTAAAAGATGTGCGTTTGGATATAGGCAGTTAAAAGTGCTGCGTGCAGGCATTGCTGAAGAAGATATATACAAATGCAAATAATTTATCATCTGGTTGCTATTAATTTAACCTATGGAGTCTTACTCAATAATTAATGTCTACTGGCATGTGACCCTATAAGCCATACAGTAAACAATTTGTCTCATAACTATGTATGAGATCTTGTAGTCAGCTAATATATGGCTGAAAGGGCCAGAGACAAGCCCTGGGTCTTAATAAATCAGCTATATCTAATGAACCCCCTAATTGTGATTTACAGCCTGCAAGCCCAGTGCTGCGATGGAGAGAGAAATGGCTCAAAAGAGAGAGAGAGAGAAAGAGAGAGAGAGCAATCAGAGGACGAGAGTATCCTCGTCCAGCGGAGCAGCAGGCAAAAAAAGAGGCTTTATTAAAAACGCTGCTCCCTTCCAGCAACTGTGAAATTCTTGCGTGAGTCTCATGAGAGGTTTGTCAAGATATGATACTTACTGCGATAAAAATCAGGACAGCTGGATGAGTAACTGTTGCACTCACAGTCCAACCGACAACAGAGAGAAAGACAGGGGATATTTATACATTTACTTAAGTAGTGTTTTTTTCAAGTTTGTCATTTATTCCCTGTGGTGATTTTCGGTGTAAGCAATGCTGTGACTTACGTGTCTTAAGTTGTCGTTGTTTCTGTTTGTGGTGCTCTGTTTTTGCTCAATTCTTTTCCTATTTATTTCAAACTAACTGAAAACATGCGGCAAATTGCTTCCAAGCCAGGATATTTTTCTCATTAAAGACCTATCAACATCAGCCCCTCAGAACAACAAATGTAAAAGCTTTTATGAACCATCTGTACTATAGAATCACTACTGTTTTAAAGGCCACTGTGTAATTTTAATTGATAATACTGAGCAGCAAAATACAGTATAATTAATATGAAAGGTTTTTTGCCTGATGCACATATGCCAGACTTTCCACTCTTGACGTCAGTTATGTTGGAATAAACAACCCCACCTGAATCTTATAAATTTGCCCTGATTCAAAGGCTTAAGTCCATGTGAATAACGGCTGCTGTGATTGGCTGGATTAACACCCTACATGGTTTGAAGTGAGGCCTTGTGCGCCGTGAACAATGTATATTCGCTGTGGGCCAGTAAAGGACAATGGATACCTTGTATAGTATAGAGAGGCTCTGACCTCGCAGCACACACTCACACCTCTCAACACTCAAAAATGTGACTGTGTACATGTGTTCTTGTACATGTGTTTTGCTTATGTTCATATTCCAGAGAAAGGTAACGCGTGACTTATTTACTTTCCTCGCTCGGTTTTTCTCAGCTAGTATGAACTGGCCACAGAACTGCCTCTTCAACATTTCTACCCGACATGTGTTTATTTAATATAGGCCACTCGTCCATGGTATCAGATGTATCGTAACCACTCACACATAACTGTTTCAAATCTCCCAGCCTGTTTCCCATAATACACATATACAGTTAAACACACACACACTCTATAACAAGTGGCTGCAGCCAGACCAGGGGACACAGGATTGGAAAGGAAAGGATTAGTCAGGATTGTGACAGCTCGACATGCCAGGGGACACTGACATGCCTCCAACTGCCAAACAAGACAACTGCTCCTGGAGAGGAAAAGAAGTTTTCACCGTGCTCCACTGCAGATTCAGCATTGCCTCCCTCACTTCTACTTTACCGTCTTCACAGCGATTTATTAGACTTTCTTTAAATTACATTACAGTGTACATAATCATTAACACAATCAGGCCTGACAGTTTATAGAAGATAAGAAACAGAATTGTTTTTTATTCTTTGATGTTTTAGATACTGGAGATTGCAATAATCAGAGTTCTGATTTGTTTGTTATTGGGTTTTCTTTGTAGTGGTCATCAGTTATTTTTATTGTTAACAGTTAACAGTTAACAGTTACATCAACTGCCTCCCTAGCCAAATCCTAAAATAATAGTTACATATGCCATACGTACTGTAACTCATATGTCATAAAATATAGGAATATATATAAAATCCATGACATTATGAATTTCATATCTCAGATGGTAAAATTATACAAACATCATTTTATACTATCGTTGAATTTAAGAATGTCATTTTAGGGTGTTGGATAAGGGTGTCACATGAACGCCTGATGTGTTAAAAAATGTAACTATATTCCTCCACATCTCCACTCTTTCCTTTGACATGTCTGTTACACAGTGCCAAAATGAGTATCAATTAAATCCTGTGTTCTAAACACAGATGACTTGTTAGAACCATCTGTACACATTACGCATTCAGGCCGGTCAATAATTCAATAAAAATATGTTGTTGCGACCGAATGAAAGTAGCATGCCTCTGAATAATGCAGCCATTTCATGCTAACAAAGCTGAGGAAATCCTCAAAGCTCTTTCTGAGATAGGGAACAAAGCTCATTGTCAGAGGATAGAGAGGCAACTGGGATTACAATGGGGGCATCAAGTGAAACGACTTGTCAGTCCTAATCTGGGATTAGTAGGCTTTTGCGCCTCCTGGGCGCTCTAAAAGCCACCTGTTTGAATATCCCTAGAGATGATGTGACACTCTAGAGCTCCTTGTTTGATTGTAATTCTGTTGTTTACATCAAAATTTTAAATGAGTTTGTTTTTTCCGTTACAATCTAACATTCATATCTATTCACAAATAATGTTTGCAAATATACAATTCATTTGAATTTGCTAAAATAAAAGGTATGTATTTATTTATTCAGTTTTTCTGGTCCCTTGCAAGGCCTTGTAGTCCACCATATCTGAACATCTACTGTCATTGCAGTATGTGTCTAAATAACAATTAACATAATTGTTCTCCACTTTTGTGTTTTAGAGAGGTTTTGTCCCTCTGTGCCATCATGTCCTCTCAGATCAACATTAACTGAATGAATTAGTAACATTGCAAAACAGTAAACATGGGTGTCTGATGATTGTTCTTAGCTGTGGTGAGACCCTTAAGTCTTGTAATGACTTATTGAAGCTTACTTTTTTCTGTTGCTAGCCTTAGGGCTAATGTAATCACTCTGAAAAATGTGTGAGGGCAGCTGTCGTATCGCCACAGGCTTCTATCATGACTTTCTACTGTTGATGTCACCCTGAAATAGACTTTACTGCCAATGATACTTTTGAAACCTAACCCTTTGGAAAATTAACCCAGTTTGATTGCTTAATCTGCTTAATTTCTTTGACGTAAAGCACAGTAAACATATTTGCTTTCCTTTGGGTACTTTTAAAAAATATCCACTTGCATCTTCTGTTTGGACAAATATTGGGTGAGATCTTTTTATATACAGAGGTACAACTTCAAAAACAGTCAGTGTTTTTCATCCTTGGAAAAAGAGCATCCACAGATTGGTCTATATTCTTAAAATAATAGGATTTTCCCTTGTTTACAGCTGCTGTCACCTATGTGGAGAGATTGAAGCACAAGGCTTAAAACTTATGTAACGAGCTTATTTGTGCATCACAGTGGCATTATGTTCGAGGTCAAAGGTAACCGGTGTAATACTAAGGATAGTGGCTTAAAGTGAGAAGACATGTGGTAGTTCGCTGCTGATAAATAGACTACCACCTCTAGGTGTGGCAGGCTGTTTGCGCTTTAAGCCGATATAGATCGGAGGTGAAAAGAGGTGAAGGGAAAAAGAGATGATAAAGGGATATAAAGCAAAATGAGTGTCGGTGTAGAGATTTAATGTATAAAAATGGATGTTGACTGTTCACAGGCGTCAAGGTCATTGTTGATGGAAGTAAAGCCCTCTCTCCGTAAGATGTATGAAATATTTTATTACCTACATTTGGCCAAAGTTTGGCAGTGGTCTATTGCACTGTTAAGTGTCATTAATTATATTTATCTAAAGACATATATTTTATCAGATGTATTGTTGAGCCATTACTTTGGCTTCATGGCTATCATTGCTTTGATACTCTTACTCATATCGTAATGATGTAGCGTTTTGAAACCGCTCCTGATTGATTAAGGTATTGTGTCCATCTTTAGCAGATCAACAGTTATTTGTGGGGTTCCTCAGGGTTCTAGTCTTGGTGCTCTTCTATTTTTACTAGTTCTATTTCATTCCTGTTTCAAGTAATTTCCAATTGCAAAATTGTTTTTCATTGTTATGCTGAGGAAATAGAAATATTTCTGTCCATAAATCCAACTCTCTCTACTGCTAACTCACTAGAAATCTTTTATGCATACTTTAAGTCTTCACTGTCCAGATTCTAACCAAATAGATAGCCTTTGGGCCTCAAGCAAGAGAGCATTTTAAGAAGTAGTCTGATTTAATACATTTTGCAAACAGCAGGCTAGGGTCTTAGGTGGTTTTTGACTGTGATTTGAATTTTGCTTAAAATTACAAAATCACTTCAAAGTCTAAAATGTCCAGGACTCACACAACATCTTGCATGAAATGCAACATGCTTTCAATAATCAAAAACATGTCTTTAACTATCTATAATTATTTTTTTGTTTTATATATACATATAAAGATGCCTTGTTCTGCTTTTGTTTGTTTCTATTAAGTACCGTACAAAGCCTGCTGTTTTATGGGCATAATTTGTCTGTTTATATAATGGCATAGCTACCTGGACAATGTGTTCTACTTTAAGGATCAATAGACAAAATGTCCACACTGACCAGGTCTTCTAACTACTGTGAGCGGGAGGTATTGGACAAACAGTCCTTTTGAGCCACCGAGTGTTGACTTTGGTCTTCAATGGTTTCTTCAATGGTTTACTCTGTATCGTTGCCATGAAGTAGATAAATGCATATGTGTACTGTATTTGTGTTAGCTAGGGGTGTGTTCGCATGCCAGGAAAAATAACAAGCACAAGGGAGGGTGTTGGTCAATAAGGGCACTTCTGGATTTCTTGGGGTCTGCGGTTTTGGTCTGGGTCCCTGAACACAGAGACCCGGCATAGTGGTGTGTGTTTACGCCCGCTGTACAGATGACGCATTCATCATTTTTTGAGTGTTCCATCACTGGCTTTGATTGAGATTTTCCATCAGCAGGACTAATGGAGACATCAAACCCCATGTTTGCTCCAGGTGTCTGATCTGATGAGAGACAAAATCCTTAAATTGCAATACTTGTGAGTATTGAAATATATTCTGTTGACACTGGATACAGTGAATGTCTTCCTACATTTTCCTCCATGGAATAAATATGGAATATGTTTTGGCAATTTTATATTTGAAGAGATTTTACGGACTTTAAACTGTTATTCAATTTTCATGAACAGTACATTTGGTGTTTCATTGATGTATTTGAAGAATACGTTCCTATTTAATGATTCGATTCAGCAACATGATAAATGATTTCCATTAGGTCTTCTGTTCAATAACGCAATCAATCTTGTTGTTTTGCTTTTTTGATGATTGTTGAATATAGATTTACAAATGGCTTTACCTTTCATAACCGTAGAGATTTTCTGAACTGATATTCCGAACTAGACTGATACTATTACCGAACCAGCTAATAATCCCCATTCCTCAGTGCCATCTACCTGTGGGATCTAGTTTAATGTGGCTCTACCAATGACCTACTAGTGTATCTGCATTGCAACTCCCAGGCATCACGTGTCAATCAAACAGCGTTGGCGGTACTGTGATATCTATCAAGTTCTTTTCTTTGTCTGGTCAGTGATGGTGATGGTTAGTGGTTGGCCAAATGGACTAAAATTGTTATCATGGTATATGTAACTTGAATACATTTAATGTTTTTACATTTTTTGAAAATGAAATTGAGAAATTGTTAATAAAATAACCAAATGGCAATGTCTCTTCATGGCTTATACAATGCCAAGACTAAACTAAATACATAAATTAGTTTAGTCACGTTTTTCACATGACAACTGCAATATATTCTTACTGTTGTAGAATGAAATCACTCAGTTCAATAAGAGTTAATTCAGTACCCTGCCTGAATGCTGCCTCTGCCCATCCCCTCTGAGTGCCTTGTGGTTGTAAATACTTTCTAACGAGGCCAATAGCTCTTCAGTGAAACATTTGATCACACAATGACTTCTGTTTACCTGAGAATTTGGTTGTGATGGCTGATTGATGTACGCACTGTTCTAACCCAATCATCGCGCACAGAGTCCGCCTTCTGCTTGCCTCCCTTCATTGTTTCACTTAAGTCATGAAAAGGATAGAGAATACCTTCAGTTGCAAGCGATAAGCACCTACTCTTTTGAAATAGAGCAGCTACTTGTTGGCTTTGCTGGCAACAGAGCTGCCTCTTACAGTGAAATATATGTTAATGGATTGGAATTTCAGAAAACAAAACAGCTTTTCTTGCTATTAAGGCAGTGAAGAAATGGGCTGGTTT
The DNA here is from genome assembly GCF_008315115.2 of Sander lucioperca. Taxonomy (NCBI): domain Eukaryota; kingdom Metazoa; phylum Chordata; class Actinopteri; order Perciformes; family Percidae; genus Sander; species Sander lucioperca. The sequence continues at coordinate 19,299,017 of NC_050179.1, forward strand.
GGGGGTGACTGGCCTTGCCATTGAACGTTTCTATTTTGGGCATAAGAGCTGGGACAAGGGAATCTCTGGGAGAAAAACAGGGCAGTGTGTGTGTGTTCACATTCCACATGTCTGACCTATGACAGTGCCCTCTGTGTGCAGCACTCTGCGATGATCTAATGAGAGTCCAGACAGACCCAAGATTTAAGAGCCATTCTCTTACAAGGCCAATTCTCTTATGCTTTTTTTCATTTATTTATCCAGGAAAAGTAACTGAGCACACATGTTCTTTTTAGCAATGCCCTGCTACTTAGTCACACCTGGGAGTTGCCCGGTACAACCACAGACTTTTACTGATGGCCACCAAACAACTTCACTGCAGCAATAAGGTATGAAAGACCTGAGCATTTAAGAGGCAAGGGGTCTAATGATAGAGGCTATCAATTTGCATTATTGGAAGTGTAGGATCCAGCATTTTTTTTAGCTTGACCTATTCAAGAGACCAAAAGTCAGGATATCTTGGCCTCTAGTACTTTGATTTTGACCATTCCCTTTAAATCTGTCTCTTCTGAGTTGCTCAACTTTATGGAAGTGCATCACAAAATCGCTGGAGTGTACCTTTAAAGGATAATCTTAATTTATAACAACTTGGATCTTTTATCATTGTAGTTTTGACCATCATTTCAGTTTGTTATGGTGGCATTGTACTCAAAAAAGTAATTGAAATCTAGGAACTTTGATAAAAAGAAGTTGTGTTGCGACAGTTGCCCCTCTGCTTTTCTATTTAAACCTTTAGTTTCCTTTTGCTTTTCTTCCATTGTATTTTTGTTTTGGACTGTCCAACAGAGAAACAATTCCAAGGAATGTCCTCAGTTTTCTATCTCCTCCTGTTTTTTCTCTCCTCTCTTTTTTGTCTCTCTTTCTCTTTGGCATTTCCCACTTCCTAAGTTCTATCCAGCTGGGACGGCTGGAGATTTTACACCCAATTGGTCGAGTCGAAGGCCTTTGTCGGAGCCCTTCTCTCGCTCTACAAGTGGCAGAAGGGACCTGGGTTGTGAATGGCGCTTTGTGTACTGTTTTTCTAAGAGGGGGCCCTCTCTCTCCCGCTCTCATCTGTCACAGGTCCCCCTCCGTCCACGCTCCACAATGCCTGATTGTTTCTGCCAAGTCGCCAGGTTCCAGGCCAGATCTGAACAACGCTTTGCTGCCAAATTCCGTCCCCGATTTCGTTTTTCTTTTACTCACAAAGGGATTCTAAGTTACTGTCCACGTTTTAGAAGCGGACTCAGCTAGCTGTCCAGCAGCAACAGTTTGTTTGTTGAATGTGTCTCTGAGCTAAAGGCTGTAAGAATGTAGGCAACAAAGGAGGGAAGGGGACTTAAACCTAAATGCTCAAAGAGAACAGTAAGTAAAACTGAGCATACCTTTATTGTGATTAATTACATTAGGTATACAACATATATAGTCTTATTCAACTGAGATATTGACTTGTGGAATGACCAACGACTTCACGCTCATAAAAAAACATGCAGAAAGATGATAAATTAAAAGTCTTCACTCAACAGTGTGTGCTTTGTTTAGTTTTCAAGCATCTCACCAGTATCACTTTCCAAGAAATATTTCAGATAGGAGAGCTGCTTTCAGGGGAAAGAGCTGATGTTTTTCTAGAGGTCTGACAAAATGAAAAGGCTTTCGGAAAGCCTCAATGTGATGTGTATGAAAAATCTATTTGTTTTTCACATATCAGTGTAACATTATCGTTATTGTACCAAACTCATTCTTTTGTTGGTCTCGTTGGGACTCAATTTCTTCCTTACTTCTCATTAGGTACCTGGTATTGCAAGGCATAAGAGCTGTGGTCAGAGAAGAAAACACACACATTTCCAAAGTATTTTTCATTTTCAGAAATAAAAACAAATAGATATTTTCTCTTAATGCCCATCTATCTTTTTTAGTGCAGTGTTATCCTATAAAAGGCTGTTTAAACTAATCTGAATAGGAAAAACTTGCGGTTATAATGTTTTTTTTACAAAAGTAGTGATGGCTGTATCTCTCTGTTTTTCTTCATGTCATGACAGAAGCAGCTGCAGGCTGAGGGCAACACGTACATGAGCTGGATAGAAGTTCCTCCTCTATTTGTTTCTTATTGTTTAATATCGCACAGTACGCAGCAACCCATTATGGTGATACTTGATAGTTGGCACTTTATTCTGACACTGTGTTATAGTGAATGGAGTTGTTTAAAGTAGTTTTTCATTTACACTCTATCATCAGTTGTTTTCCATCTGATGTTGAAGAAAGTAAAGGCAAAAGTAAGAAGTCATGGGTTTTTGTTAACATTATGTATATTTCTATGTATGTTACTAACACAAAGTATGCCAGACAGACCCACAGCTGGCAACCTCGCAGCTAAACTAATTAATGTGGTGGAGACGTGGGGACATACTGGGTAAGTGGCTGCATGTGTCCGAGCAACATTGTGGCGGCTAACCCTCACAGAAGGGTCGACTGGGACTCAGTTGCCTGCTTGTCTGTTAATGGGAAATGATTGGTTAATGAGGGTCGGCTACAACCTCACAATTTATCCTAAAACTGACAAGTGATAAAAAAAAGACCGTAGCTCCTGAACTCATCCCACAATAATAAATTGGTAGAGCTTAACCTTTGCTGAGTTAGTTAAACAATGGAGTCATCTAAATGCTGGCAATGTGATTCTATGCCTGATGATGAGTGCACGAAGATCTGTTTTCCTGCCCCAACCAATCACAAAAGGCCTTGTGGCATGCTTACCAACAAACCCCCGCACTGTTGCATGATGATACCATATCAGTGGCAGCGAGTTATGGGGCTGGGCATTCCTGGCCATATGAGACACCAGTTCCAAGAAACTAAGTCTTAAGCTCCCTCATAAACACAGCACCAGCAATATTGTCAGCTAAATATAGGCTCTCCTCTGCCTTCTCCCTCCCCGGCTCCCCATCGCTCTCTCATTGCTCCAGTGTGGATCGCAGGAGTTGATCATGGATTAGTAACTTGCTGTTTGCTGGTTGTCCGGGGTCTTATAATCTTATGTACTCATACCGCTGTGTAAAACAACGAAGGTCTGGAGAAATTTAAACCTCAGGTTGACAGGTGTCACTATCCCAATCAGTCAAATGCAGTAGGTGGAGCAAGGCTCTGATGGCAAGTTGTAAAAATTTGTAAAAATAAATAAAACTTAGACTTCACCTAGACTTTATGACTGGGACTATTTGTTATCATTCACTAAACTGGCTGTTTACCACACTATCCAGCCCTCCTCTGATTTAACCTGCATAACAGAGTCACTGGAAGCCTCATTCTGACACAAGTAGTAAAACATGACACAGTGCACAGACGTCATGACCCTCAGAATCACTTTACGATAGTCAAACCTACATGATAAGCTTTTACACATAACACACCACACTCAGATATACTTTACACCCAGATGCACATGTATTAATGGGTCTTTGCTTGCACACACTTTTCCCGCTTCATTGATGTTTTTTCCCCGCACATTTTTGTCATCTATTCATCCTCTTTCTCTCCTTCTATATCATAGTGACTTCTCGTTTCATTTTGCTATCTTTCTCTTATCAACTCCCTCTGTACATTATGTATTTTCACCTTTTGCTGCCTCCCCACGCATGCACTCTGCAGCCGTGCTCTTTCCCTTCAGACATATGAGTGAGGGTCAGATTTACGTTCAATGGCACACAGGAGGCCGCATATTTCAGAGATGGACAGCCTGCTGTGATTTACTGACCGCTAACACGGAAGTGGCAATCTGTTTTACTTCACAGAAATTGTGTGTATGTGTGTGCTCGTGGGTGACTGGTGTGCTCTGGTTTGCAGGAATCAGAAGAAACTGACGTCGTTCTGCTGGTATTTGCATTGTCAGTTTTCACCTAGTGATTTTGTGTTGGCGTGTGTTTGCCTCTATGGAATTGTTTGAGTGTGTGTGTGTGTGTGTGTGTGTGTGTGTGTGTGTGTGTGTGTGTGTTATTACTTACAATGACCAATTAGCCACATAAGGACACAAGATTAGATTTAAAAAGATTTTTTAGGGCTGAGATTAGGCTACACGAGAGGAGGGTTAAGGAATAAATGTGGTCAATGAAGGTCCTCATAAGTATAGTGCAACAAAGGGAAGTCATTACGGTAAATGATGTATTAGCCTAATGACTCTCCCAGCCTGAGGCTCACATAAAAAAAAGAGATTTTTTTTCCACTGAAACTCAGTAGCACGGCGTCTGCTTCTTTTTAACAGCTCTGAGGTGATGAGTGGCCTTGATGCTGTTTAATAGATTAATAGATTATCCCCATGGCAGTATGTGCTTAATGTGCATGTGTGGGCGGAACATTCAGAATGAATGTATTGCAGTCATTAAAAGTTGCTCAGAACGAGTGGGTCCGATTAAAAGCCAGAAGTATGATATGTACTTTCAGTTGCTTGTGTGTGAGTGAGCTGTAATTACAACGTCAGCCATCATGTGTCTGCATTTTAAATAAAGTTGTGGTTTCTGAATGAACTGTTCAAATGCGTGGTTATGAAATCTCCACCTTTTGAATGTGTGTATGGCTTCAATATGGAGTCAGGGGTGGACACATTTTTTAGTACTG